>NC_142065.1:214248753-214600339 GCF_059756535.1 Pantherophis guttatus | reverse complement strand
TTAGTTTATGTTTGTTAAATGTTATACCCTGTATTTGCTCTGGGAAGTCCGGGGGGGAGGGGGGTTGGAGGGAGAGGGGGGAGGAGGGAGAGGGGGGAGGAGGGATGGGAAAAAATTGTTGTAATATTTGATAAAACTTTTTAATTAAAAAAAAAGAGAGAGACTCTGCGTGTCTTTCTTAGTCTTTGGGCCCTGCCCAGCCCTTTCCACTGGGCTCTCCACTGGTGGCAACAAGAGGGGGATTCCTGTTGAGGGGCTGCATCTTTCTCACACTATTTTCCTAGACTTGTCCTGCATATGGCACTGGTGAATTTCCGCTTATTAAAATATAGTGTATGTAATGGAATTGCTCCGTTGCGTTTTTGCGCAGCTTGAAGCTGTCTCAAAGTGCTGAGCCACTTCTAGCAGGGTTTTTGTGAGGAAAAGGCACACAAAGTTCACTGCCCATCATTGTAAAGTGCTTCCCCACCCCCCCACCCCGCATCGTTTGTGATGACCAGAGGCACTGGGCAAAAAAACCCCGAACAGCTCCTTGATGTGCTCTGAAATTAGCACATGCGGAAAAAATGTGCTCAGATGACCTTAAAATGCCACAGGGGGCGTGATGGCTCAGTGGTTAAAGACACTGAGCTTGTCGGCTAGAAAGACCTGAGACTAATGATGAAATCCAAATTTTGTTACTGCCGGTTCTGGGGCCAGCCAGAGGTGGTATTTGCCGGTTCTCCGAACTGCTCAAAATTTCCGCTACCAGTTCTCCAGAACCTGTCAGAACCTGCTGGATTTCACCCCTGCCTGAGACCAGAGTGCTGTGTGATGGGGTGAGCTCCCGTTCCTTGCTCCAGCTCCTGCCCATCTAGCAGTTCGAAAGCATGCAGATGTGAGTAGATAAATAGGTACCACTTCGGTGGGAAAGTAACAGCGTTCCATGTGCCTTTAGCATATAGTCATGCTGGCCACATGACCACAGAAACGTCTTTGGACAACACTGGCTCCCTCGGCCAAGAAACAGAGATGAGCAGTGCCCCCTAGGACACGACTAGACAGGGAAAAGCTTTATCTTTACTTTTAGAGACTGTCACAACTGTTCCTTCCATCACTGTCGATTTCAGAAAAGGCAAGCAGAGCCATATACCTCTGTGTATTAAGAATTCACTTGTGTAAGTGGTTAGTAGTATCAGGTTTCTGGGTGTGCAGCTAACGAGTAGGCTGCCTTGGCTGCTCAACAGTGAAACCCTCCTAGAAGCGGGCACACCAGCGCCTGGATTTTCTGCGCCGCATGAGAAAAGTACATCTTCCTCCCGCTGTCCTTACCACTTTCTATAATCGAGAGCATCCTGTCATATGATCACTGTCTGGTTTGGAAGCATTACTGCTTCAGACAGGAAGGTGGTGCAGAGAGTGGTGAGGACAGCAGAAATTATTGGAAGTTCACTTCCTCCTATTCAGGACGTGGCATATAAACTATATAGAGATATAAAGAGATAGAGATAGAGATAGAGATAGAGATAGATAGATATATTTATTTATTTATTTATTTATTTATTTATTTATTTATTTATTTATTTATTAATGGAACTTGTATGCCGCCCTATCGCTAATGGATTCAGGGCGGCTCACAACAATTAAAACAAAGCAAACAAACCATTAAAACAAAAAATATATAGATATAGATATGGATATAGTGTGTGTTCATGGAAAAAAGCGACCCTAAAGTTTATCTTATCTTAGAAAATGGAGCAACACCGTGTTTGGCTGAGAGTCAGTGGAGAAGATTCTTGGTTTGCTAACTTAAGAAACAATCGGAAAGCTCACACTCACACTCACTCTCACACACACAACCGCATACACAAGTGCACACAACTTACTCGTTCCGTATTTCCGGATCGTCGTGGCAGGAGTGGCACATGGCACTGAAGCGGGACACGAAGAAGTCGTAGCGGCGATGATAGGAAGGCGTATCTTCCTCAATGTTCGCAAACTTGACAAACTGCAGGAAGGGGAAAGGAGGCGTCCGGACGCAAGATTAGGAACAGAGCAATGATGAGCTCTGAAAAAGCACAGCCGGTCCCCGGCTTACGACCACGACGGAGCCCAAAATTTCCGCCTCCAAGCCAGACAGGCGTTCAGTGAGTTTTGCCCCATTTTACGACCTTTCTTGCCACCGTTACTAAGTGAATCACTGCAGTTGTTAAGTGAGTAATGCTTAAGGGAAGTTAAGGCAACTCCCAGAAGTTGAAGTCCACACATCATCCAGCGGCCAAGGTTGAGAAACACAGAGTTAAGGGAATCCGGCTTTCTCTCTTTCGGTCAGCTGAACAAAAGCAGAGTCAGGGAATCCTCGACTTACAAGAGTTCGTTTAGTGACCATTCAAAGTTACAATGGCGAACTCAAGTGACTTAGGAATGTTTTTCACACTTACGACCGGTCACAGGACCAAAATTCAGACACTCGGCAACTGACTCATACTTACGACCGTAGCAGCGTCCCAGGGGACCATGTGATCCCCTTTCGTGACCAGACTCACTTAACGACTGTGTGGCTACCTTAATTGCACTGATCCACTTAACAACCATGGCAAATAAGATGGTAAATTGGGGGGGCAAAACCCGTTTAACCCATGTCTCACTTAGCGACAGACATTTTGGCCTCAACGGTGGTCGTAAATCGAGGACTATCTGTATACTGGGGGAAAAGAATTTGGAGAAAGGCTGCTGCCGCCCCGTTCTGCCTTTCCCCTGCGCTCTGTTTCTCCCGGTTCCTCCGACGCCGATGGAGGCATCCCCGGATCGAAGCCCCTTTTAGGAAAAGCGGAGTGCCGACTTACGGAGTTGGTTCCCAGGACTTGTAATTCGGGGTCTCCGGACTCCAGCAGTTTGGCCACCATGTGCAGGAAGCTCTCCACGAAGGGCTTGATGCTCTGCGAGTGGCAGGCCATGAGCAGCTGGTCCAGGGCCTCCATTGCAATGAAGACGTACCTGGGCGGCAGGAGAGGAGAGGAGGGAGAGGCTCAGCGGAGGATCTCCTCTGCACCCGTCTTTGCACCCTGGCCAAGCAAGGGCCTCTTCCACCGGGCCTGCCGGTGGCTCGCTTTGTGCCAGAAGGATAGATGCCCCCTTTTACAAAAGTGGTCCCAAAAGATAAGGAGGAAAGGAGATATTTCTCCCCCACCCCCCTCAAAAGTCTAAGGGCAAAGCAATTTCTTCTCTGGCAGGGGGTTGGACTAGAAGACCTCCAAGGGCCCTTCCAGCCCTATGTTTCTATGACTCTATGATCTTGGGGTTGGATTAGAGGATCTCTAAGGTCTCTTCCGGTCCTATGTTTCTACGATCTTGGGCAAAGGGATAGACTAGAAGATCTCCAAGGACCCTTCCCCTTCTACGTTTCAATGATCTTGGGTAAGGGGTTGGACTAGAGGATCTCTAAGGTCCCTTCCGGTCCTAGGTTTCTATGACTCTATGATCTTGGGGTTGGACTAGAGGATCTCTAAGGTCCCTTCCGGTCCTATGTTTCTATGATCTTGGGCAAGGGGTTGGACTGGTCCAGGGGTCTCCAACCTTGGCCACTTGAAGACTTGTGGACTTCAACTCCCAGAATTCACAGCAAAGCTGGCTGGGGAATTCTGGGAGTTGAAGTCCACAAGTCTTCAAGTGGCCAAGGTTGGAGACCCCTGGATTAGAAGACTTCCATGGTCCCTTCAGGATTTAGAATTCTAGGAGCTTTCCAGCACATATTGGTGCTGAAACACACACACACACACACACACACACCCCAGGAAGGAGGTCAAGAGTCCCACTTTGAGAAAGGGAGCCAAGAAGCCCCGAGCCTTCTCACCCGTAGCGATGGCGGATGACATCCCGGCTCAGCCTTTCCGCCAAGTAGGCGCCAATCCGATCCAGCTTCTCTGGGGCAGAGACCGCGTAGAAGGTCAGCTTCTCCATGTCCGATTTGACCAGGCCATCCTGGGCAGCCAAGAGGACATACGGGTCGGTCAAGCAGCGATGGGGAGCTTTCCCCTTGCCTGCTCTCTTTTGGAGGAGCAGCCTCAACACCCCACCCCACCCCACCCCCAAAAGGGGGGGGCCAAGGCAGGGGCGGTCAGTCTGGGACCGCTTCAAATAGGATCTTTGGCAACCCCAGAGAGAGAAAGCAGGAGGAGGAGAATAAAGAAATAGACAAAAGGAACAGACATAACCTTGAGACTCCTGGAGGTTTTTAAAAAGGGAGGGAGGGGAGGAGGAAGGAAGTGGGGAAGGGGAAGAGAGGAGGGGAAGGAAAGAAGGAAGGAAGGAAGGAGAGAGGGAGGAAAGGAGGGAGCCTTGCTTAGGTGTGCCACCTGTTCTAAAGAACCCTTCAAGGGTAAACACAGAGGAATGGAAAGGCAAAGGCAGTTGTATAGCTGGCCACAAGTCACCTGGCCTTTAAAAAAACTGCAATTCCCAGCAGCCACAGCTCCCGCAAGAGGGGCCAAAGGGCCCAAGTCCTCCCAACGCAGAGGCCCAGCCAAGGTGAACAGCCCAGGCAGGGAATCAACCTGCCAAGCGCCCGTCTTGCCCAAAAGAAACTGGCAGGCAGGTCTCTGCCGATGCCCAGGTGCTTCCAGGCCACCTCCCAACCGCCTAGCGACCGAGCCGCAGATCAGGAGCTGCCGGGAGAGGCCCCCCCCACTTACTTTGGGGTCCTCGGGGAAGATGTTGTCCACCAGGCGCTTGTATCGCGGGCGCAGGGCGGCGCAGCAGCAGCAGACTCCTGCGGGAAACACGGGCGGTGAGAAGGGGGCTGGCGGGGAAAGAGACCCGCGTTGGCGAAGGAGGCGGTTCCGTCTGCAACCCCGGAGAAGAGCTTTGCTCTCTTTGCAAGTTTACAGGGTGCAGAAAGGGGGGCCCCTGCTTGGCATCTCCCCACAAGTGTCCTCAAGTCACTTTCAGAAAACCACGAAATGGCATTTGGGCCACTATTTGGGGTTGCAACTGGTTTACGGTGGGAAAGAGCTGCAGCTGAAGAGAGGGATTGATTGATTGATTGATTTTCTCTTTGTATACAATAAATGCTTAGTGAACAGCGTATTGTCTGGGTCAGTTGGTTTACACAACAATATTAAACTGCTAATTTTTCTACCTCTATTGTCCAAGCATTGATAAAACGGGTCCCAAGTTTGAAAATATTCTGTGCCTTCTTTTATCTTAACAATTAACCAGAACAATGAATCAGTGGAACGACTTGCCTCCATAAGTTGTGAATCTTTTCTTTTTTAATTTGATTTATATGCCGCCCTTCTCCGGAGACTCAGGGCGGCTTACAAGGCGTTAAGCAATAGCCTTCATACTTTTGTATATTTATACAAAGTCTGCTTATTGCTCCCACAATCCGGGTCCTCATTTAACCTCCCTTAGAAAGGATGGAAGGCTGAGTCAACCTTGAGCCTGGTGAGATTCGAACCTGCAGTAACTGCAGGCAGCTGTGTTAATAACAGGGTGCTTTAGACCACTGTACTACCAAGGCTCCTTACCAGTGTTGAATTCTCCAACACTGGAGGTTTTCAAGAAGAGACTGGATAACCATTTGTCTGAAGTGGTGTAGGGTTTCCTGCCTAAGCAGGGGGTTGGACTAGAAGACCTCCAAGGTCCCTTCCAACTCTGTTACTTTATTCTATTCTATCTTCATTGTTAATCTGTCCATTTCTACACAGCCTGATATTTTTTTAAAATTATCTCTTCTTCTGCAGGTGTTTTCTCATTTTCCCAGTATTGCGCAAATACAATTCTTGCTGCTGTCAAAACATGTAATGTTAAGTATACATTCCCTCTATCATACTTTCCTGGTATTATGCCTAACAAAGATAATTCTTTGTAATCTATATTACAAATTCTTTTGTAATCTATATCAGTGTTTCTCAACCTTGGTAGCTTGAAGATGGGTGAACTTCAACTCCCAGAATCCCCCAGCCAGCAGCTGGGATTCTATATCAATCTATCAATCTATATCTATCATCTCTATCATTCATCTCTCTCTCTTCATCTATCTATCATCTATCTATCTATATCATTGATCAATCTATATCTACCGTAGCTACTTACCTACCTACCTATATCTCTATCAATCAATCTATATTAGTGTTTCTCAACCTTGGTAGCTTGAAGATGGGTGGACTTCAACTCCCAGAATCCCCCAGCCAGCAGCGCTGGCTGGGGGATTCTGGGAGTTGAAGTCCACCCATCTTCAAGCTTCTAAGGTTGAGAAACACTGGTCTATATGGCGCCTTGGATCGTCTTCATGCTTAATGTCCTACAAATGATGTGTGTCAGCAGCTGGTAGTCCTCGACATATGACCGCCATGGAGCCCAACATTTCTGTTGCTGAGATGGCATTTAAAGTCAGCTTTCTTAAGTCATAGGTCACCTTTTTCGATGCTGTCGTAACTTTGGTCACTAAATGAACTGTCGTAAGTCGAGGACTACTCATACACGTGTAAGTAGACCTTTAGATCAGCCCAAGAATGAGATCTGATCCTGGCAGAGGGAGCAGGCGTGAACTGGGAAGCCCTCGAGAATTCAAGCAATTTTTTTTTTTCTTAAATGAATGGAAGATGCTATGGGGGAAAACCATGCAGACCTTCAAAGAGTATCTAGTCAAACGGTGGGGGGGGGATCCCCAAACAATTTGTGACCGTTGACCTTTGACCTTCAAAGCCACCTTCAAACCTGTCTCCAGATGTGTCTCACTAATAATTCAATTCCCTGGCAGCTATTGGGATGAAACAGATCAAATAAAGCTTTTTTTTTTTTAAAGAAAAACTAGAGGTCTTTATGCTAACTGCCGAAACTCCTTCTTAATTCTCAAGAAATTCAGCATCTGTCGATGAACTTGCAAAGGGAAAACATCTGGAGGATGTTTGTGAACTGCCTCCCTGAAAGGTTCAGCTTTGATCAATTTTATTTATTTATTTATTTATTTATTAAATTTGTATACCGCCCTTCTCCCGAAGGACTCAGGGCGGTGAACAGCCAAATAAAATACATATAATATAAATAAAACACATATAATACAAATGTTAAAAAAACCATTAAAATACAATTAAATAATTGGCCTGGAAAACGAAATTTAAAACACCCCAAATTCATAAGACAAATTTAAAATTTAGAAATTTTTAAAAAGTTTAAAAGAGAGGTTAGGCCAAGCCGGCCTGCTGGAAAAGAAATGTTTTGAAATGTTTTGATTCAATTATAATCGAAAAATGCAGAAAAAGCAAAGGTTCTTTTAAGCCCAGAGCGAATATACCAATATCCTAGATTAGAAGAAGCTGTTTTCACTGTATTGGAGTATCTCCCCTCCAGGGACGCCACTGGCTCTTTGCTCCATCAAAACCTACCTTTCCGTTACGTTGATCAGATTATATCACGGCGCAGGAGGGGAGAAGGAAGAAGTTCTTGGGGGAATTTTATGCCCTTAGGTTCAGCGCCCAGAACGAAGTGATTGTGGAAGTATAAAAATCTCGTTAATATTTTTTTTTCAGACGTTGGAAAAAAACATAAACCAATTTAATTTTTTTTTTTTGCAAATGAGCCAGCTGTTTCTGAAGAATTCTGCAAACAATAAGTCCAGTTGTCCTCCGCATGTGTGATGTCTTCTCCCCATATTCCTGCCCCATTGCTTTATCTGGACAGGATGGGCCACAATGGCCCCTTGACGAGCTGTGGACTTCAACTCCCAGAATTCCCGAGCCGGCTGGCTCGGGAATTCTGGGAGCTGAAGTCCACAGCTCATCAAGGGGCCATTGTGGCCCACCCCAGGTCTATGGGATAAACCCCACATTACCTTCCAGACTGCCAACAGCTGCTTCTTGCACAACCACGACAAAAACAAAGAGGAAACTGCACAAACTCCGCATCCGTTTTGCGCATCGCTGCTCTCCTGACTTTGGAAGAATCTGATCTCCCATCAGGGTCTCGTGGTGGAAGAGGGGATATGTCACCTACCAAAACATGAGCAGGGCCCCGGTTCCCAGGCGGGGTTGTAGTCGTAAGACCTGTCCGGCTCGGCTACGGGAACAGCCGCATAGGTCCTCATCCTTGCCAGCTTGTGACACTCAGCCTTGTGGCTGCCTCTGACTCTCCCGTGTCCTTTCAGCATCGCTGAATTCGGACACCGGCGTTCAATCCGCAATGGATATCCACACCCAGGCTCCCCGGACACCAGAACAACGTGGCCAGGTGTGCAATTCCATTAATAATGCAGGGCCATGGAAAGAGGAGACCAGCTGGCGTCCCGGGGCCTCGTCCTTCTCGTGCACTCAGAACCGTCTGCGCACTTCGCAGTGCGACTCGCAACTGGAGCCACGGTGTCACTCCGCAGGAAAAACACACAGGGATGCAGGGTTTATTCTGCCCAGCTGAGGAATAGCGGTGAACAACAAGCCTCCCAGCAAGTCGAAACACGTCCTGCGAACCGCTCGCGAAGAAAGGTCACGGCTGCTCCTGAAACCTCTAATCATCATTAGAAGTTGTGCCAGCTCCGAAGTGCGGCTTGGCTTTGCTGTGGCAACAGAGGTGAGTGCGATGCCTCCATGGGGATGCAAGCGTTCGGCCTTAAAAGGTCTGGATTTCCATGGGCCGCCGTTTTTCTCTTGCAGCCCCTTTATTTTACTTTATTAATTGATTTATTTTGGCCAAGTGTGGTTAGGCGCGCAAGGAATTTGCACAGAAGCACTTGCAAAGCAACACAATAATAGGTCCTTGGGAAGTCAATAAATAAGACAGAAATGCCAAATCCACTCTGAACATCTGGCTGACTGGATGATGAACCATAATAACAACACCTGGAGCACCACTTGAACATTATTGGCATTGACAAATTCACCATCGGTCAATTGCGAAAGGCGGTTTCACTCGGAACAGCTTCCATCCTGTGATGATATCTGCAACACTATCAAACACCCACATCTGCCTCGTTCTTTGGAAGGACTTGAGAGGTAGACAAAAATGCAAATCCAGCCTGAACATCTGGCTGACTGTGCAAAGAACCATAACAACAACATCTGGAGCACAACTTGAACACCAGCAAAAGGCAGCTTTACTTGGAACAGCTTACATCCTGTGATGATATCTGTAACACCATCACATTTGCTTATCCCAGGTCCTTGGGAGAGTTTCGATAGCACTGGCACTTAGATTTATATACTGCTTTACAGTGCTTTATGGTCCTCTCTTGCCCCCAACAATCTGGGTCCTCATTTTACCCACCTCGGAAGGACGGAAGGCTGAGTCAACCTTGAGTCTCATCATGATCGAACTGCTGGCTGTGGGCAGAGTTAATCCACTCAATAGCCAGATAAAAATGTCGAATCCAATCTGAGCATCTGCCAGACTGTGCAACCAATCACAACAGCAACACACAAATGGTTGCTTTTATCCATAGGATGCATACAAATTATTTTATTATTTTAGGGAGCTCATGAAGCTTCCCTGCCATGAAGCATTTGCAAGTCATCTTTAACCAAATATCTCTTTACGAAAGCTTTGGGGAATGACACAAGAGATTTGAGCCAAGTGCTCAAATCCTGTTGGGAAGAGGGCCCTTCTGATAATGCAGAGGAACTGACGGCATCATGAAAGCCATCAACAAATTGGCCTCAACTCCAATCTGATCCCGGCTTCAACAAGTCTCCACACTTTCGTAGATTGTCTCTGATCTGCATCTGACGCGCCACTGCACTTCGGCTGCTCCAAAGGGTTCCAGTTCCTTCAAAGCAGAAGTCACACGGACCTATTTCCGTGTTCAAGGAAAGGAATCATCCTCTTTTAACAACCCCATTAATGTGAATGATGTAGGAATAGTACAGGGTCAGATATATGAACACTGAAGGACCCTCTTTATTCACATTATTATAAGAAAGAAATGTGCTTGTTTAGAGATTACACTAAAGTCAGCTAAATTCCATTCTTGGTAATATATATCTTCTGAGGGGCCTAGCTGTCAAGGATGCAAGGACATCCATATGAAACAAAAGTTACTTATTATCCAAAGCAGCCGTGAATCTACGCATCAGCGATCACAGAACTGAGGAAGGTTGTTTAGCTAAGATAATCTTATGAACTAGAAAATAATATAGGAATTTAGTAATTTAGAAAGTATCAATTATCATGTAACAAATGTATGTTAACCATATATGGAAAACGGCTGTGCTCACAAAATCCTTTGTCCTGGATATGTATAAAAGCAGTTGTATCAGAGCTCTTCTTGGTTCAGAATTGCAGATACAAATCTGATTCTGAAACTGCGCAATAAACTGTCTCTGGCTGATCAGGAATGTTGTTTGATCTCATCATTCCATAATACCATAATCCCTTGCGGGGTGGAGTCTGGGCAACTGAACGGAATTGTGTGTTTACTGGCCGGATGCCTTTCCTGTCGCCAATATGGAGTTTTGTTCGGCAGATATATTCTCACTGTGCCCAGAGAGAGAATTACCTGCCTCTACCTAGGATCGAACTCACAGCCTCCTGATTGTGAGGCCAGAGCTCCGCCTCTAAGCCACCGCACCACTCCGTCCAAGGAAAAGAATGCCTATTTTATAAAAAGAAGCCCGTCCCCGGGTCTCTAGTCGGAGCTAAGCAAGAGAGGCGACAAAAGGAGTGGAACCCGTTCACGCGAGACCCGGTATTGTAATGCTTCGAGCGGGATCAAAGTTTCATCCTCAGAAAACTTCTCGGGAAGATGGCGGTTCAAAGCCTCCGTGTCAAAGTCCCTCTGTGCCATTGAAAACTACTGTTCCCATCAAACAATTGCTTTTCCTTGGCAATAATAATAATAATAATAATAATAGTTTTGGAAAAGAAACGATGTTCAGAGACACTAAAAGCAAAAGAATATAGGCAGGTTTAGCCAAAACACCCATTCCAAAGTCTCTATACCAGTGTTTCTCAACCTTGGAAGCTTGAAGATGGGTGGACTTCAACTCCCAGAATCCCCCAGCCAGCGCTGCTGGCTGGGGGATTCTGGGAGTTGAAGTCCACCCATCTTCAAGCTTCCAAGGTTGAGAAACACTGATCTATACGATGAGCTCCTTCACTGAAATTTTGAATTGGGCATTCCGTGTTGTTGTTGTTTTTCATTTTGGGCTTAAAGGGTGAAAATGTTTCTCGATCTCTTCTGCTTTTATCAGATCGAAAAAGGATGTATGTATTTGAAGAATAAATATTCACATAATTCAACCCCCATTCAGCCTCTCAGATTTCCCTGGAGTTTTGCAGAGACTGACCGCAAATTAAGGCACTGTAATGTTTCCCCTTAAGGATTGTTTTAAGTGCCAACCAAATAAAATTGTTAATACTTTTCCGGATAATAATGATCCAGACTCTGGCGGATTCGGTGGATGTGAAGCCAGAAATTAATCTTTAGAAATAACCACTGTGTTTCTCCCCCCCATTATTTTTGCAAGGAGCTTAAAAGACTCTGTGCACATAATTATTAACAAGATTTCTGTACTCACGTCCCGGCATCATAAATCAGTCATTTGGCCTCTATTTCCCACAAGCTGATAATCTGCAAGAAAGAAAGAAAAGCAGATGACGTCAGAACCGTTTCACTGATCGTTGAAAGCTTTAGCACCAATTATGTTAGTCCTCAACTTACAACTCTTTGCTTAGGGAACATTCAAAATTACAATTACGTCGTAACTTCGGCCACTAAACGAATAATTGTAAATTTGAGGACTGCTTAGGAAGCTTGCGAATAACCATATATTTAACAATGAAAAAAAAAATCCTCACAATTCTATGAAATAGAACAATCTGAGACCTAAAAGTGGGGAAATCACGAGTCTCAAGGGTAATTTTGCTGGCTAAAAATAAAGAAACAAAAGGAGAACAGCAAAGTAGGTTAGGAAATAGGAGACCTCAGGGCTGTGCAGGGCCTTGAGCTGCTCATTTCTACGTGCCACTGCTTAAAGCACCTTCAGACAATACAGGTAGTCCTCAACTTACAACAGTTCATTTAGTGAACATTCAAAGTTATGACGGCACTGAAAAAAGTGACTTATGACCGTTTTTCACATCTATGACCATTGCAGAGTCCCCGTGGTCACATGATCAAAATTCACATGCTTGGCAACTGACTCATATTTATGACGGTTCCAATGTCCCCGGGGGGGTCACGTGATTCCCTTTCGTGACTTCCTGACAAGCAAAATCCATGGGAAACTTGAATTCACTTAACAGCCGTGTTGCTAACTGAACAACTGCAGTGATTCACTTAACAACCTTGGCAAGGAAGGTCATAAAATTCACTTAACCAAGGTCTCGCTCAGCAACAGAAATGTTGGGCTCAATTGTGGCCGTAAATCGAGGATTACCTGTACCTGCAGGAGGGGAGAGAGGGAGGGGAGAGATGACTCAATTCGGGGTTTAGTTTAAAAGCAGTGTTTCCGATCAGAAAATTTTCAAATCAAATTTCAATCACAGCCAATCCCAGGGAGAATGGAGCAGTACATTTTCCTGGGGCTTTCATTGCTGATTTTTTTGTGTGTGTTGTTTTGTTTTGCTGGGTTTGATTGTGTTTAGGAGATAGAATTCAAGACTTAGAATAACTTTATTGTCACTTTGAATGCACACTAAACAGCATACATTAAAATGAAATTGCATTGCCTGCAGCTCTCAAAGGGGCACCACCTCCAATTTACACTCCATAAACACGAGAATAAATAAATATGCATAGATCCATATGCCCACATATATTACCGTGTTTCCCTGAAAAGAAGACTGGGCTTATTTTCTGATAATATAGATTGATAAATAATAAAGATAAAGATGGATAATATTAATTTTTGCTCCAAAAGACGCATTAGGGCTTATTTTCTGGTTAGGTCTTATTTTGGGGGAAATACCGTACTAAATGCATCCATCTGACTATCTTAACTGGGGGTTATTTTTTGGGGGGGCTTATATTACGAGCATCCTGAAAAATCATGCTAGGATCTATTTTCCGGTTGGGTCTTATTTTCAGGGAAACAGGGTATATATATATGACACAGAGAAACAACAAAGAGTCTAGTTCAGATGTATGTACAGGGCAAGAAAAACAAATCTTGAGCCAGAGTTAAGGTATCGCTGAAAAGCAGGAGGAGAAGACCCAATTTTATTAGATCTAAGAGCTACTTCCAATATTTATACAGCTAGATCAGGGGCCGACCAACCTTGGCCCCTTTAAGACCTGTGGACTTCAACTCCCAGAATTCCCAAGCCAGCGCGCATGCGCTGGCTGGGGAATTCTGGGAGATGAAGTCCACAGGTCTTAAAGGGGCCAAGGTTGGACGGCCCTGAAGTGGACTAACACATTATGGTGACATTACAAGAACCAGCAGTTTACAAACATCAGTTTCATCAGAAAAATAGCATTTTTGCCCTGGGCAACCTTTCCAAGGTGCTTCCATAATTGAACAGTTGGAATTGATTGATTGATTGATTGATTGATTGATCGATCTACAAGGCGAATTCTTGCCCGTTGGACAAGCCAATATCAGCCTGGCAACCAAATCTAGGTTAGTCCACTGGATTGTGTTCCCCGAGGCCACCAATGCTTGTGAAAGCCGGACCTTAAAAAAAAGCAAGGCAGGAAGACAATCGAAGGGGTTAGAGGTGGGGCGCGGGAGGAGACCCTCTCTGGACGGCAAAGGTGACCAACGCACAAGTAATGGAGCAGACCTGTTCCTGGGAGGCAAAAATCACTAACCGCGTCTCACTTATTTTGGCCGTGCCATGGGGAGGGATTCAGGAATTAGCTTTGGAAGAATTAGTGGTAAAAGGGAACCAGGCAGTCAAGACGGTGTCTGGACACCAAGAAGCAGCACAAGGTCGGAAGATGTTATAGAGAGACCTCCTGTCCCTTAAGAATCGCCAAGAATCGGACTCAACTGAAGGGATCATCATTTCTTTCTCTCTTTTCTTTCCTTTCCTTTCCTTCCCTTCATTCTATCTCCCCTCCTTCACTCCCTGTTCTGCCCCAGCTACGGACCCCAAAGAACGCAGCACACACAAACCCTATACAAAGCTTATTTTACTAAAATAACTCAGTCTTTTCCAAACAAAGACTGTTAATAAACTTTCTTAACAGCCTACAAGAAACCAAAGATAAAATAATCACAATCTTACTAAGGTTGGCAGAAAGCCCAGAAGCAAATTTTGCAGAGAATCCAGACGCGAAGGAGAGTGAACTAAAGTTGTTCCCTACAGTCTGCTGCAGTCGGCGTTCCTCCTTAAATAGGCTAAGGGAGTGGCCAATTAGCCCCAAGCCTTACTCTCGAGGAGACCTCCTCCTGAGGAGCCACTCCTGTCTTTTGGCAGCTCTGCGTGCTCGTGCATCGAGAAGAGACTCCTCTTCTTCTTCCTCTTCACTTATAGGAGCTTCTGGAGGTTCTGAAGGCCCTGGCTGAATCCCTGCCTCTGGCACCGCATCTTCTCCAGCCTCCTCATTGTCTGACTCGAGTGCCAGCTGCACAGGCTGCTGGCACAGCACCACACCAGCCTCCTCGCTGTCGGAATCAGCTACTAGCTGCACAGGCTGCTGACGGGCCATAACTCTCCCTCCCTCCCTCCCTCTATCTAATCTATCTAATCTATCTAATCTATCTAATCTATCTAATCTATCTAATCTATCTAATCTATCTAATCTATCTAATCTATCTAATCTATCTAATCTATCTAATCTATCTATCTATCTACCAGCCAACTGTATTTTTCGGAGTATAAGATGCACCTTTCCCCCCCAAAAAGGAGGCTAAAAATCTGGGTGCATCTTATACTCCGAATGTAGCCCCGCCCAGCCTCTCAAACGGAGGTTTCAGAGGCTGAAAAAAGCATCAGAAAGGAAGCTTCAGAAAAGAAGCCCCCCAAAAAAGAGCTTCAGAGGCTTTTTTTCTGAAGCTATTTCAGAAGCTTTCAGAGGCAGGAAATAGTTTTTTTCTGAAACAGAGTTTCAGAAGTTTCAGAGGCAGGAAAAAAAAGCAAGGCACAGAGCTCACCACCAAGGAACCTGTTGCTAAAATTCACCTCTGGGAACAGCTGATTGAGGGTATTCCAGGAGGCTGATCCACCTGCCAATCCACCTGGGGAGGCTTATTTTCCTCCCCAAAAACTAAGGTGCATCTTATACTCCGAAAAATGCAGTACCTATCTAACTACCTACCTACCTACCCTATCTATCCATCCTCTATCTACCCACCACCCACCCACCCACCCCTTCTTCCCTCCCTCCCTTCCTTCCCTGACAAAGGAAACCAGGCCACCAAAGAACACAGTGGCTGGAAACCATCAAAACTGAGGGTGGAGGTCCATTCTCTGAGCTTGTGGGTGGGTTTCTCAAGGTTTCATTTCCAGGCTAAGGAATCTCTTCAGCAGAGTTTAGGGGGTGTCACTTCTGCTTATCAGGGCTTCCTGTGGTCTGATGGCCTGGTGTGGGTTACGTCAGGTGAGGATCTTGTAATGGGCCTTGTGACAGGGAGGGTCACACCAGGTGAGGGTCTCCTGATGGGTCGGTCCATTCCGCTGAAGATGTTACCTAGCCTGGTAGGTTAGAAACCAACCCACAAGCTGGGAGAACAAACCTCCATCCTTCTTCTCCACCCGAGCTACAGATATTCCCCACTATCTCAAACCATCAAAGCTGACACCAGTGTTGTGGCTCCGTTACCTGAGCCTGTGTCATCGTCAGGAGAGGACTCCGAGAGTGAAGGGGAGGAGTTGGCAAGGCCTCCCTCTCCAGGACCCTCCTCTCTGGCAATGCCTTCTGTGTCTGCCGAAGGGCAAGAGATAGGGCCGGGGCCAAGCACGTCCACGCAGCCACAGATGGACAGTGATGAGAGTAATGAATCTTGGCTGGATCCACGCCAGCGTCGCAGAGATAAGCACGCGCAACAGAAGAAAGGGCGTGCCCAGGATTAGGCTGAGTCACTGGACCACACCCCACAGGATATAAAAGGGAGTGTGGTGGCCAGTCAAACTTTGTGACGAACAAAGCTGAAAGCTTCCACGCCATTCTGCATTGCCGGACTTTTGCTATAGACTTTGCTGGATTATCTCTGGACTTGATTTAATTCTGTAATTATTGAGCTGCTTTCCTTTGATGTATCAGAAGTGGGGAGAAGTTATCTCTCCTCTTCGTAAGTAATAAACTCTTGGCAGGCAGCCACTAGGTTGTTGCCAAGTTCCGTTATCATACGGAAAAGGATTTTGCCGGCTGGTTTGGTCTTTAACTCCTGAACGTCTGTTGGTGTGTGTGCGTGGGGTTGGGGACAGAACATCCAGTCAGTTAGAGCACAGAACGACGCAAAGAAACAGTGCAAGATCGGAAGATGTGGAGAGACACCCCCCCTCTGGCCCAGAGAATCCCCAAGAACCGGAGACGACTGAATGGATCACATCCTCCTCCTCCTCCTCATCGCTCATCGATATCACCAGAGATTCCTTGCAACAAAACTGAATGGAAACGGCAGGCAATGCAACGCGTAGAATTCAGGCCGGAGTCTCATTTGAAAAGGATAATGCCTGGCTTCAATTTTTGCTCACAACCTTTTCCAGATTTAATTTGAAACATTTTCTTCCCCCACCATCTGATGGGAGAAAAAAAAAATACGCCATCCTATCATGGTGGGAGAGGAGGGAACGCGCAGAGCTTGCATTTTATTTTTTCCCATATGCCGTGCAACCAGGAGAAAGGCGGAAAGGAGCTTCTGTACCTTTTTAAAGTCTCGTTCTTTAAAACGTGCGTAATAAACAGCTATGAGGGAGCAATTAGTGAAGCCCTGAAATAAAACAGTTCTGCAAAACGAGCGATGGTTCACCCTGCTGCATCAGGGTTGAATTTCGATCACCGAGTCCCTTTCGGGAAAAGACGACGCTTCAGAAAAATAGTCCTTTAGCGCAGGGTCTCCAACCTTGGCAACTTTTAGACTTGTGGACTTCAACTCCCAGAATTCCCCAGCCAGCGCATGTGCGCTGGCTGGGGAATTCTGGGAGCTGAAGTCCACAAGTCTAAAAGTTGCCAAGGTTGGAGACCTCTGCTTTAGCATCCTATGTAGAGTTTCTCTCAAATACCAGCTGCTTGGGGAAAGACACAGATACCCCTTGAGTATCGCTGCCTCTGAGCTCTCAAGGATGCCGTAGTTTATTTCAATTTTATGTATTTTATGTTCCTTTCAGCTTTCAGAATTACTGTTTGCAATCTATCTCTACTACGCTGGTCTGTGACCATAAATAAGGATTTGATTCCAGTCCTTTAACGGGAACAACTTACAGCTGTTATCCTCAAGTAGCTGCTTGCCACTATTTTCCAAAATAGTTTCTTTCAGGAAACCGACAAAGGAGAATATCTGTAGCTCAGGGAAACCAGAAGCCATCGGTTCATATTTCAGACCGGGGGGGGGGGGACGTCTGGGGCGGTTGCAGAGAGGAGGAGGACTTGGGGGCCCTTGGGGGGTCTCTGAGTTTGGGGGTTTTCTTGCAGACGTTTTATGACCCAAATTAAGTGACATCGTCAGTGATAGATGAGGTTACCTAGTTCGGGTCATGGAACTTCTGCAAGAAAACCACCAAGCTTGGAGAAAACCATGGATGGAAGGAAGGGACAATGATAATGTTACCTAGTTGGGTAATGAAATGTCTGTAAGAACACAACCAAGCTCAGAGAGAGGAAGGAAGGAAGGAGGAGGGAGGGAGGGAGGGAGGGAGGGAGGGAGGGAGGGAAGAAAGAAAGAAAGAAAGAAAGAAGGAAGGAAGGAAGGAAGGAAGGAAGGAAGGAAGGAAGGAAGGGGAAGGAAGGGAGGGAGAGAGAGAGAGGGAGGGAAGGAAGGGAGGAAAGAAAGAAAGAAAGAAAGAAAGAAAGAAAGAAAGAAAGAAAGAAAGAAAGAAAGAAAGAAAGAAAGAAAGAAAGAACAATGATAATGTTACCTATATTATTGGGTAACAAATTAGGTAATGAAATGTCTGTAAATGTCTGTAAGAAAACAACCAACTCAGAGAGAGGAAGGAAGGAAGGAGAAGGGAGGGAGGGAGGGAAGGAGGGAAGAAAGAAAGAAGGAAGGAAGGAAAGAAAGAAAGGAAGGAAGGAAGGGGAAGGGAGGGAAGGAGGGAGAGAGAGGGAGGGAGGAAAGAAAGAATGAAAGAAAGAAAGAAAGAAAGAAAGAAAGAAAGAAAGAAAGAAAGAAAGAAAGAAAGGACAATGATAATGTTACCTATATTATTGGGTAACAAATTGGGTAATGAAATGTCTGTAAATGTCTGTAAGAAAACAATCAAGCTCAGAGAGAGGGAGGGAGGGAGGAAGGAGGGAGGGAGGGAGGGAGGGGGAGACCATTGGGGGCCATGAAAGAACCCAGCTCAGAGAGCCCCAAAGGTTTGGGGAAAAGCTTGGAGTTCCAGTCTGAGGGATGCTTTGTCCGCAGATGCTCCCTGCCACTTCAGATGTGCTTCCTGCGGTGCCTTTTGAGGAGACGGTCACACTCATGGGAGTCATTGCCTGACGTGTCCCCAGGCTGGGCCAGGATTGCATAAGGCACCTTACGGTGACCAGCCCTGACGGACCTTCCTGATGAACCATCCTCCAGTGGGGGGGGCATGGGGGGCGGAGAAATTCTGCTCTCAAGGAGAGTCCGCCAGAGGTTGCTTTTGGGCAGTCCTTTCCTGAGCCAGCTAGAAGGGAGGGGGGTTTGTGGAGAAGAGGAGGAGGAGGAAGACTATGGAGTCCTTTTTCAGCTGGGTGGTTTTCTTGCAGACGTTTCATGACCAAACTAGATAACATTATCAGTGCTAGAAGGGAGGAGGAGGAGGACTGTGGGCTCCTTGGTGCTCTTGGAGCTCAATGGTTTTTCTTGCAGACGTTTCATAACCCAACTAAGTAACATCATCAGTGCACATGGTTACACTCCGCTTTCTAACACCGATGATGTTTCCTACTTGGGCGATGAACCCTCTGCAAGAAAAATGAGAGCACCGTGGACCTCACAGTCCTCCCCCCTCCCCCTCCTCTCTGCAAACCCCTCTCCCTTTGAGCACTGATGCTGTTACATGGTTGGGTCATAAAACGTCTGCAAGAAAATAACCAAGCTTAGAGAGCACCAAGACTTCACCCTCCTCCTCCTCCTCCTCCTCCTCCCCCTCCTCCTCCTCTCCACAAACCCCACAGCCTTCGAGCACTGATGCTGTTCCCTACTTGGGTCATAAAACGTCTGCCAGAAAACAGCCAAGCTCAGAGAGCACCCAGGACCCAGAGCTACAAATACCGTCGCTTACTCCAAACGCTGCCCAAGGGCTACTACTTGTGAGGAGGAGCCGTTTTGACCAGGCAGGCAAATGAAGGGGTGGGGGGCTAGGCAAGCCCCCTCCCTTCCAGAGTCCAGCTCTTTCTCTGCACAGGACAGTGGGGGGGGGGCTCCTAGGGGTTGAAAGGGACAGAATACAATCCCAGGGGAGAGCCAAGATCAAAACTCGAAGGGGAGTTTTTTTTTTCTGGGATTCCTCCCAGTTTTCTTCTTCCTTCCCGCAGTAGTCAGCCTTCCCTCTATCTCAGTGTTTCTCAACCTTGGAAGCTTGAAGATGGGTGGACTTCAACTCCCAGAATCCCCCAGCCAGCAGCTGGCTGGGGGATTCTGGGAGTTGAAGTCCCCCCATCTTCAAGCTACCAAGGTTGAGAAACACTGCTCTATCTGGTCTCTATCAGCTTGCCCGGACTGACTTCTACCTGCTGCTGGATTGCCTGGGGGGAGGGAAAGAGTGAGGGGGGGAAAGGAGAGTCCTCCCTTCTGAGACCCTCAGGGACCCCCCATTCATTTCATTGGATTCACTGTGACTTTTCTATGCCGCCCCCTCCCCGCCCCACTCCCCCCCCCTTGCTTACAATCCGCAAAAGCAAGATTTTAACAAGAGCCTGGATAGCTCAACAGACTAAAATCCTGTTATTAACATTCAGCTGCCTGCAATTACTGCAAGTTCGAATCTCGCCAGGCTCAAGGTTGACTCAGCCTTCCATCCTTTCTAAGGTAGGTGAAATGAGGACCCAGTTTGTGGGGGCAATAAACTGACTTTGTATAAATATACAAAAGGATGAAGGCTATTGCTGAGCACATTGTAAGCCGCCCTGAGTCTCCGGAGAAGGGCGGCATATAAATTAAAAAAAAAAAAAAAAGGCAACCAAGCGTTACAATGTTGCAATCATCAAAGCCTGAAAAAGCAACACTCGGGATTCGAAGCGGTCCCCGGGGAAAAGGAATGGACCGGTGGGGGGGGAGGCGGTTGAGCAACCGCCGTCCCGGGTCTGGGGGCTCCCCCCGGCTGCAAAGACCCCCCTCCACCGCCCAGGTGACCCCCCCAACCAGAACAGCCCCCTCCCCCCCAAGAGACCCCACTCCAGCCCAGCCAGGGGTGCAAAGTGCAAAGGGCCCCCTCTGGCTGCTCCCCCCCTTTCCCTCCCCCTTCTCTGCGGCAAGAGGCGCCCGGGAGCCCCTCCAGCCTTCGCCAACCGGGCGCCCTCCGGATTGGGGGGCGGGGGGGGTCCCCTTAAACCGCTTGGGTGGGGGAGGGCGGCGGTGAGGGGCCCTTCTGGGGGGTCCCGGGGGGCTTCTGGCCTCTCGGTGCCCCCCTCCTCCCCCTCCCCCCTCCCGCGGACTCACCCAACGCCCGGACGCAGCGAGCGAAGCAGCCGCAGCTGCAGGAGCCACGCCGCCATCTTGGCCCGCCGCGCGGTGCATTGTGGGCGTGGTAGTTCTGCGCGCCGGGGAAGGGAGGGGCCTCCCCCTGCTCCTCCCTCCACCCCCCCCCCGTGGAGCGGAGGAACGCAGGTTTGGAGCGTCGTGGGAACCCACCACTTTTAATTTTAATTAATTAATTAATTAATTAATTAATTAAATTAATGTTTAATGCGCTGCTTTGACCCCCGTCTCTGCCTCTCCCGGGAGTTTTTTTGGGGGGGGGCTTTGAGGGGGTCTTTGTCCCGGTCCAGCCCTGCAGAAGTGCTGGGGACGGAGGGCGTGAGATGGGGGCGTCCCGGAGGACCCCCAGATTGCCAATCGGGGCCCTCTAGGGCAGGGCCTCGGGCCGTGCAGGAGCAGCGGTGGTACATTCCCAGGTCGCGGAGACCCCCAACCCAAATGTTATTAATTATTGTACTATTAATAATGTTACGCCTGACATTATTAATAATTTCATTATTGATAATATAGGAACTCGGGTTCTGTGGGCAGATTGCAAAAGTGGCTCGCTTTTGAAAGAATAAAATTTACGAAGGGGATGATTTAAAAAACCATGGATGGATACAAATGGCTGAAATTTATTTATTCATTTATTTATTATTGCGATTTATATGCCGCCTTTCTCCCTAGGGACTCAAGGCGGCTTACAAAATAACAAATTCCAATACAAATCACAATGAAATAAATTAAAATCAACAACCCTATTGAAAACAGTTTAAAATTATAACTGTATCCCCAAACGGATCAGTTGAGTTGAGGAAAGAGCCACGTCATAGTCGGGGAAGAGCAGCAAATGCTTATCCCGGTGTTGCAAAGTATCTCTAGGGAGCCTTTCGAGCTTTTCCTGGGCATCGCATGCAGCTGCCCACAAGGGTTAAATGCCTCAGTGGAGAAGGGTTTCTGGGCATAAACAGAGCGTCCCCAAAAGAAATCCGCATTCTACGCAGAACTTCAATGTGTAACTTCCAGTTACGACCACCAGGTGGGGCTGCTGCTCCGTGAGAGGTTAGAGGCGATTCCAAGCCCCCTCCTTTGCCTTATGAATGACAGCTCCCATCATTTCCAGGGGGACTTTGGGGAGGGGGCATTTGGAGACAATTGGGGGGGGGGATAGACCCAGATTTGTGTATTAAATTGTGACTTTCTCTTGCATTGTGCAAAGCCTGGGCCTGCCCTGTCCTGTCTCCTCCAGGCAAGTCCTGGATTGCAGGATTGGGGCCGGAAGTGATGCTCTCACCTGTGGCCAGTTTAAGAGGGGAGGACTTCAACTCCCAGAATTCCCCAGCCAGCATGCTTTAAGGGGGGGGTTCAAAAGAGCCTTGGTGGCGCAGTGGACTAAAGTGCTGTTAAGTAGCACTTAGCTGCCAGCTGCCTGCAATTAGTGCGAGTTCAAATCTCACCAGGCTCAAGGTTGACTCAGCCTTCCATCCTTCAGAGGTAGGTAAAATGAGGACCCGGATTGTGGGGGCAATAAGCTGACTTTGTATAAAAAAAGAACACCGCTGGGGGGGGGCACGAAAGCCCTACTAAGCAGGTATATATAAAAGTATGAAGGCTATTGCTTAACGCATTGTAAGCCACCCTGAGTCTCCGGAGAAGGGCAGCATATAAATTGAACCAATAAATAAATAAATAAATAAAATCCCAGAATTCTCCAACCAGCATGCTTTAAAGGGGGGTGGACTTCAACTCCCAGAAACCCCCAGCCAGCATGCAGGGGGACTTCAACTCCCAGAATTCCCAGCATACTTTAAAAGGAGGGGAGGACTTCAATTCCAGGAATTCCCCAGTCGGCATGCTTAAAAAGGAAAGCCGGGGGGGGTGGGCTTCAATTCCCAGAATGGCTGGCTGGGGAATTGAAGTCAGGTTCTGAAGCTTGGATACCCCTGGTAGAGAGTCTTCATTCTTGATCAGGGGTGGGTTGGACTAGATTAGAAGATCTCCAAGATCCCTTCCAAGTCGATTCCTCCCTTCCTAGTCCTCTCTGGGGTTAAAGCCTCTCCCCTCCCTCTCCCGCTCTGCCAATAATAAAATTGTGATAATGCAAGTATGCGACCCAGGTGGGACTTGAACCCACAATCCCCAGCTCCGGAGGCTGATGCCTTATCCATTAGGCCACTGGGCCCCCTTCCTCAGCTCCTCGCTGCCGCCGCTCCTGCAGCTAACAGCGGGGGTGGAGGGGGGGCAGAGCCAGCCTTGGCACCGAAAGCGGATGCCTGGATGCCGTTGAATTCTCTGGCGGAGAGGAGAAGGCGGAGAAGCAGGGCTGGCACGCGGAGGATGGAGGCTGCTGCTTTGATGATGTCGTTGTGCGGATCTCAGGAGACGAAGCCCAGCCGGGTTCTGCCACCAAAACAAGCTACGATGCCCGTCTGGTTGTGAGCCAGCTTGCAAATCGGAATCCGCTTCACCCAGTTCAAGGCTTGCCAAGAGAGCCAGGCTGCAGAAGGCGGATCTCAAAATTGGAGGCTGATTTTTTTTTCTCCCCAGGAAACACAACGGCCAGATCTGGTTTAAAAAAAAAATTAAGAATCACAGCCACAATGGTGGGAAATCAAAGCTCTTCCCTTTTTATCCGATGATGGCCATTAAAAAAAAAAAAAAACAATGGCAGGCAATCCTCGTCTTCCAACAGTTCATTTAGTGACCGTTTGGAGTTAACAACGGCACTGCAAACGGCAATTCAGGACTGTTTTTCACACTTACGACCGTTGCGGAATCACGTGATTTCTATTTGGCAACGGACTCACATTTATGACCGTTGCCGCATCCCCACAGTCACGTGATCAGAACTCATATTTATGACGGCTGCAGTGTCCCGTAATCCCCTTTTGCAACCTTCTGACGAGCAAAGTCGATGGGGAAGCCATCGATTCACTGTGACTCATTTAATGACGGCAGCAATTCGCTGAACAAATGTGGCGAGAAAAGTCATAAAATGGGGCAAACTCTCCAAACGACTGTCTCGCTTAGTAACGGAAATTCTGCGCTCGGTTGTGGTCGTAAGTCGAGGACTACCTGCGATGGTTTGGGAATCAGCAACAATCCGCGCAGGCCACTGGCGGGCCACAACACTAGGACTGCATTGGCTTTTTTCGCAGCTGCGGCACACCAGTGGCTCATAGGTAAGTGGTTGTCCATTAGGGCACCTAGACCCCCTACTCATTACTCATTCCAATAGACGCACTTGTTGGGATGTCAGTAGCCTTCCAGGAAGAATTCAAGAGGCTGCCTTTACCCACTAAAGTCCTTTGTGGCTTGGTTGGGACAGGGTACCTGTAAGACCATCGTCCTCAACCAGAGTTGATGCAGCCTAGATCCGTGATGGCGAACCTATGGCACGCGTGCCACAGGTGGCACGCGGAGTCATGTTGCCTGGCACGCCAACTCAGCTCTGTCAGGTGATTTTCGGCCCCTTTGGGCCCACCAGAAGAGGGCCTGGGGGGGGGAAGGCCCATTTTTCTTTCTCCCTGGCTCCAGATCCTCTCTATGCATCTGGGGAGGGCAAAAACAGCCTTCCCCACCCCTTCGGAGGCCCGAAATGGCCTGTTTCTCAACTTCCGGCCTCCGAGGGGGTGGGGAAGGCTGTTTTCGCCCTCCCCAGATGCATAGAAAGGATCTGGAGTCAGGTGAGAAAGAAAAACGGGCCTACCGGGCCATCGCGTGCCAGGAGTGGGGGGGGAAAGGGGGGTCGCGCTCACATGTGCATGGCGGGGCACATAGAATTATGGGTGTGGGCACACGCACGGGCAAACCTCCCCCACCCCACCCCTTCCTGGCACGCGATGGCAAAAAGGTTAGCCATCACTGTCCTAGATGTTCCTTCTGGAAGAAGATGCTCTACCTTCACGTACCAAGAAGGCCTGAAAATTTCCCATTATGGCCCTAAAGCTCTGGAACAGCCTTTCCAAGGAAGTCAAACACGTCCATTGTGTCACGTCTTCACAAATTGGTGGCAACTGGGCTTCCGGAGGGCAGAAGGGGCAGATGGGAGGTTGAGGGCCTGTAGTGTTTATTCTTTCTGGATTGCTTCCATTCTTTCCGGAATTCTTGATTTTTATCATGGGGGCTTTAATTTATTTGTAATATTTTATGTGGTTACTACCATCGTTAGCCACTGGGATGGAGCCAACACCACAGAAGTTCAATGAAGACCAAATCCAATGTATTTTACACTTTTCAGAGGGAATAACTATTTATTTATCTGTATCCCACCTTTTGTTATTTTTATAGATAACTCGAGGCAGCAAACATATCCATCTCACCCTCTTCCTCCTGTTTTCCCCACAACAACCCAACCCTGGGTTGGGCTGAGACAGCAAAACTGGCCCAAAGTCACCAGACCTTCATGTCTAGGGCGGAACTAGAACTCCCAGTCTCCTGGTGATTGACCCAAAGTCACCCAGATAGTTTTCATGCCTAAGGTGGGACTAGAACTCCCAGTCTCCTGGTGATTGACCCAAAGTCATCCAGTCAGCTTTCATGCCTAAGGTGGGACTAGAATTCCCTGTCTCCTGGTGTTTGGCCCAAAGTCACCCTGCTGGCTTTCATGCCTAAAGTGGGACTAGAACTCCCAGTCTCCTGGTGTTTGGCCCAAAGTCATCCAGATAGTTTTCATGCCTAAGGTGGGACTAGAATTCCCTGTCTCCTGGTGATTGGCCCAAAGTCATCCTGTCAGCTTTCATGCCTAAGGTGGGACTAGAACTCCCAGTCTTCTGGTGATTTGGCCCAAAGTCACCCTGCTGGCTTTCATGCCTAAAGTGGGACTAGAACTCCCAGTCTCCTGGTGATTTGGCCCAAAGTCATCCAGTCAGCTTTCATGCCTAAGGTGGGACTAGAATTCACAGTCTCCTGGTGATTGGCCCAAAGTCATCCAGTCAGCTTTCATGCCTAAGGTGGGACTAGAACTCCCTGTCTCCTGGTGATTGACCCAAAGTTACCCACATAGTTTTCATGCCTAAAGTGGGACTAGAATTCCCTGTCTCCTGGTGATTGGCCCAAAGTCAACCAGTCAGCTTTCATGCCTAAGGTGGGACTAGAATTCCCTGTCTCCTGGTGATTTGGCCCAAAGTCACCCAGCTGGCTTTCACGCTTAAGGCAAGACAAGACTAGAACTCACAACCTCCTGCTTTCTAGCCTGGTGCCTTCACCTCGTCTAGACTAAACTGGTTCTTTTATGGAATAGTGTCTATTTATCTCATTTTCATGCAAGACAAATTCTTGCATCATTGCACATCCTTCGGTTGCAAGCCCCGGCTTAATTTTGTCTCGCCTGGAGTCCTAACACAAAGGCAAATATTTGTTTTCCAGACCAAGTGGGTCCCTTTGCTTACGTTCTACATTCCTGCGGTTGCACCTGAGACGTCGTAGGAGGCCGGGTGAGGTTTGCGGTGGCAAAAGATTAGAAGGACCCGTGAGCACCGTTTTTCCCAACGAAGGCGTTTCGTTTCAGGCTATCCTGCCAATCAGCCTTCGAATAAAGTTGCTGAGAGGGAAAATTTGCTCCCAGATTCCTTCGGATTCTTAGATCTTATATCTACACACAGGTAAGTCCTCGATTTACGACCCACATTCTGTTGGGAGCGAGACATTCGTTAAAGGAGCCGGGCCCCGTTTTGCACCGCCGTTGTTAAGCGAATCACTGCCTCCAAGGTCCCCTCCAACTCTGATATTCTATTCTATTCTAGTTGTTAAGAGAGTCACACGGCCATTAAGTGGCTTCCCCGTTGACCTTGCTTGTCAGAAGGTCACAGAAGACCCCTGGACGCTGCGACCATCATAAATACGAGCCAGAGGTCAAGCATCACGTGATCATGGGCATGCTGCAACGGTCATAACTGTGAAAAAGGGTTGTATCTCACTCTTTCGAGGGCTATTGTCACTTTGAACGGTCATTAAATGAGCTGTTGTAAGTCAAGGACTACCTGTAGATCAGTGTTTCTCAACCTTGGAAGCTTGAAGATGGGTGGACTTCAACTCCCAGAATCCCCCAGCCAGCGCTGCTGGCTGGGGGATTCTGGGAGTTGAAGTCCACCCATCTTCAAGCTTCCAAGGTTGAGAAACACTGATGTAGATAGACTTCAACTTACGACCATAAGCGAGCCCAACCTTTCCATGGCTAACAAAAGTCAGTTGTTAAGCGAATCGTGCGGTCATTAAATGAATCCGTCTTCCCCCGTTCACTTTGCTTGCCTGTGAAAAGCGTGAATTGATTGTGAAATCGTTTTGAAAAACGGTCATAAGTCCCTTTTTTCAGTGCCATTGTAACTTTGAACGGTCACTAAACGAACGGTTGTAAATCGAGGACTAGCTGTGCGTTGTTCCTTTCGTGGACAGGCAGTCCTCGATTTCTGGCACTGAAAAAAGTGACTTACAACCGCTCCTCGCACTTACAACTGTTGCCGAAGCCCTGTGGTCACATGATCAAAATTTGGGCACTTGGCAACTGGCATGTACTTATGACGGTTGCACTGTTCCCGGGGTCACGTGATCCCCTTTTGCGACCGTTTGGGGACCCCAAAGCCACCCTGGTCCCAGGGAGCCACCGACGTCTGCAAAATGCCAATCTGGCCACAACAGAAGGACTCTTTTTGTGTCCATCTTCAGAGTCTTCCAGAAGACCAATTAATACAGGGAGTCCTTGACTTCGCTTAGCGACTGTTCAAACGGCACTGAAAAAAGGGACTTTACGACCATTTTTCACACGTATGACCATCACGTGAATTACATTCAGATACTTGACAGCTGACTCACATTTATGATGGTTGCACTGTTCCCGGGGTCACGTGGTCCCCTTTTGCGACCTTCTTACCAGCAAAGTCCCCATGGGGGAAGCCAGATTCACTTAACGACCATTTAACAACTGAAGGGATTCGCTTAACAACGGTGGCAAGAAAGGCTGTAAAATGGGGCGAAACTCACTCAAACGAATGTCTCGCTTAGCAGCGGAAATTTTGGGCTCTGTTGTGGTCGTAAGTCGAGGACGAGCTGTATTTATGACGGTTGCAGTTGTTCCGGGAGGTCACATGATCCCCTTTTGCGAACTTCTGACGAGCCAAGTCAATGGGGAGGCCAGATCCACTTAACGACCGTGTTCTTAATTTAACAACTGCAGTGCTTCACTTAACAACGGTGGCAAGGAAGGTCGTAAAATGGGGCGAAACTCACTTAACCAATGTCTCCCTTAGCAACAGAAATCTGGGGCTCCGTTGTGGTCGTAAATCGAGGACTTACTGGCATTTCTGCAGAAATAAAAGACGGAACATCCCAATCCATTTCCCTCGGTCAATATTGGCTCAGATATTTATAGAAAAAGTGTCGACATGTCGGTTTATATGCGGTTTCTTTCGCAAGTTTCGTTTTCGCACTCGGGTTGACAATGTTTGTTTGTTGTTTTCGGGAGATGTTTACTTTTGTCAGATTCCAGAGTGGTTTACTCACGGAGGGCCCTTGCGAAACTTTCCTAATCTTATCGCGTTGCCAGAAATTTCCCGTGGCTTGTTTGTTCAGTTTCACAAAGGGAAGAGAGGCTTAGACCGTCCCGGGGATCATTTAATCCGTTCTAAATCTGGGTGCCTTGTTACCACCTGGGTTGCTTAAGTCCTGGCTGACTCGGTCGTTTTAAGCATTATTTATTTTCTGATCAATGCGGTTCCTTTCCTAGAGAAGAGCGGCGGCCAATCTTGCCAACTTTAAGACTTGTGGACTTCAGTTCCCAGAATTCCCCAGCCAGCATGTTTTAAGGGAGGGGGACTTCATCTCCCAGAATTCCCCAGCCAGCATCCTTTAAGGGAGGGGGACTTCAACTCCCAGAATCCCCCAGCCAGCATGTTTTAAGGGGGGGGACTTCCGCTCCCAGAATTCCCCAGCCAGCATCCTTTAAGGGAGGGGGACTTCATCTCCCAGAATTCCCCAGCCAGCATGTTTTAAGAGGAGAATTTCAACTCCCAGAATTCCCCAGCCAGCATGTTTTAAGAGGAGAATTTCAACTCCCAGAATCCCCCAGCCAGCATGTTTTAAGGGGAGAACTTCCGCTCCCAGAATTCCCCAGCCGGCATGCTTTAAGAGGGGGGGGGAATCTCAGTTCCCAGAATGGCTGGCTGGGGAATTCTGGGAGTTGAAGTCCACAAGTCTTAAAGTTCCCAAGGTTGCATCCCCCTGTTCTCTAGAAGTTATGGCTCTTGCTGTCTAGGATTTAAAGGGGACATTCCCTACTTAAGAATTCCACTATTTTATATTCTTCAGCTATCAGAGGGATTTTCTCCAGGCTGGCGGAAAAGGAGGGGAAGGGGATTCTTTCCTCCTTCTGGGTCTCTCAGAGGGGTGGGCAAAAAAAAAACGGGGGAGGGGGAGAAGCAGAGGGAAATAATGCCCCCCCTCTTTGTCACTCTCCCAGCCTCGTGGATGCAGTGCTTTTGGCTATCTGGAGGTGCATGGGTGGGAATTTCCCAGCAAATCAGGATAATCCTTTTACTGGAAATATCCCCCCCCCCACAATCGGTCCCTGATACGGGAAGTGGGGCTGTGCCAAGTGGAGCAGAAGCAACTCATTGATCGCCCTTGCCGGAGGTCTGGGCCAGGATTGGCAACTAAGCTGACCCACCAACACTGACAGAGCAAGCCAGTAGTACGTACAAATAAGAGCAAAGTTCATTCCTTGTAACCCTGATGATGTTACCTAGTTGGGTAATGAAATGTTAGCAAAAAACCAACTAAGGTCCCAGATCACCAAGGACTCCACAGAAAGGAAAGGAAAGGAAGAAGGTATGAAGAAAAGAAAGGAAAGGAGGAAAGGGAGAAAAAAGAAAGGGAAAGGAAAGGAAAACAGAGATGGAAGGGAGGGAGGGGAAAGGAAGGAAGGAAGAAAAGGCAGGAAGGAAGGTAGGAAGAAAGGAAGGAAATGGAGGGTGGGAGGGAGAGAGGGAGGGAGAGGAACAGAGGGAAGGAGAAGGGAGGGAGGGAGGGAGAAAGGAAGGAAGGAAGGAAGGGGATACAAAGAGAGAAAGAAAGGAAAAGATGAAAATCTCATCTGCTTCATTCTTTTTGGCAGCTACCCAAAGGTGCCAGGCCATTCCTTCTTCCTCTTCCTCTTCCTCTTCTTCTCCTCCTTCTCCTTCTCCTTCTTCTTCTTCCTCCTCCTCCTCTTCCTCTTCTTCTTTTTTCTTCTCCTCCCCCTTCTCCTTCCTCTGATTCTTCTTCTGATTCTTCTTCTTATTATTCTAATTCCAATTTAATTCTAATTTTTCTCCTTCTCCTCCTCCTCTTCCTCCTCCCTATTCCTTTCTAGCACCCATGAAATTACTGAATTGGATAATAAAACGTCTGGAAAAAAACTGCCAAGCTCAGAGAGCACCAAAGGCCCCACAGTCCTCCTCTTCCTCCTCTTCCTTCCCCCCCCCTTTCTGCTTATCCTCCTCTCCACAAACCCCACTCCCTTCTAGCACTGATGATGTTATCTAGATGGGTCATGAAACGTCTGCAAGAAAACAAGCTCAGAGAGCACTAAGGACGGCTCTCCTGCTTGAACAAAGATGCTTTTTAAAAATATATTAAAATTAGGTTTTATTTCCACCAGGCACTGAAGTGTTCAGCGGGTACCACATTATCATCACTGCTTCATTATCATCGCTAATATAGGACTAGTTCCCAACTCAACCTGGGTCTCCAGAGGAGGGGGCTGTGGCTTGGCTGCCCTTTGCGGCTGTCCTGCTTTGCCCCCCCCCACAAACCCCAGGTCTTTCCTGAATGGAGAGTCCCAGGATCTATGCCACTACCCCCCCCCCCAGTTGCTAAAATCTCTGCCAGGATCCAGTCTCAGCCTGTTTTTATGATAACTGCCTTATCAGTTCTTCTGGGATCAAGGGGCAATCGAGAGGAAGGGGGCAGGGGGCAAAGGGCTCCCAACTGGCAGAGGCAATGGCATTAAGTTTATGGCAGCGGTGGGTCAGGAGGAGATCTGCCCTCTCCCTGCAAGCAAACAACACCCAAGCAGATTCCCTGTATCGTAGCAAAGGGCAATCTGCGGATCTCTTGCACTGTCAGCATAGAATCCTAGGGTTGGATGGGACCTTGGAGGTCTTCTAGTCCAGCCCCCAAGCAGGAGATCCTATAGTATATTATTCTGGACAAATGGGTGTCCAGTCTCTTCTTAATGTCAAATGCTTGGTTAGCATGAATTAATTAAGCTGGATGCTTAATGCTTGGAATGGAGAGCTTGGAGAGCTACAACTGAGTGCGATTTGCAAGCCGAACTTAGAACAAGAACATAGAATCCCAGGGCTGCCTGGAAGGGACCTTGGAGGTCCTCTAGTCCAACCCCTTGTCAAGGCAGGAGACCTCATTATATCCGGGACAAATGGTTGTCCAGTCTTATCTTGAAAACCTGCAGCAATGGCGCAACGCACAACTTCCAGCAAACCCTACAACCACCGCCCCTAAATTTCCCCAGAGCCATGGTTCCCAACCTTTAAGGTGTGTGGACTTCAACTCCCAGAATTCCCCAATCCCCCAGTGTTTCTGAAACCCAGGAACTTTGAGATGCGTGGACTTCAACTCCCAGAATCCCCCAATCCCCCAGTGTTTCTGAAACCCAGGAACTTTGAGATGCGTGGACTTCAACTCCCAGAATCCCCCAATCCCCCAGTGTTTCTGAAACCCAGGAACTTTGAGACGGATGGACTTCAACTCCCAGAATCCCCCAATCCCCCAGTGTTTCTGAAACCCAGGAACTTTGAGATGCGTGGACTTCAACTCCCAGAATTCCCCAGCCAGCCCATGCTGGCTGGGGAATTCTGGGAATTGAAGTCCACATGCCTTAAAATAGCTAAGGTTGAAAAACATGCCTCAGAATCCTCTTCAGGTTGAACTGAGATCCCAGTGACTTCCCAGCCAGATCCTTCTTTCTTTTTTAACCCCTGGGAACACAACACTTTTGTCGTCTTGCACTTCCTCGTCTCAGCCAAGGGGATTCCCCCCACCCCCTCGCATAGATGAATCAGTAATGAGATTTCCAAAGTCAGCTGCAGCCAGTCACGTCAGCTGCCCAGCCAGAACTTAGCTGCAAATATCCTAAAATTGGCTGATTCTGGGGTGGGTTTTTTTCCCCCCCTTGCTTTTATTTTTTCCTGAATTTAAAAGCAAAACGGGTGGTTGATTTTTGATTTCCCCTTTCAGCTTAAAACACCCATTTGGTTCTCCAACTCCCCCAAAAGAGGGGAAAAGCTGGAAAAAATTGATTGATTGATTGATTGATTGATAAAGATTTTATTTTTTAAACAAATACATAACAAAAAACAAATAAAAAATCATCTTCAATTGCAAATACAGTGTGTCGGTTGGTTACAAGTCTTTTGTGCATCTTTACCTTATTCATATATATCCATATATTATTATCCTGGTTAATCATATGTTTAAATATGGCTATTTCTTCCCTCATTTCATACCAGATCTTCTAAAATTTGAGTTAATTTGTATTATACCATTCATTTCATCCTCTTAAATCATTCCAATAATAGTACATCTTTGTATTATATTTTATATAATTCTACATTATTTGTATCAGAAAGATCATATTTCATTTTCATAACTTTTTATCTAACCAGTGACATTTGAAATTAAAGAACAAGAAGATAAACAATATTATAAGATATGGGACTTATTTTATCAATTATTTATTTATTTATTATATAAATAAATAATAAAATAAAATAAATAAAAATAAATAATAAAATAATATAATTATTTTATCAATGGTTAGATTTATTTATTGTTGTTGTTGTTGTTCTTGTTTCCTTTACCTGGAAATATTTTGAATAGGGCTTCATTGCCAAAGCTTCCTGAGATAGTCTTCTATTTATGACCACGACTGAGCCCAAAACTTCTGTTGCTAAGCGAGATGGTGCTTAAGTGAATTTTCCTCCCATTTTATGACTTTTCCTGCCACACTTGTTAAATGGATTGCAGCCATTATTGTTAACAAATACGGTCGTTAAGGGAATCCTGCTTCCCCACTGACTTTGTTTGTCGGAAGGTCTCAAAAGGGGATCATGTGACCCTGCCAGGACACTGAAACGGTCATAAGTACGAGTCAGTTGCCAAGTGTCCAGATTTTGATCAGTTGAACATGGGGATGCTGCAACGGTTGTAAGTCTGAAAAATGGTCATAACTCCCTTTTTTCAGTTGTAACTTTGAAGTTACCAACGGCCCTGAAAAAAGGGACTTATGACCATTTTTCAGACTTACGACCGTTGCACATCCCATGAATCAAAATTTAGGATTCGTACTTATGACAGTTACCAGGTCCCGTGATCCCTTTTTGTGTCCTTCTGACCAGCAACGTCGATGGGGAAGTCCGATTCACTTAACAACGGTGTGACTAACAGAACAATTGCAGGGATTCGCTTAACAACGGTGGCAAGAAAGGTCATAAAAACGGGGCAAAGCTCACTTAATAAGTGTCTCGCCTAGCAGCAGAAATGTTGGGCTCAGGTGTGGTCGTATGTCGAGGAGTGCCCATCAATTCTCTTGCCTCGATTGGATCAGCCTGGAAGAGGAGGGGGGTGCCTGGTGGTCTTCTTGTCTTGCGGAGAGGCTTCCAGGACGGGCTGGCTGGAGGGCTGCAGGCCCAAGGGACCCTCTGGGGCGGCTCGGCTTTCACGTAGAGTGTCCTATTTAGTTGTACAATAATTAAGCTGCAGGTGTCCCTCGTTTTCCTGCTGGGCGACAGCTCCAGCTCCAGGTGACGATGACGGCGGGTGACTCGGGCGTCCCTTCCAAGGTTGGTCGCTGTCTCTGCGGGGGCTTCTGCAACTTTTCTTCGTATGATTTATCCTCCAATCCCCTAATCATCTTTGTTGCTCTTTCTCTGCACTCTTTGTAACATCTCAACATCTTTTTTGTATTGTGGCAACCAAAACTGGACACAGTATTCCAAGTGTGGCCTTCCCAAGGCTTTGTAAAGCAGTATTAAAACTTCACCTGGTCTTGATTCTGTCCCTCTGTTGATGCAGCCTAGGATTGCATTGGCTTTATTGGCAGATGCTGTACACATCTGGCTCATATTTTCGCCGGGTTTTTTGCCATGCCCTAAAAACTTTTCTTTTCCATCAAGCAGGGCTGGCGTGAAACCACCCCCCCTTTTTTAAAAAAATTTTTTTAGCTTTTTAAATTGTCAAAGGGGTTTTAGTTTTCAATGTTTTAAATTTTTGGGCCACAGTTATTTAATTCTTTTAATAATTTTAAGTTTGTATTGATATGTGTTTTAGTTCTGGCTGTGCACTGCCCTGAGTCCACTTGGAGAAGGGCGGGATATAAATTGAATACAATAAACAAACAAACAAATAAATAAACAAACAAACAAACAAATAAACAAATAAATAAATAAATAAATAAATATTTAAGTGATTTTCCAAGGTCACAATCCAATCTCTTTATGCAAAACTTTATTGAGTACATCATTTCGGCACGTATGAAAGGAAAACCAGATCTAGCTATTTCCCGCGCAAACCCGTATAGTTAAAAGTATATAGAATCTCCCTCCCCCTATTAAACCAGGTCACATCCAGGGGTGGGTTGCTACCGGTTCACCCCGGTTCGGCTTCGCCCACCCGCCCAGACGTCATCAAACACGCTGCACGCTCCCAATAGTGAACTGGTAGCGCCGGGATTTGAATCCCACTACTGGTCACATCGTCCAATTGTGTTTCTTAATATTGTTATGAGAAAGTCTCCTTGGCTCTGGAAAACACCAGTTGGAGTGCCCTTGGTTCCCATGGCTGTTGTCTCATTGCTGGAAGTGCAGATTCCATTCTTTCTCTCCCTTTCCCCTCGGTTTGTTGGCAAGCTGAGAACCGAATATGGTTGAAACAGCAAAAGCAAATTTCGAAGTTTGACAGATTCTATCCTGTTGATGCAACCCTGGACTGTGTTGGCTTTTTTTGGCTCACACTTAAGTGGTTGGCCACTAGGACACCAAGATCCCTCTCCCAGTTATTACCGTAGAGCTTTGAGCTCATGCCAAGAGCCGAGGCTGATTTCTTTATGATGACTTATTAAGAGTACTTTTAAAAGCTTCCATCATCATAATGGAATCTTAAAAGCTTTGAGGAGGACGACTGCTAAGTCCTATAAAAAAAAAAAAGTCAACTTGACAACAGCTGGAGATGTGGTTTCCTTTGGCAGCATCTGGCTGGCTGGCTGAGCTTTGCTTGGCACCTCTTTGCCAAGTGTTCTTGGCCGAGACTCCTCCGTCTCTTAAGGTGCAACCTGATAAGGGCAACAGGTGAGTGGAGAGGCTGGGAACATTTCCTCCCCGAGTGAGGATCTTAGCTGGCGATGGAAGCCCCTCTGGCGCACCCGTTCCCGTCCCCACCCAGGTATTTGGAGAGGGGCTACGTCTTGGATGAGATATCTCAGCTATGAGGAAGTGGGCAGGGGTGATGCCCTTGGGCAGCCCCCAAAGCACAGGAGCACAATGGAAGGCGCCTGCCTGTTGCCGAATACGGTGAATTTCCCACACTTAGGAGGCACAAATCCTGCCAAAGTTTCTTTGCAACCTCTTGTAAATGGGAAGACTGACAAAGGAGATTGATGGGAAGGGAAGGAGGCAGGTGCAAAGCCATGGCAGGTGGTTGGCTTTTCTTTTCTATCTTTCTTTTTCTTTATTTTATTATTATTTTATTATTATGATTACCGTATTTTATTATTTTATTTTACTTTATTATTTTCCTTCCTTCCCCATTCTTCCCTTCCTTTCCATTGTTCCTTCCTTCTTCCCTTCCTTCCTTCCTCCCTCCCTCCCCCTACACTTTCTTCCTCCTTCCCTTCCTCCCTCCCTCCCTCCCTTCCCATTCCCATCTCCTTCCTTCTTTCCTTCCTCCTTCCATCCTCCCTCCCTCCTCCCCTCCCCTCTCCTCCCCCACCTCCCTCCCTTCCCATTCCCATCTCCTTCCTTCTTTCCTTCCTCCTTCCATCCTCCCTCCCTCCTCCCCTCCCCTCTCCTCCCCCACCTCCCTCCCTTCCCATTCCCATCTCCTTCCTTCCTTCCTTCCTCCCTCCCTCCTCCTACACTTTCTTTCTCCTTTCCTTCCTCCCTCCCTTCCCCTTCCCATCTCCTTCCTTCCTTCTTCCATCCTCCCTCCCTCCTCCCCTCCCTTCTCCTCCCCCACCTCCCTCCCCTTCTCCCTTCTCCTTTCCCTCTACCACAGGGGTCTCCAACTGTGGCAACTTTAAGACTTGTGGACTTCGACTCCCAGCTTTGCTGGCTGAGGAACTCTGGGAGTCGAAGACCACAAGTCTTAAAGTTGACACGGTTGGAGACCCCTGCTCTACCACATTGACAAAGCCATGCGATCCTCTCCCAATGACAAAATCCTTTTGAGTGGCGATGTCATATCTTGAAGATCATTTTGACTTTTCTCAAATATGGATGCAATCATCCACAACTGTCTAAACGTTTGTCCTTGGTTGGCAGGTAGAGTTAGGTATGAAAAGAGAACAGGGGGTAAAAGGACTGATTGGAAAGAGGAGAACATCTAGTCATACCGTGGGGTCCTTGGCACCCCCTGAGTTCAGTGATTTCCTTGCAGACATTTCATGACCCAACTAGGTAACATCATCAGTGCTAGAAGAGAGTGAGGTTTACAGAGAGGAGGGAGGAGGAGGAGGAGGACCCAAACTAGGTAACATCATCAGATTAGAAGGGAGGACGGGAGGAGGAGGAGGAGGAGGTGGTGGTGGTGGCCTATGGGGTCCTTGGTGTTCTCTGAACTTGGCTGTTTTATTGAAGACATTTCATGATTCATGTAGCCTTCTAGCATTGATGGAGTTACCTAGTTGGGTCATGAAACGTTTGCAAGAAAACCTCCAAGCTCAGAGAGCACCATGAACCCCACAGTCCTCCTCCTCTTTCTCCTCTGCCTCCTCCTCTTCTTCCTCCCTCCCTCCTCCTTCTCTTGATGATGTTACCTAGTTGGGTCACGAAACGTCTGCAAAAAAAAACCCCAAGCTCAGAGAGCCACAAGGAACCCATAGGTCAACCCTAAGCTACTGATAATTTAATTTGATTTATATGCTGCCCTTCTCCAGAGACTCAGGGCAGCTTACAGTGCGTTAAGCAATAGCCTTCATCCTTTTGTATATTTATACAAAGTCAGCTTATTGCCCCCACAAACTGGGTCCTCAATTTATCCACCTTAGAAAGGATGGAAGGCTGAGTCAACCTTGAGCCTGGCGAGATTCGAACTTACTAATTTTTTTTAAAATTTATTTTTATATGCTGCCCTTCTCCGGAGACTCAGGGCAGTTTACAATGGGTTAAGCAATGAGTTAATTGCAGACAGCTGGAGTTAAAATACAATGCATTAGTCTGCTGAGCTATCCAGGCTCCTATGTCTTCTGTGGGCCACCAAGTCCTAACATCCCAACCAGATAACGCTCTAGGAAGGCCTTTGTGCAAAGCGGGACATATGCTTTCTGGACACCCACCTGGCAGTGTCCAAAGGGAGGGATTGTTCAAGGTGTCAACGTGCAAGAAAGGCTTTTTTTGAACCCCAAGTCAGAGCTCAGAGGCTGGGAATGTTGGGAGCCAGGAAACCGAAAGGGCCGGAGAATTGTAAACAGTGAGCTCGCAGGGCAACGCAAAGCAGGAAGTTCCGAAAGGATCATGACTTGATTAAGAGGAATCTTTGATCAAAGTCGTAAATGCAGGCACTCGCCCAGTTATGATCCAATAAACGCCAGTTGCCTCATTGTTTCCGAAGGAAAAGCAAACTTTATCTTGTTGATATCTTTATAATGGCAGCTCCTCTGGTGCTAGATAAGACAGAGGAGAAATCCAAGAATTGAGAGATAAAGTTGTAAACAACTCTGAACTTTAGGCTCAGATACCCCACCCTTTTTTTTTTCTTCCTCTCAAGCCACTTTGGACCACCGTAGGTGTAATTATTCCCCATCTGGACCCACAGCGATGGGCTGGACTTGCATCCAACTGATGGAGTGAGTCTATTAAGAATAAATTTCTCCTCCAGAGAGAAACCATCTTAAAAGCCCAGATTGTTTGAAGCAGAAAAACTAGATGATAATGATAACAACAACAACAATAGTAATAGACAAATGCATACAAAGCCAGAATTGAGAAGACAGCAACAGACAGCAAGTGTCACCTATGCAAAGAACCTGAGGAAACAATGGGCCACCTGCTGAGATGCTGCCGGAAGATCTCCGAGACTGACTACAAGCAGCGGCACGACAAAGTAGCAACAATGGTGCATTGGAAGATCTGCAAGAAATACAATTTGCCTGTAAGCAAGAACTGGTGGGACCATAAAATAGAGAAAGTCATAGAAAATGAAGAAGTTAAACTGCTCTGGGGGACTTCAGAATCCAGACAGACGGGCACCTGCAACATAACACCCCTGACTTAACAGTTGTCGATAAGAAAGACAAAAAAGCCTGGAGAGTGGAGGTAGCAGTGCCTGGAGACAGCAGAGTAGAAGAGAAAGAACTGGAGAAGATAACAAAATACAAAGACCTACAAATAGAGATAGATCGACTGTGGCAAAGGCAAGCCAGGGTAGTACCAATAGCCATAGGCACCTTGGGTGCAATCCCAAAACAACTGAAGCACCACTTGAACACTATCATTGGCATTGACAAGTTCACCATCAGTCAATTGCAGAAGGCAGCTTTACTTGGAGCAGCTTCCATCCTGCAATGATATTTGTAACACCATCAAACATCCAGATCTGCTTCTCTCCCAGGTCCTTGGTAAGGACTCGATAGGTAGACAAAAATGCCAAACTCAGCCTGAACAGCTGGCTGACTGTGCGGATGATAATAATAATAATAATAATAATAATAATAATAATAATAATAATAATAATAATAATAATAATGACAATGAATCATGCCTTGCACCCTAAAAGTGATGTTGACCGATTATATTTACCAAGAGCAGAAGGTGGTCGAGGACTCCTACAAGTAAAGCAGACTGTGGAAAAAGAAAAATGCAGCTTGAATGATTACACCCAGAAAAGTGAAGAACCAATGATTAAGGACGTAAATAAAGGAGGCCTTTTAAAGACAACTAAAACAAAAGCAGAATATAAGAAAGCGAGCTGAAAATTGGAAACACAAAGCTCTGCATGGCCAATACTTGAAAAGTATTGAAGGCAAAGCTGACCAGAAACTTTGATAATAATTCACAAAGGGTAATGAAAGAGAATTGGGTAAAAGAACTGGGTATTGAAATTTCTGATCAAAATTGGAATATGAACTGGGTTGGTAGAATAATGAGGACATTATCAATAAGGATTAAAGAACATAACTATAAAGTCATCTGGAAGTGGTATTTGACTCCAATAAGACTTTTTCAAATGGATAATAAAGTGGATAAAATGTGTTGGAGATGTAAAGTGGAACTCGGGACATATGTTCATATGTGGTGTAAATGTAATGGGGTTGAACTTTTTTGGTTTAGGATAGAAAATGAAATATTTGAAATAATTAAGAAGAGGGTCAAATTGAAATTGGAAACCATATTATTATTAATATTGAATGAAACAACATTAACAACTGGAGAAAGAGAATTGGTGAGGATTTTGGTTATAATGGGGAGAATTATAATTGCTAGATATTGGAAATTAAATGTTGACTTAAAATTAGAAGAATGGTACAATGAAACATGGAAATTTGCATTAAATGATAAATTGACTTGTGATATTAAAATTAGAAGTGTTTTATATAAAGAAAATGTTTTTTTGGAACACTTGGCAACCATTCGTGGACTTTGCACTTGGGAGATTGGATGAATCGGCACCAGTACCTTATCAAAGAGATTTCTGGAAGAATTGAAGACTTCAAGTTCCTAAAACTTCCTTTCCGTTTGTATAGCATGTTGGGGGAAAAAAAATTTTCTTTCTTTACTATTGATTTTTTGTATTGATTTTTTTCCTTTTCTGTTATTCTTTAACAATAAAAATATAATAAAAATTAAAAAAAAAAAAAGCTGACCAGAAACTAACTTGGAACTGGTTAAGATCAGGAGTACTGAAAAAAGAAACAGAAAGCTTTATTTTGGCAGCTCAAGAACAAGCCCTAGCCACAAACTGCATGAAGGCAAAAATTCAACATGTTACCACCAACAGCAAATGCCGCCTCTGCAATGAGAAAGATGAGACAGTCGACCACCTGATCAGTGGGTGCAGCAAAATTTCACAAACTGACTACCTACAACGCCATGACCGCGTTGCTAAGATCATTCACTGGAAATTGTGCCAGAAGTTTGGATTTGAGTACAGCAAAAACCACTGGGAACATCAGGTTGAGAAAGTTTTAGAGAATGAGAAACTCAAGATCTTGTGGGACTTTAGGATTCAGACTGACAGGCACTTGGTCCACAACACACCTGACATAACAATAGTTGAAAAGAAAAAAGTATGGTTCATTGACATTGCAATACCTGGTGATGCACGGATTGAAGATAAGCAGCAAGAAAAAATCACAAAGTACCGGGATTTGCAAATTGAAGTTGAGCGACTGTGGAAAAAGAAATCGTGTGTTGTCCCGATTGTAATTGGAGCCCTTGGAGCAATGCCCAAAGGGCTACCCCGCTATTTAGAAATTCTAAATTTGCCGGACTTGAACATTTTGACTCTACAAAAAACCACCTTACTCGGAACAGCTTACATCCTCCGACGATACCTTAACAGTTCCTAGGTCCTTGGTTAGGACTCGAGCTGCTGAGCTATTAACCAGCCTCAAAGGCTGTGAATCTCACTAAAGATTAACCAATAATAATAAGAATAGGTACAATTTATTGACATCGCGGTACCAGGAGACGCCAGAGTCGAAGAAAAAGAACTGGAAAAAATCATGAAATATTGCGCCCTGGCTATAGAAACTACACAGCTATGGATGAAACATGTCACAGTGATACCCATTGTCATCGGGGCACTTGGTACCATGTCCAAAAATTTTGCAAAATACATCAAGAAATTGCAGCTTCCTGCAATAACACCAGCGGAACTGCAAAAAACTGCGCTACTCAGAACATTGTGCATCTTAAGAAGGGACTTGGTTGATACCTAGGACACTGGCAGCAACCCGTATCAACCATTAGCACCAGTCAGTGGTATCTGTGACACATTTTTAAATGTTCAGTTGACTGAGTTTCACGTTTAATGAATAATAATAATACAGGTAGTTCTTGACTTATGACCACAATTGAGCCCGAAATGCCCATTGCTAAGCAAGACAGTTGTTAAGTTAGAACTGAAGAAGCTTCTCGGATGAGAAGTGAAATGTTTTCAAAGGAATGAACCAAGAAAGTCCAGTTTTTGGAAAAAAGCACCTTGGTGACCTGGAATCTCCATAAACAGTTACTAACTGCATTTTGCCCCATTGCTGCAGTTCTTAAATGAATCACAGCAGTGGTTAAGTTAGTGACACGGTTGTTAAGTGAATCTGGCTTCCCCACTGCTCACAAAAGGGGATCACAAAAGAGACTCCACGGGACACTGCAACGGACTCATTTTTATGACGGTCGCAGTGTCCCGGGGTCATGTGATCCCCTTTGCGACCTTCTGACAGGAAACTCAAGGGAGGATTCACTTAACAACCGTGTCACTAACTTCACCACTGCAATGTTTCGCTTAACAACGGTGGCAAGAACGATCGTAAAACGGGGGCAAAACTCAACTGTTTCACGTAGCAACAGAGATCTCGAGCTTAACGGTGGTCGTAACTCGAGGGGCTACCTGCATTAAAAGGTTGGAAACTCATGTCCTTGTCCTTGTGGATGGCTGCAGGGAAGCTTCATTGTGTTGGTTGTTGGCTTAGTTGGAAGGGAAAAGCTCCGGGGTGTATTGTGAGTTGGTGAAATGCTTTGGACGGACGCCATCTTCAGAAGTCCAAGGGCTGGGTCATATTGAATGGGGTTCTTGACCCTTCGTGGGGGACGGCAAGGATGGGTGATCAAAGTGACTTTTCCCACTTATTGTGGACTTGTGGTTGTGGTGACGAAAGCTGTTCTCCCAGCCTCAGGAGACAATAGATCCGGTCTGGGGTAGGTCCCTTCCTTGAACGCACCTCCAGCTCAACCATTGATGTCTGAACAAAAGAGAATTCAGGGAGGGAATTGAGGCAAGCAGTTTTGAAAAGGATTTCTTGAGGAAGCCGGAGTCAGTAGCCCCTTTTCTTAAAGAAAAAAAAAACCACACATTTTATTAAAAATCATACCATCGCCGAATTGTGACCGAGCTGAGTGTTTAACTGGCCGGATGCCTTTCCTGTCGCCAATGCGGAATTTTGTTCAGCAGATACATTGTCATTGTACCCAGAGAGAGAAATATCTGCCTCTACCTAGGATCGAACTCACAGCCTCCTGATTGTGAGGCATACACATATCCCTGTGTTTGATGTTGGGAGGCATTGATATAAACACATTATTATTCCATTTTCCCACTGAGTTCTATTTTGAAATGTTGCAGAAATGAGAAATAATCTGAGCACCATCAATTATTTGGATTAAATTATGATTTTATTGTACTTGTTTCTTAACTTGTGTTCGCCGCCCTGAGTCCTTTGGGAGAATGGCGGCATATAAATACATGTAATAAATAAATAAATAAATAAATAAATAAATAAATAAATAAATAAATAAATGCTTTGCTCTGGGATTGGAAATCTCCTGATGCAGCAACAGGGCCAAGGAAGACCACCCAATAATTACAAATGGTCCTCACAAGCATTTGCTTAGTGACCGTTCAAAGTTACAACGGCAATGAAGAAAGTGACTTATGACTGTTTATCACACTTAACCAGAATAACAGATTAACAGAGTTGGAAGGGACCTTGGAGGTCATCTAGTCCAACCCCCTGTCCAAGCAGGAGACCCTACACCATCTCTGACAAATGCCAGTCCAGTCTCTTCTTGAAAGCTTCCAGGGATGAAGCTCCCACAACTTCCAAAGGCAACTTCTGTTCCATGGATTGATTGTTCCCACTGTCAGAAAACTTCTCCTTATTTCCAGGCTGAATCTCTCCTTGTTCAGTTTCCATCCATTGTTCCTTGTCTGGCCTTCAGATGCTTTGGAGAATATGTTGACCCCCTTCTTCCTCTCTGGGGCAGCCCCTCAAATATTGGAAGACTTGCTATCCTGTCTCCCCTGGTCCTTCTCTTCACTAGACCAGCCATGCTCAGTTCCTGCAACCGTTCATCGTATGTTTTAGCCTCCAGTCCCCTCATCATCTTGGTTGTTCTTCTCTGCACTTTTTCTAGAGTCTCAACATCTTTTTTATAGCGTGGTGACCAAAACTGGATGCAGTGCTCTAGGTGTGGTCTTACTAGGGCTTTATAGAGTGGTATTAGCACCTCACCTGATCTTGATTGTATCCCTCTGTTAATGCAATTTAGGATTGCATTGGCTTTTTTGGCTGCCGCTGCACATGTCTGGCTCCTATTTAGCTGGTTGCCACTAAGACTCCAAGATCCCTCTCATAGTCACTGCTATTAAGCCTGGTTTCACCCAGTCTATATGTGTACTTTTGGTTTTTCTTACCTAAGTGTAGGGCTTTACTTTTCTCTACATTGAATTTCATTTTGTGAGATAGGGCCCTGGGTTCAAGTCTGTCAAGATCCATCTGTATCCTTAGTCTATTTTCTAGGGTGTTTGGCTATTCCTGCCAGCTTAGTATCATCCGCAAATTTGGTTAAGTTCCCGTTCTCATCCCCATGGGCACAGGATCAAAATTTGGACACTTGAAAACTGGCATGTCTTTATGACGGTTGCAGTATCCTAGGGTTGTGTGATTTCCTTTTCCGACTTTCTAACCAGCAAAGTCAGATAGAATAGAATGGAATGGAATGGAAAAGAATAGAATTCTTTATTGGCCAAGTGTGATTGGACACCCAAGGAATTTGTCTTTGGTGCATAAGCTCTCAGTGTACATAAAAGAAAAGATACGTTCGTCAAGAATCATAAGGTACAACACTTAACGATAGTCATGGGGAACAAATAAGCAATCAAATCATATTAGGAAACAGTCAATATAAATCGTAAGGATACCAGCAACAAGGTTACAGTCCTACAGTCGTAAGTGGGAGGAGATGGGTGATGGAAACAATGAGAAGATTAATAGTAGTGCAGACTTAGTAAATAGTTTGACAGTGTTGAGGGAATTATTTGTTTAGCAGAGTGATGGAGTTCGGGAACAAATTGTCCTTGTGTCTAGTTGCTCTGGTGTGCAGTGCTCTATAGCGTCGTTTTGAGGGTAGGAGTTGAATCAGCTTATGTCCAGGATGCGAGGGGGGTCTGTAAATATTTTCACAGCCCTCTTTTTGATTCATTTAGCAACCGTATTACTAACTTATCTACAGTCATTCACTTAACAGCTGTGGCAAGGAAGGTCACAAAAATGGCGCAAAACTTCCACAACAATTCTCTCTCTTAGCCACAGAAATTTTGGGTTCAGTTCTGATTGAAAATGGAAGACTAATTGTCTTTGCAACTCTGCTAAAAGCCCAGCAGGTGGACGATAACAGGTAGTCCTCCACTTACAACTATTTGTTTAGTGACCATTTAAAGTTACAACGGCACTCAAAAAACCGACATGGCTGTTTTTCATGCTCGCTTTGCAATGGCAATTTTGGGCTCAATTGTGGTCGTAAGTGGAGGACTCCCTGTCCGAATAAGAAAACCATCAACGTCTCAGCTCAAAGATTTCTTCAAACTTTTTTAAAATTCAGCTCTATAATTTAGGTGGAAAAGAGACTTCCTTCTCAAAGCAAAAATAAAGAGAAAAGCAGAAACTCTTCTTTGGGGTTTAATGGAAAAAGAACTTTGAGCCTATATATGTTGACGGCAGCAAAGATGATTTTATGTGCAAAAATGGAAGGATACTTTGATTCCCAAAATGGATGAACGGCTGCAAAAATTGATGGAGTTAGCAGAGATAGCTAAATTGACTGCTTTGATTAAAGAAAAAAAAACACAAAATTACTTTTGTTTCTATTTGGAAACCACTTCTGGACTTTGTGCTCGAGATGGGAGAAAAATGAAACTTTGATTGTGGGTTTTACTGATTAGATAGGTTTGTTGTTATAGAAATGGCTAGTTTACACTATTATGTCAAAGTAAAAAAGTTAAGGTTTGATGTTATTATTTTATTCTTCTGCAATAGAAGGAGTCGGAAGTCAACACTTTTTTTTCTCTTCTTTTCTACATTTTCCCCTTCCTTTTTTCCTCCCCTATCTTTCCTACTATTTTCTTTTGTATTTCTGTATCTTATAGTATTAATGCATAAAGGAATAAAAGTTTGGCTGGAGAGAAGAGACTTCTATCGTTCTGGCCAAACAGAAATCAAGGATCCAACTGCAAATTACTCAGAAATTTAGTAGAACTGGGGATTATTATAAAGATACATTTTGCCCTCTGCTCCAGGGTTAGAAATCTCTTTATGGAGCATCTGAGCCAAGTGAGTGAATCCACCCAACAATTACAGGCAATCCTAGACTTATTCATTCATTTAATGACCGTTCACGTTAGAATGGCACTGAAAAAAGTGACTTACGACCGCTTTTCACACTTACGACCATTGTAGCATTCCTAAGGTCGCGTGAACAATATCAGACACGTGGCAACTGATTTCAGATATATGTCGGTCGCAAAAGGGGATCACGTGATCCCCTTTTGCGACCTTCTGACAAGCAACGTCAATGGGGGAGCCGGGTTCACTTTACAACCGTGTGACTAACTTAACGACTGCGGCAAGGAAGGTCGTAAAATGGGGCAAAACTCGCTTAACAACTGTCTTGCTTGGCAGGAGAAATTTTGAGCTCAATTGTGGTCGCAGGTCGAGGACTACCTGTCCTATTACAAATAAGAAAATAACCTGAGCATCACAAGGAATTTCTTCAAGCTTTTTTAAATTCAGCTCTGTGATTTAGGTGGAGACGTTGTGGAGACGTTCCTTCGTTGTGGCCAAATAGAAATCAAGAATCCAAGTGCAAATCGCTCAGAGATTTACTAGATCTGGGGATTATCACAAAGATTTCCTTTGCTCTCCGCTCCGGGGTTAAAAATCCCCTTATGCAGCGACCAGAGCCAAGTCAGTGAAGCCACACCCAATCATTACTGGCGGGATTAGAAAAAGCTGCATTTTAGCAACCGGACGATCTCACAATCACACCAAGCGACATAAAAAGGACTTCATTGTTGCGGGCCACACAATCGAGGGAGGAGGGAAATCCAGGAAAGTCCTCGAGATGATGTTTGATGGAAATTATAAAGAGGGGCCCTTCAGACTTTTTATATCGTCCAAGTTGAATGACCTGGCGGTGATAGCTTGATTTGCAAGGGATGCATCGATGGGTGACAGTTCATTGATCCATAGAGGTCCCTCACCTTTATGGTGGCTATATATCAGAGGTCTTCAAACTTGGCAGCTTTAAGACTTGTAGACTTGAATTCTGGAATTCGGGAGTTGAAGTCCACAAGTCTTAAAGTTGCCAAGTTTGAAGACCTCTGCTACATATTCATTGGGCGATTCCCATCTGCAGGAAGGAGGAGAAACTTACCAGAATAAGAGATTGAAGAATTCTCTTATCTCATTGCAACCTGATAAATCTTGAAATGACTCTAAAAATCGTGTTTTTAATCATGCCCTTAAACTATGCTTATTTACCGGTAATTACATTCTATCACAAACATGCTTGGCCACTTTAAGACTTGTGGACTTCAACTCCCAGAATTCCCCAGCCAGTGATGGGAGTCAAAGTCCCCAAATCTTAAAGTGGCCAAGTATGGAATACCTCTGTGATAGGACATCACAGAGGCCCTATCTTGAGTTATGGGTTGATCTAGAAGACCTCCAAGGTCCCTTCCACCTCTGTTATAATGTATTCTGTAAAAGTTCAAAAGAAAAGGACCAGGGGAGACATGATAGCAGTCTTCCCATATCTCAGGGGCTGCCCCAAAGAAGAGGGAGTCAAGCTATTCTCCAAAGCACTTGAGGGCAGGACAAGAAGCAATGGGTGGAAACTGATCAAGGAGAGAAGCAACCTAGAACTAAGGAGAAATTTCCTGACAGTGAAGACAATTAACCAGTGGAACTGCTTGCCTCCAGAAGTTGTGGGCTGGAGATTTTTTAAGAAGAGATTGAACAGTCACTTGCCTGGAATGGTAAAGGGTCTCCTATTTGAGCAGGGGGCTGGACTAGAAGACCTCTAAGGTCCCTTCCAACTCTGGAGAATGACATTCTGTTATTCAGTTCTGGTTATAAATCAAGGATTACCTGTCCTTCCACTCTCTAATGCCTAGCTATTAATTCATCTTCCAAGGAGATCAACTTTCTACTTAACTGTAAGTGAGAGCGGCCGCACCTCTGTGCTTTCTTGATGCCCGGATCGGGCAGGAGCAGTTTCTCCAAAGGATAATTATCTCAAGGGTGGGGCCCAATTATTAACCAGGTGACCTGAATCGATTCTCTGTTTGTTGTCGGTCTTGCTGTATAAAAACCATAAAAATCAGGTGAACTCTTAAGTGGGAAACTTAATCTTTGTGCCTGGGACGGTCACACCTAAAGTTTCTGAGACTTTTTTTCACTCAGGAAGGAGAGAAAAAGCTCGGATTCCACCGTGTCATCGGAGAACCTTTGCAAAGTCAACACAATCTCCAAGCGGATCTCAGAAGGGTCAAAATCCGGATTTTTTGTAGGGCCCCGGAGGTCATCAAGCCCACCTCCGTTAAGGCAGGAATCTAAATTAGTTAGTCCTTGACTTATGAACACAATGGAGCCCCAATTTTCATGGCGAAGTGAAAGAATTGGGAAGCGAGCCGTGTCCCATATTACAACCTTTCCTACCACAGTTGTTCAGCGAATTCCTGTGGCTGTTAAGTGAATCACACGGTTGTTAAACGAATCTGGCTTTCTCCGTTGAATTTCCTTGTTGGAAACCAGCTGGGGGGATTACGAAGGTGACCCCAGGGACCTCGCAACCGTCATAAGTACAAGTCAGTTGCCAAGCATTCAAATTTTGATGGGGAATTGGGGATGTTGCAATTGGGGCCAGAGTTTCCATCACTAAGCGAGGCGGTTGTTAAGCGAGTCACTCACACCCGATTTTGCCATGGTTGTTGCCATGAAACTGCAGTCCTTATGCGAATGCAAATCCCTGGGCTTGTAAAGTGAGCATTTAGTCGTTAAGTGAATCCAGCCCCTCCCCCACTGACTTTGCTTATTGGGAGCCAGCCGGGAAGGTCACCAACGAGGATCACGTGACTGTCGTAAATACGGGTCGCCAAGCCCCCGAATGTTGATCATGTGTTCCTAGGGAGCACTGCAAGGGTCATAAGTGCGAGGACAGGTCATAAGTCGGGTTTTTTTCCAGCGCCATTGTAGCTTCGGTCACTAAATGAAGGGTTATAAGTCGAGGACTGCCTGTTTATGGACTCCAGGGGCCCATCAGCCTGCCCCCCTCCTCCCCCCCACCCCCCCACCTGCTGAAAAGGTCTCTGTGTGAGTCAAGAGGGATCGAGTTTCGCACCCAGAAGCCAAAAAATGTTGTGTCATCTTGTGGTTAAAACGGAAAGCAGCCCCCGGCTGAGTCAAACCCTCCCTCCCTCCGTCTCCTCCCGAGGAACCCAAGGAAAACCATGTTGAGCAGGCGTGAACTCAGTGGCCGGCTCTGGGGACATCCTCCCCGCAACCAGCGATGAGTCCGGAGGGGCATCAAAGTCCTCAGGAAAGTCCTCAACTTAAAACCGTTCGTTTAGCGACCGTTCGAAGTCACGAGGGCCCTGGAAAAAGTGACTTTGGACCGTTTTTCACAATTACGACCGTTGCCTCATTCCTACGGCCACGTGATTGGCATGCAGGCGCTTGACAACTGACTTGTATTTATGTCCCGTGTGTGTGTGGGTGTGTGTGAGTGTGAGTGTGAGTGTGACGTGATTCTCTCTTGTGACCTTTTGACCAACAAAGTCAAAGGGAAGCCAGATTTTCTGAACAACTGTGTTATGAACTTAATCATTGCAGTGATTCACTTAACAACCGGGACAAGAAAAGTCGTAAAACAGGGCAAAACTCAGTGAACAAATGTCTCGCTTAGCAACATAAAATGTTTTTTTTTTTGCTTTAATTTATATGCCGCCCTTCTCCGGAGACTCAGGGCGGCTTACAATGCATTAAGCAATAGCCTTCATCCTTTTGTATATTTATACAAAGTCAGTTTATTGCCCCCACAATCTGGGCCCTCATTTTACCTACCTTAGAAAGGATGGAAGTCTGAGTCAACCTTGAGCTTTGGCGAGATTTGAACTTGCAGTAATTGCAAGCAGCAGATGTTAATCTGTTAATAACAGTGCTTTAGTCCACTGTACTACAGGCTCTGTAATGTTGGGCTTTCATTGTGGTTGTAAGGTGAGGACGAGCTGTAAAGCAGAAACAAACCAACTGACTCTGCCAAATTCTCCTTGAACCCAGATCTTGCAAGCTTTCTACTGTGCCAATGTTCTTGGCTGGGTCAACCGCCCCCCCTCCCTTGTCTCTCCACCCCACCAGCCGTGTGTGGGTGCATGCACGTGCATGGGACGGAGAGGGTCTGTGTCACAACGCTGCTTTCACAAGCACCTTCCACACAACTTTTCCTGGCGGGCTCTTTGGCAAATAAAAAGTCAATTCCTGCCTCAGGGTCTCTGGAGATCTTTCACCATCCAGTTTGTCCTAAATGTGCTTTTTTTTTTTCCCCCACAAAAGGCAACTGGACTTTTTTTGGGGGGGGGAAGTTTCTTTGAAAAGATTTCGCTTCTCCTCCAAGAAGCTTCTCCAGAACTGAGGAAGCTCCTTGGAGGAGAAGTGAAATGTTTTCAAAGAAAAAAAACCCAAGAAAGTCCATTTGCCTTTTTTTTGGGGGGGGGGGGAAACACCCCACCTTTGGGATGATCCTGCCTCAAATGTCTTTTCTTTCATTTTGGGTGAATTTGTCTCCGAATCCTGGTCTCTCCTTTGTTGTTCTCCTTTTTGGGGCATCAAGACATCCTCAATCTCAAAGAGGCCCTTGGTGGGAAGGACGAGGGCTCTTTCAACATGGGCAGAGGCTACGCCACATCGGTCCCTCGGCTGAAGAAGAGGGGAGGATCAGCAATAACTGAATGACAGAGTTGGAAGGGACCTGGGAGGTCTTCTAGTCCAACCCTCTGCTCAGGTAGGAAACCCTATAAGCAGTGTTTCTCAACCTTGGAAGCTTGAAGATGGGTGGACTTCAACTCCCAGAATCCCCCAGCCAGCAGCGCTGGCTGGGGGATTCTGGGAGTTGAAGTCCACCCATCTTCAAGCTTCCAAGGTTGAGAAACACTGCCCTAGATCATTTCAGTCAAATGGCTCTCCAATCTTTTCTTCAAAACTTCCAATGTTGGAACCCAGACACTGTCCCGTCTCCGAGCTGGTTCTCCTTCAGAACCGACCCCCGGATTTTGATGGGACCAGAATTCTTTTAATGATCCAATACTTCTTCTAAACACCCGCCCCCCCAAAGTGCAGCCAAGGGATTTCCCTGCCCGCCCACAGCAAGCGGGGTTAGGAAAGAGCCCAGCACCCCCTGTCACCCCTCCCCAAGGGATGAGCTCACAGGGTTAAGCAAGAGCCTGGGTGCCTTCCCTTCCCTTCCCTTCCTCGAGGCTTACTGGCCCGGCCGCCCAGCCTCCTGCTCCTGGCCCTCCTGGCCCCACCTCGCCTGCTCCCCCCTGGCCAAGACCTGCCCTCCAATCTGGGCTGGGGAATCTGTGGAGCCAGACAGGTTTTGTGGAATGGTTAACCTGGGGCCATTCCATCCTGAGCCAATCGCCTGAGCTCAGCAGCAGCCGGAGACTTCACCGCTCGAGCACCTGTTGGAAAGCTCCCAGGGCGAAGAAGACAGACACCTCTGGCAGCAGCTGAGCCCTCCTGCCCAGCCATGAGCCTCATCCTTGGGACCCTGATGCTCCTCTGCCTGCTGGGGGTTGCCGGGTCAGAACCCTCCCAGGAACCGGTGGTGCAGGAACTCTGGACTCTCCTGTCTGGCAGCCGAGAAGGCGTTCTGTCCCGTCGCTCGGTGGATGCCCTGTTAAATATTGCAAGGTCCCGGGTGCAGTGCTCGGCCGTGCCGTGTGAAAAGGTAGAGTGGGGGTAGCAGGCGGGCGGGGTCCTCCTGGCAGCTGGAATAGCCTGGGTCAAACTCCAGCATGGGTGCAAAGGGCTAGGGCGCCGGGCAGGAAGGTGACAGCAAAGGCAGCAGCTGTTTGAGGGAGAGGAAGAGGCGGCGGAGAAGAGAAGTGGGGAGTGGGACTTTGGCATGACTTTGCTGACACTCACACCCCCACCCCCCGACAGCCCTCAATTTCTTAGCTTCTCCCTGTGTGAGCCCAGGAACCGCAAGGCTGCCACTCCCCCGGGTAAGCTGGGTTCACACCACCACATCTGCTTGATGGTTCCAAAAGAGTACAGAATGACAGAGTTGGAAGGGACCTCAGAGGTCTTCCAGTCTAACCCCCTGCTCAGGCAGGAAACCCTATACCGTTTCAGACAAACAGCTGTCCAGTCTCTTCTTAAAAACTTCCAGTGTTGGGACATTCACAACTTCTGGAGGCAAGCAGCTCCACTGGTTAATTGTTCCCACTGTTAGGAAGTTTCTCCTTAGTTCCAGGTTGCTTCTCTCCTTGGTTAGTTTCCATCCGTTGTTTTTTGATCCTGCCTTCTGGTGCTTTGGAGAAGATGTTGACCCCCTCTTTCTTTTGGCAGCCCCTCAAATATTGAAACACTGCTCTCATGTCACCCCTAGTCCTCCTTTTCATTAAACTAGACATACACAATTTCTGCAATCATTCTTAACAGAATAACAGAGTTGGAGGGGACCTTGGAGGTCTTCTAGTCCAACCCCCTGTAGGAAACCCTACACCACTTCAGACAAATGGTTGTCCAGTCTCTTCTTAAAAACTTCCAGTGTTGGAGCATTCACAACTTCTGGAGGCAAGGAGTTCCACTGGTTAATTGTTCTAAATGTCAGGAAATTTCTCCTTATAAAAGACCCTATAGATATATATATAGAACAAACGTAGTCTTAATCTGTGACAGCCCCATATCTGGGGGGGGGAGGGCTCTGCTTACCCCTATCAGGAGCTACTAAATTGGCTTCACAGACAGCCTGTCGGGCTTCGCCAGAGGCATCGAGATGGAGGAAGCTGCGGCACACAGAAACTTCTGCTTTTGAGCGTTTGGGGGTTTTTTTGGAAATGAGTTAGTCGGAAAAACTGTCACCGGATAAGGCAGGGAGGGGGCTTGGGGGTCTGGCTGGGAGACCACAGAAGGAGGTTTCACTTTAGACAAAAGAAATGGGTTGGGGGGCTGAAATCAAGAAGTGGCAGCCTGGGGAGGAAGTCTGTCTGTCTGTCTGTCTGTCTCTCTTTCTCATAAGTTTATCATATAAAATACAAAAATACAAAGGAAAACAGTAGGAAAAATAGGGAAGGAAAAAGGGAAAAGAAAAGTGGGGGGGGAAAGAAAAGGGGAAAAAAGAAAGAAATGGCTTTGACTTCTGACTCCCTTTGGTGGAGTAGAATAAGATAATTTTATCAAACCTCATATTACATATTATAAAAAGATATTACGTTTATTTATTTATTTATCAAATTTCTATACCGCCCTACTCCCGGAGGACTCAGGGCGGTGAACAGCCAAGATAAAATACAGATAATACAAACATTAAAAATCCATTAAAATTATTAAATATTTTGGCCGAAAACAAATTTAAAAACACCCAATTTATAAAACAAATTAAACAATTTAAACATTTAAAAGGGAGAGTTAGGCCAGGCCAGCCTGCTGAAATAAAAATGTTTTGAGAGACATATATGTATAAACTAGCCATTTCTATAATAATAAATCTCTCTCATCTGTAAAACCCAAAATCAAAGTTTCATCCCTCCCCCCACCTTAAGCACAAGGTCCAGAAGTGGTTTCCAGGTAGAAATAAAAGTAATTATGTTTTTTTCCTTTAATCAAAGCACTCCATTTCTGCTAACTCCATCAACTTTGGCAGCCATTCGTCCATTGCGGGAATCAAAATGTCCTTCCATTTTTGCGCATAAAGTAATCTTGCGGTATGGGGGGGGGTTCTCTAGAGGGTGTGATGGGGAGAGTGGGCTGTAGGGTGGGATCGCACCTGGAGCTAGTCATGACAAGCACAACGATGCCACAGGTAGTCCTCAGCTTATGACCTCAGTTGAAATTCAGACGAGGATTTCCGTTCTCAAGCAAGGCAGTTTTTAAGTGAGTCACGCCTGATTTTACAACCCATTTTGGCCACAGTTGTTAAGTGAATCATGCTGTTGTTAAGTGAACCTGGCTTCCCCCCATTGACTTTGCTTGTTGGAATCTGGTTGGGAAAGTCACAAATGATGCCTAAGCAGGGGGTTGGACTAGAAGACCTCCAAGGTCCCTTCCAACTATTCTATTCTATTCTATTCTATTCTATTCTATTCTATTCTATTCTATTCTATTCTATTCCTACTCTACTCTACTCTACTCAATTCCTACTCTATTCTATTTCTACTCTACTCTACTCCTATTCTAGTCTACTCTACTCTACTCTATTCTATTCCTACTCTACTCTATTCTATTTCTACTCTACTCTACTCTACTCTATTCCTACTCTACTCCTATTCTATTCTACTCTACTCTATTCTATTCCTATTCTACTCTACTCTTCTCTACTCTACTCTACTCTATTCTATTCTATTCTATTTTATTCTATTCCTACTCTACTCTACTCTATTCCTACTCTACTCTATTCTATTTCTACTCTACTCTACTCCTATTCTATTCCTACTCTACTCTACTCTTCTCTACTTTACTCTACTCTACTCTACTCTACTCTATTCTATTCTATTCTATTCTATTCTATTCTATTCTATTCTATTCTATTCTATTCTACTCTACTCTACTCTACTCTACTCTACTCTATTATTATTCTATTCTATTCTCCATTCCTCTCCTCTTTATTATTCTATTCTTCTCTATTCTACTCTACTCTACTCTACTCTACTCTCAAACGTACATAACCCTGGGATGCTACAACCATCATAAATACAGGTAGTCGTTGACTTACAACAGTTCATTTAGTGACTGTTTGAAGTTACGACGGCACTGAAAAAGTGACTTATGACTGTTTTTCACACTTACAACCGTTGCAGCAGCTCCATGGTCATGTGATCAAAATTCAGACCCTTGGCAACTGACTCCTATTTATGACGGTCGCAAGCGTCCTCAGGTCACAGGATCCCCTTTTGCACCCTTCTGACCAGCAAAGTCAACGGGGAAGCCAGGTTCACTTAACAGCCGTTGGACTAACTTAACAACTGCCGGGATTCGTTTAATAACAGTGGCAAGAAAGGTGGTAAAAAGCTGCAAAAATTCACTTAAGAAATGTCTCACTTAGCAACAGAAGTTTTGGGCTCAACTGTGGTCGTAAGTCGAGGATTACCTGTGCACGCTGGCTGCTAAGCTCCTGAATTTTGATCCGTGATCCTGGGGATGCGATGGTCATACGTGCGAGGACCAGCCATAAGTCATTTTTTTCAGTGGTGTGGTAGCTTCGAACGGTCGCTCAACGAATGTTTGTAAATAACTATAAAATATAACCACAATAAACTACAAAAGAATAACTACAAAATAAGGAGAAATTTCCTGACAGTGAGAACAATGAATCAGTGGAACAACTTGCCACCAGAAGTTGTAAATGCTTCAACACTGGAGGTTTTTAAGGAGAGATTGGACAACCATTTGTCTAAAATGGTATAGGGTTTCCTGCCTGAGCAGGGGGTTGGACTAGAAGACCTCCAAGGTCCCTTCCAACTCTGTTATTCTATTCTATTCTATTCTATTCTATTCTATTCTATTCTATTCTATTCTATTCTATTCTATTCTATTCTATATAGGAGTCTCCCCCTAAGCTTACAAGACTGATGGGCATTGTCACCCCACATTCCTACAAATCAGGGAAGCTACCAAAAATCAGGAATTTCCCCAATAGCATCTCTGGGATCAGTTAAAGAGAGAAGATGCAGAGTTTGCAAAAAATTAAATAAATAAATTAAAGGGCCTTTTTATCGTTTGGGCAAAGGCCCAGCCAGGTCTACCTCTTCCTCTGGTTTCGTTTTGAACAAAACTTTGTGCTGAATACTGACATTTTTAGAAGAGGGTCTACTTCTGGGTCCCGGGGGGCAACTTAGAGAGGGTTGCGAGATGGAGAAAATAATTTCAGGGTAAGGATTAGTGGAGGGTGGTTTGACTTTGAAGCCAGAAACAGCTCAAACTTGCTCATTTCTGCCTATTGAATAGTTTTGGGAACTTTAAGATTGAGTGGACTTTAAAAAAAAAGTGGACTTTAATTAAAACTTTAAAAAAAAAAAGATTGAGTGGACTTCGATTCCCAGAATTCCCCAGCCAGCAAAGCTGGCTGGGGAATTCTGGGAGTCGAAGTCCACCCGTCTTAAAGTGGGCAGGTTGGTGAAGCTGCCATAAGGAAGGCAGGAAGAGTTCTCAGGCCGTCTGGGAAAAACGGGAAATATCACTTGAGTGAGAGAGAAGCCTTGGGGAAAAGGCTCGGAGCTGCCCTGCGTTCCTAGGATCTTGGGTGCGAGAGGGCGGCAGACGCCCAGACGGGTTGTACCTGTTCGTGCCCAAGAAAGGATCCTGTTTTGGTTGGGAGGAGGGAAAGGGAGAATGAGAGAGAGGGAGGGAAGGAGGGAGCTCTCTTTCTTGCTTCCCTTCCCTTCCCTTCTGCATCCCTTTACTTCTCCTTCCCTTCTCTTTTTCCTTTTCTTTTCCTCTTTTTCTCCTTTCCTTCCTCTTCCTCTTTCCTTTCCTTTTTCTCCCCTTCTTCTTTCCTTTCCTTTTTCTATCTTTCCTTTTCCTCCCCTTCTTTCCTTTCCTTTTTCTATCTTCCCTTTCCTTTCCTTTTTCTATCTTTCCTTTCCTTTTCCTCCCCTTTTCTTTCATTTCTCTCTTTCCTTTTTCTCCTTCCTTTTTCCTTCCCTTCCCTTTTTTCTTTTCTTTCTTTTTCCTTTCCTTTTGTTTTCTACCCTGCCCTTCCCTTGTTCATCCATTTATTTTCTTCCTTTTCATTTTCTCCTTTTCCCCCTTCCCTTTTTATCCATTTACTCCCTTCCCTTCCTCTTCTCCCATTCCCTTCCATATTTCCTTCCCTTCTCTTCCCCTTTTCCTTTCTTTTGTTTCCCTTCAACCATTTATTTTCTTCTTTTTTCCTTTTTCCCCTTCCCTTTTTTTATCCATTTACTCTCTTCGCTTCCTCTCCTCCCATTCCCTTCCATATTCCTTTCCCTTTCTCTTTTTCTCCTTTCCTCTCTCTCTTCTCCTTTCCTTTCCTTTCCTTTCCTTTTTTCCTTTCCTTTTCCCTTCCCTTTCCTTTCCTTTCTCCTTCCCTTTCCCTTCATCCATTTATTTTCTTCCTTTTCTTTTTCCTTTCCCCCCCTTCCCTTCTCATCAAGTTACTTCCTTTCCCTTTTCTCCTTTCCCCTCCCCTGGTCTGGTCCTTCCTTTCTCTAGACTAGCCAAACCCAAATCCTGCAACCGTTCTTCATCTCTTTTAGCCTCCAGAATTTCTGCAACCCTCCAGTCAGCCTTGACTCCGGACAGCTGCCTGGACAAGTCTCTGCGGTTTTCTCTTGCAACGTCCAAAGTGGTTTGCCCTGCAGTTCCTTCTTCCTGGTACTAAGCATGAATGACTGGCCCAAACTCAGCCAGGATTCGTGCCTAAGGCAGGATTAGAACTCAGCTCTTCCAGGTTCTAGCCAGGTGCCTCTAACACAGTGTTTCTCAACCTTGGAAGCTTGAAGATGGGTGGACTTCAACTCCCAGAATCCCCCAGCCAGCGCTGCTGGCTGGGGGATTCTGGGAGTTGAAGTCCACCCATCTTCAAGCTTCCAAGGTTGAGAAACACTGCTCTAACAGGTAGTCCTCCATTTAAGAACCTCTGTATAATGACCGTTCGAAGTTACACGGCACTGAAAAAAGTCCATTGCAGCCTCCCCGTGATGATGGGATGGAAATTCGAGCCCTTGGAAACTGGCATGTACTTCTGACAGTTTATTGATTTATAAAATAATGAATAAATAAATAGATAGATAGACATATAGATAGAAAAATAAAATAAAATAGAACAATAAAATAAAATAAAATAAAATACCACCACCCATCTCCTTCCACTTATGACTGTATGACTGTAACTTTGTTGCTTGGATCCTTACGATTTATATTGATATTGTTTCCTGATTGCTTATTTGTTCCCTATGACTCTCATTAAGTGTTGTACTTTATGATTCTTGACGAACGTATCTTTTCTTTTATGTACACTGAGAGTTTATGCACCAAGACAAATTCCTTGTGTGTCCAATCACACTTGGCCCATAAAAAAAATTCTATTCTATCTATTCTAAAATAACATAAAATAAAAAATAAGGTAAGATAAGATAAATACAATACAATACAATACAAAAGGTAAATAATAAAATGAATAATAAATAAATAATCTGTCAATGGCTTTTAATTCGAATTGTTTTAAATTTGGGCCAAAGTATATAATTCTTTTAATAATTTTAAATTTTGTACTGGTATGTGTTTTAGTTCTGGCTGTGCACCGCCCTGAGTCCACTAGGAGAAGGGCGATATACAAATTGAATAAAATAAAATAAAATAAATAAATAAATAAATAAATAAATAAATAAATAAATAAATAAATAAATAATAAAATATAAAATATAAAATATAAAATAAAATAAAATCTTAAGTCAGTTGCCCTGTCCTGGGTCATAGGATTGCCTCTCGTAACCTTCCCAGCTGGCTTCTTCCAAGTTAGTTCGATGAGGCAAGATGGATTCGCTTAACGACAACACGTCAACTGCAGTGATTCGCTGGACCATCTTGTCCAAAAAAAGGTCGTAAAATGGGACCAACCCTCACTGAACAGCTGCCTGGCTTAGCAACGCTCGTTTGGTACCAGGCGGGCAAGTAAAATACGGGGAAATAAATAAACCGAAATATTGGGGCCTGATTGTTGGTCGTTAAGTCGAGGACTGCTGCCAGCGTGAATGGCTCGTCTAAGTTACTTTGGGGGACCCAGGAGAAGGAAAGAGGAGGGAGAAAGGGGGGGGGCAGGAGATCCACAGAAAACCTTGGCAGCTTTCGTTGCCAGCCCGGAGGAGGGTTGGACCGTGTTTCCTTTCGCTGCAATCATGGCAGTTTTTTTTAAGTGCCCTCAACCCTTCCAACCTGATTATTTATACCTCCCGTTTATAGGCAGACATCCAAGGCAGGTTTATTTTCCAGGCAGGGGGTGGGTAGGTTGTGTGTTATTTACACAAACTCTGAGTACGCACTTCAAACTCACCAGGAATCCGGAGAACTTACCGTAATTGCTCTTCGGATTAGGTCCAAGTGCGCTATTGTTCAATGTTTCTCAAGCTTTGCAACTTGAAGGGGGTTTGAACTTTGAATCCCAGAATTCCCCAGCCAGCAAAGCATCTCTTGCAGTTTTCCCTTGTGTTTATTCTTGTAAGATCCTGCTAGTATTCAGAATCGGAATAGAGCTGGAAGGGACCTGGGAGGTCTTCTAGTCCAGCCCTCTGCTCAAGCAGGATACCCCATACCATTTGAGACAAATGGCTGTCTAATGTCTTCTTAAAAGCCTCCAATGATGGAGCAACCACAACTTCTGGAGGCAAGCTGTTCCACTGATTAATTGTCCTCACTGTTAGGAGGTTTCTCCTTAATTCCAGGTTGCTTCTCTCTTTGATGAGTTTCCATCCATTGTTTCTTGTCTTGTCTTTTCTTTTCTCCACAATACTTGCTCATGATCCGAGTCCAATTCTCTGCATCATCAATCAAAAAAGTACATTTTCTTTCTTTCGATGGTTCACTTTTCCCAGTAGGATGGGGAAACCCTGACAAAGAAGGACTAGGGGTGACAAGGTAGCAGTCTTCCAATATTTGAGGGGCTGCTCCAAAGAAGAAGCAGTCAAGCTATTCTCCAAAGCACCTGAGGGCAGGACAAGAAGCGATGGATGGAAACCAATCAAAGAGAGAAGCAACCTGGAATTAAGGAGAAACTTCCTGACAGTGAGGACAATTAACCAGTGGAACAGCTTGCCACCAGAAGTTGTGGGTGCTCCATCACTGGAGGCTTTTAAAAAGAGACTGGAACAGCCACTTGTCTGAAATGGTATTGGATGTCCTGCCTTAGCAGGGGGCTGGACTAGAAGATCTCTAAGGTCCCTTCTATTCTGTATTGAATTGAACTTCATGTATCAACCTGATGTCCCTGGAGCTTAATTTGTCTTAATTCCCTTCCTCCCTCAGTGTACATCTTCTGTTGGGTTTATTATTTGTTTGTTTGTTTACTTATTTACTTACTTACTTATTTTGCTGGCTGGGGAATTCTGGGAGTTGAAGTCCACCTGCCTTTAAGTGGTCCAGGTTGAGGAACTCCAGTTGGTTCTCCTTGGTGGTACATTCTTGTAAGATGTTCTCCACAATACAGATAGTCCTCGACATACAACAGTTCATTTAGTGACCGTTTGAAGTCACAATGGCACTGACAAAAGGGATTTAGGACCGTTTTTCACACACAGCATCCTTGTGGCCACATGATCAGAATTCGGATGCTTGGCAACTGGTTCATATTTATGACGGTTGCTGGGATCATAATGAGATTCCCTTTTGCGACCTTCTGGCAAGCAAAGTCAATGGGGGAAGCCAAATTCACTTAACAACAGTGGCAAGGTAGGTCATAAAATGGGGGCAAAGCCCACTTAGCAACATAAACATTGGCCTCAATGTGTGGTCGTAAGTCGAGGACCACTTGTAACCCCATCTCCACATCTTCCAGAATTGTTCAACCACAAGGTTGAAGCCCATTTTGGAATAAACCTGGTGGACTGAGATGAAGACCTTGTCAACCTTCTTCTCTTCTGCAGTGCCTCTCATCCGCAAACATCTTTGAACTGGTAGGGAAGACCACCTCTGGAGAGGTCAACCTCACCTCCGCGGAGCTGCTGACCTTCTCGGCAGGGCTGGTCTTCTACTTCTCTGACCCCGTGGACACCTGCGAGGCCATCACCAAGAAACACTGGGTATCTGAGGTCCATGATTTCCAAACCAAATTCTTCAATGGGAGCCCAGCAACCGGACCCAACCTGGAGAAAGTTGCCCGGCAGATGGTTCTCATCCAGAAGAATGCCAAGTCCGTCAAAAAAGAGGAGGTAAGGGGGCAGTGGAGGGGCCATAGTTGGCATGGGAAGAGTCCTAAATGAGAGATGTTCCCATAGAGATACTGAGAGACTTTCTTCTCTTCTCTTCTCTCGTTTTTTTTTTTAATTTTATTTTTAATTTGTATACCGCCCTTCTCCCAGAAGGGACTCAGGGCGGTGAACAGCCAAAATTAAAAAACATACAAATACAAAAGTTAAGATAATTAAAAAGAATTAAATCATTGGCTTCCCAATTTAAAATCCCCAAGTCTATAAAATTTAAAATCCCAATTAAGAGCCATTCTCTTCTCTTCTCTTCTCTTCTCTTCTCTTCTCTTCTCTTCTCTTCTCTTCTCTTCTCTTCTATTCTATTCTATTCTATTCTATTCTATTATTCTATCCTACCCTATTCTACCCTACCCTACTCTACTCTATCTTTGATAGGGTTAGACATACCTAGCTCCCTCAACCATTAGTTAATTAATTGAATTTTTTTTTTTAATTTGATTTATATGCCGCCCTTCTCCGGAGACTCAGGGTGGCTTACAATGCTTTAAGCAATAGCCTTCCTACTTTTGTATATTTATACAAAGTCAGCTTATTGCCCCCACAAACTGGGTCCTCATTTAACCTACCTTAGAAAGGATGGAAGGCTGAGTCAACCTTGAGCCTTGGCGAGATTCGAACCTGCAGTAATTGCAGGCAGCTGTGTTAATTACAGGGTGCATTAAACCACTGTACTACCAAGGCTGGGTGGAGAAAGGGGGAAGGCCAGCCTAAATTTCTCACCTGCTCTCCTCCGCTCCCCAGCCCTGCACAGAAGTGGACCAGATCCTTAAAAGCAGCACGTCTGTTACCCACCACGTGGCACCGAACCCAGCTGGGAAGGTCTTGGCCTTCCTCTCCTATCACGTCTTACGAGGGGGCTGCTTCCGCGCGCTGCCTCACAAACACTACTTTTTGGACTACATTTTCCAACACTACAGCAACGGGACTCAGAACCTCACTCTGGCAGGTAAGTCTCCAAGCTGTGGCTTGTACACCTGGGTGGGAACGAGAGAGAGAGAAAGAGAGGGAGTGTCCAAGGATTTGTGAATGCCCGTCTTAAGAGACACCAATTTCCTGCGATCTCCATATTTTATTTTATATGAAGAACGGTTGCAGGATTTGGGTTTGGCCAGTCTAGAGAAGGATTAAGGGGGGACATGATAGCAGTCTTCCGGTATTTGAGGGGCTGCCACAAAGAAGAGGGGGTCAAGCTATTCTCCAAAGCACTTGAGGGTAGGAGAAGAAGCAATGGGTGGAAACGAACCAAGGAGAGAAGCAACCTAGAACTAAGGAGAAATTTCCTGACAGTGAGGACAATTAACCAGGGGAACAGCTTGCCACCAGAAGTTGTGGGTGCCCCATCACTGGAGGCTTTTAAGAAGAGACTGGCTAGCCCCTTGTCTGAAATGGTATAGGGTCTCCTGCTTGAGCAAGGGGTTGGACTAGAAGACCTCCAAGGTCCCTTCTAGTTCTATTCTGCTCAGGATCCCTGGCTTAGGAAATTTGTCTTGAAGATATAACTTGCAACGTTAGGAGATTCTGCCCATAATTTGGTATCTTTGGAAAGGATGGAGACACCCCTGTTGTCCTCACTACGGGCTATTTAAAGATGTAGTAGAGTTACCGTCATGATATGCAGCTGTTCAGAGCAATCTTCTCTTCAGAACTGAACAGTGTCTATCAACACTGATATTGCTACCTAGTTGGGTCATGAAATGTCTGCAAGAAAACAAGGAGAGTAACAAGGACCTCCCAGTCTTCCTCCCCCTCCCCCTCCTCTCTTCAGAGAGCACCAAGAACCCACAGTTCAACCCTGAGCTACAGAGATGATCTTCTAGTAATCATCTATGTATTTGTCTAACGATTTCATGACACCATCAATACTTGGGGGACAGAGCCATGGAAGTGAGTCCTTCGGGAGTAGGGCGGTATAGAAATCAAATAAATAAATAAATAAATAAATAAATAAATAAATAAATAAATAAATAAATAAGTAAGTAAGTAAGTAAGTAAGTAAATAAATAAATAAATAAATAACAATAACAATAGGCCTGGGACACCCCTCACCCCGCTATCTATATCAGCTGTGCCAATCTTGACAACTTTAAGACTTGTGGACTTCAATTCTCAGAATTCCCTAGGCAACCATGTTAGGAGCTGAGGTCCACTGGTCTTAAAGGTGCCAAGGTTGGACACCCTGTTCTCCATCATGACTGTGGTAGAAGAGCTAAAACAGACTTCTCCAACAGGGTGGCCTTGAGTTCTTCTGGCCTTCAACACTTCCTAGTCCATGTGGTTTAGGAGACACAAGTCAAGCTCATAAGAGACAATAGTTTGATGGGATTGTGCATCACCTTTGAGGGAATCCAAATAAAGAGGTTAGGACTGTCCCCCCAGATGGACTCCACTCCCATAATTCTTTGGGTCAGGCTACTTCGAATTTTGGAGGGTTGCTTTGTGGCCAACAGACTTAGAGGACCCCAAATTGAGTTGATGAGGGTAGAAGAACAGGTAGGATGGGAAGAATGAACAATGACCTCTGACCTTTCTGGATTTACAACAGGGTTAACCGAACTAATGGTACAGTTGGAGGTCGGTCCTAGGAGAAAAGATGGCGGCCATGACCACGGCCATGATCACGATGGGCATGACCATGGTGGACACACACATCATGGCCATGACCACAGCGACCACGTACATGATGGACACACACACGATGACCATGACCATGATCATAAAAATGCCACACATGGTGGCCATGACCACGGTGGACACACACATGATGGCCATGACCACAGTGATCACATACATGATGGACACACACATGATGACCATGACCATGATCATAAAAATGCCACACATGGTGGCCATGACCATGGTGGACACACACACGATGGCCATGACCACAGTGACCACGTACATGATGGACACACACATGATGACCATGATCATAAAAATGCCACACACGGTGGCCATGAAGATCACAAAGATCACTCAGACCATCACCACGGCAACGAAACAGGCCATCACCATGGCAACGAAACAGGCCATCACCATGGCAACGAAACAGGCCATCACCACATGGAGCCCCATGGAAACAGAAGTGAAAGTTCTCCGGTGCGCTCAAAACGAAGTCCTGCAGACTTAGAAGACGTCCCCCAGAACATCTGGGACACGGTGAGACATGTCCTTCTTTAGCACTGCCATAGGCATAGAGGTGAGCCCACCTGGAGGTTTATCTGTGTCCTCAGGGTCACCTGAGTAGTGCAAACGGATGTGGAACCTCCTTGGAACTGCGGAAAGGATTGCGTTGTAGACTGGAGATAGATGATATCGTAGCCCTTTGCATCACTCAGGTCAATGTTTCTCAACCTTGGCAACTTGAAGATGAGTGGACTTCAACTCCCAGAATTCCCCAGCCAGCTGGCTGGGGAATTCTGGGAGTTGAAGTCCATTCATCTTCAAGTTGCCAAGGTTGAGAAACACTGATTCAGGTGACCCTGAACCTCCAAGTGGCCTCAAGGACCCTCTAAAATATAGAAATGACCAGCTGTCTGCAAGGAGTATCAATCCTTCCATTCCCCACCATCCAGTCAGAGTGGAAGAAGCTTCATGGATGAGAAGCGAAACGTCTTCAAAGAAAAAAACCCAGAAAGTCCACTTGCCTCTTGAAAAAAAGCACTTTGGTGACCCCACTACTTGAGGGGTGGGCTGAAGTGGGTCACTTCAGCCCCCTCAAGCCAAGTGCCGGTCACTCAAGGACTTTTCTTTCTTTCCAGGTCTGTCTCAGCCCCACTGATATCTTCAAGATTTATGAGATTGACGATGCCCTCGGAATCAGCCGCCCAGATTTCACCCGCCTCAGCCCAGCTCTGGTGCAGCAGAAGCTCAGCAAGGCCTGCACGGCCCCTCGGAAGGTTCCAGAAGAAGGGCGCCTCACCACGGCTGAGAGTGAGTCCATCCCCAGGAGATCCCGTTTGCCCCAGCCCTCTCTAAACCCGGAGCATGTCCAACTGTCCAACTGTGGCCACTTGAAGACTTGTGGACTTCAACTCCCAGAATTCCCCAGCCAGCTGGGGAATTCTGGGAGTTGAAGTCCACAAGTCTTCAAGTGGCCACAGTTGGACACCCCTGCTCTAAAACCATCAGGAAAATGGTTCCTGCCAGAATCAAACATCTGCCTTGAAGGTCTCCCATGGAGAATCTCCCTTCTGTTATTCTACTGAAGACCTCTGAGCTTCCACACTCCAGTCATGACTGGTCGTTTCTGGCCAGGACTTCCGGAGTTTGAACCTCTAAAGTTTGAGGCAATGTGGAGGTGACTAGGATGCTGGTCTCACTAGGAACCTCTCAAACCACCCAGGGCCTCCTGAAAAGCTTTCCGAAGCATGTAAGGAGAAGGACATCTCCTTAGAACTGGCCACTGACCCGTTCTTGCACGGAGGTGAACTCTTTGGTCACACACACGCACAGACACACAAACACACACACACTCTTGAATGACGTGTTTTGTAAGTGCACCGAGTGCATCTTCTGTACCGGAGACAAATTTCTTGTGTGGCTACCACACTTGGCCAAATAAAGCTATTTTAGTCTTTTCTGTCCTGTTTTCACTATTCTGTTCTGTTCTGTCCTGTTTTGTTATATTCTGCTTTCCATATTCTGTTCTGTTGTCTATATCGTTTCCTGTTCTGTTATCCATATTCTATTCTGTTCTATTGTTTTCTATATCCTGTTATGTTCTGTTTTCTATAGTCTCATCTATTCTGTTTTTTAAATTCTGTTTTCCATATTCTATTCTGTTCTGTTTCCTATATTCTGTTCTGTTCAATTCTATTCTATTCTATTCTATTCTATTCTATTCTATTCTATTGTTTTTTCTATTTGTTTTCCATATTCTATTCTGCTGTTTTCTTTGTTCCGTTCCGTTCTTTCTGTTCCGTTCTGTTCTGCTGTTTTCTCTGTTCCGTTCTGTTCTTTCTGTTCTGTTCTGTTCTGTTCTATTCTGCTCTGTTTTCTTTGTTCTGTTCTGTTCTGTTTGGTTATATTCTGCTTTCCATATTCTGTTCTGTTGCCTATATCGTATCCTATTCTGTTATCCATATTCTATTCTGTTCTGTTGTTTTCTATATCCTGTTATGTTCTGTTTTCTATATCCTAGTCTATTCTGTTTTTTAAATTCTGTTTTCCATATTCTATTCCATTCTATTCCTTATTCTATTCTGTTCTATTCTTATTCTATTCTGTTCTGTTTTCTCTGTTCCATTCCATTCCATTCCGTTCCGTTCCGTTCTGTTCTAGCGTAGCCTAGTCTATTCTGCTTTTCTTGGGTTATTCCTCCCTAACCCTCCCTCTTTTCCAGAGTACATCTACGGCTCCCTGGCCACGTTGCTGGTGTGCGTGTGTGCCCTTTTCGGCATCGTGGTTCTGCTCTGCACCGCTTGCATCAGTGCCTACCAGTATGTCATCCAAACTTTTGTCAGCCTGGCCGTCGGCTCGCTCACCGGGGACGCCCTGCTGCACCTCATCCCCAAGGTCCGTGCCGGTGGGGTAGTAGGAGACTTGAAAAGGGGTCCCGAAGGTTTGGGGGAAGGTCGCGGGTTGGGCACTCCCTGAGGTGCTGGGTTAGGTGGGGGTCTGCGGCCCATCCGAAGGTGGGAACTGTGGGCATGAGAATGAAAAGGGACACAGGTACTCCTCGACTTACGTCCGTTCGCTTAGTGACCGTCTGAAGTTACAACGGCACTGAAAAAAAGTGACTTATGACCCTTTTTCACACTTACGACCGTTGCCGCCTCCCCCATGGTCACGTGATTTACATCTGAATGCCGGACAGCTGATTCATATCAGCATCACGTGATCCCCTTTTGCGAACTTCCGACAAGGCAGGTTCGCGGGGGAAGCCGGATTCACTTAACAACCGTGTGACTCACTTAACAACGGCAGCGATCCACTCAACCAATGTGGCGAGAAAGGTCGCAAAAGGGGGACAAAGCTCACTGAACACACTTCTCACTTAGCAACAATTGGGCTCCATGGCGGTCACAAGTTGAGGATAACCTGTATGTGGGTGTGAGAAGAAAGGGTGGGTGGGGGGCAGCCCCAGATACTGTACAATCGAAAAAGAGAGAAACTCTTTTTTATGTTCAGGGATCTAGAATAGAATAGAATTCCTGCATGATAAAGAAAAAATTCCTGCAATTCCTGCATGATAAAGTCGCTCGGATTCGGGATGGCCTGGACTCCGACTGGATGAGTCCACGGGAGGAGATGAGGGCAGGTCTTGAGAATGTTATCTGGGAGGAGTTTGATCCTGTGACTCCCGAGGATGTGGACAGGGTCCTGGGTAAGACTAGTGCCGCCACGTGTTTATTGGACCCGTGTCCCTCCTGGTTGGTGCTGGCCTCCCGGGAAGTTACACGAGGCTGGCTCCAGGGGATCATAAGTGCTTCTTTGAGTGAGGGTGCCTTTCCTGCCGCCTTGAAAGAGGCGGTTGTGAAGCCCCTCCTCAAGAAGCCTTCCCTGGACCCGGCTGAATTAGCCAACTATCGTCCAGTCTCCAACCTTCGTTTTGTGGCGAAGGTTGTTGAGAGCGTGGTGGCACGACAACTTCCCCGGCACCTGGATGAAGCTATCTATCTAGACCCGTACCAGTCGGGCTTCAGGCAGGGGTACAGCACTGAAACGGCATTGGTCGCGTTGGTGGATGATCTCTGGAGGGCTCGGGACAGGGGTTGCTCCTCTGTCCTAGTCCTATTAGACCTCTCAGCGGCTTTTGATACCATCGACCATGGTATCATGCTGCAGCGGTTGGGGGGGTTAGGAATAGGGGGCACCGTTTTACGGTGGTTCTCCTCCTTCCTCTCCGACCGCTCGCAGTTTGTGTTGGCAGGGGGACAGAGGTCGACCTCGAGGCATCTCGCATGGGGAGTGCCGCAAGGGTCGGTCCTCTCGCCCCTTCTGTTCAACATTTATGTGAAGCCGCTGGGCGAGATCATCCGTGGTTTTGGGGTGAAGTGTCATCTGTACGCTGATGATACTCAGCTGTACATCTCCACCCCAGACCACCCCAACGATGCCCTTGATGTGATGTCCCGCTGCCTGGAGGCCGTGCGGGTCTGGATGGGGAGGAACAGGCTCAGACTCAACCCCTCCAAGACCGAGTGGCTGTGGCTTCCGGCACCCCGACACAGTCAGCAGGTGCCATCGCTGACTATTGGGGGTGAATCTTAGCCCCCCACAGAGAGGGCTCGCAATCTGGGTGTCCTTCTGGACGCATGGCTGTCTTTAGAAGAGCATATGACGGCCGTGGCCAGGGGGGGCTTTTATCAGGTTCGCCTGATCCGCCAGTTGCAGCCCTTTCTGGACTGGGACGCCTTGCGCACGGTCACTCATGCCCTTGTCACCTCCTGGCTGGACTATTGTAATGCTCTCTACATGGGGCTCCCCTTGAAGAGCACTCGGAGGCTCCAACTGGTCCAGAATGCGGCCGTGTGGGTGGTTATGGGCGCGACTCATTGTGCCCAGGTGACACCCCTCCTGTGCGAGCTGCACTGGCTCCCAGTGGTCTTTCGGGTGCGATTCAAGGTGTTGGTCACCACCTTTAAAGCGCTCCATGGCATGGCACCCGGGTACCTTCGAGACCGACTTCTGCCTCCGATAGCCTCCCACCGACCAGTCCGCTCCCACAGAGAGGGTCTCCTCAGGGTGCCATCGGCCAAGTTATGTCGGCTGGCGACGCCCAGGGGGAGGGCCTTCTCTGTGGGAGCCCCAGCCCTGTGGAATGAACTGCCCCCGGAAATTCGTAAGATCTCCGACCTCCGGGTGTTTCGCTGCGCATTGAAGACCCTGTTGTTCCGCCAGGCCGGACTATCAATGTAATGATTTTAAATTGGGGTATTTTTAAATTCCTGGGATTTTAATTGGAGCCTAATTATTTAATGATTTTAAATTTTAACTGTTGTTTTTGTTTTTGTGTTTTTAAATAGGCTGTACACCGCCCTGAGTCCTTCGGGAGAAGGGCGGTATAGAAATAGAAATAATAAATAAATAAATAAGAATGAATGAGCTGGAAGGGGCCTTGGAGGTCTTCTAGTCCAGCCATCTGACAGGGGCTCCAAAATTAGGGAAAGGAAGGAGGGCAGCAGTCTAACATTTCTTCATCCCCCAAAGTATCCCAGGAGAGTACTATACAGGTAGTCCTCGAGATACGACCAATCACTTAATGACTGTTTGAAGTTACAATCAACCCCACCACCACCACCAAAAGCTACTTATGACCCTGTTTTGAAGTTACGGCTACTGTGGTGCCTCCAGTCATTCGTCCTCACAACCAACAACAGGGAAGCTGCAGTGCCCCCTGCCTACCTCCCCCTCCATCCCACCCCTCTCCACTGAGATTCCATAAGCTTTGTCCCTACTCCACACATGCCCCATCATCCACTGAACGCTTACCTTTTGTAGATCTCTGGATATTTCTCACTTAACGGAGGTCAAGCAGACTCCCTTCCGGTTTTTTTTCAAGGACTACCTTGCCCTACACAGGGCAAAAATGTAATGGAAGTGTAACTAGTAGCTCGGCCAGATCTCACCTCTCATGATGTGTAGGCTCCATGACAGTAGTTTCTCAAGGACCATCTGCAGTTGGGCCATGCAGAAATGAAATGGAAGTGTAATTAGTAGCTCTACCAAACCTGACCTTCTCATGATGTACGATTGCTATGAAAGACCTCTCTCCTTCTGTTCTGGGTTGCAATCACACTCGGACCACCACTCTCATTTCAGTTCTTGGGCCTCCATTCTCACTCCCACAGTGAGGGCGATGCCCACCTCCACCATGGACCCGAGGCCAATGACAAACTCTGGAAGCTCCTGGCTGTGCTCGGGGGGCTCTACCTCTTTTTCCTCTTGGAGAAATTCTTCACCCTCCTGGGACATTCGCACGAGGAGGTGAGTCGGCTGCTTGTTCTGAGTTTCCCACGGCCACAGAATTGGGGGGTGAGGGGTGGACAAGAAAACATATCAAGGAGACGCCCAACCTAGAATTATGGAGGAATTTCCTGACAGTGAGAACAATTAATCAGTGGAACTGCTTTGCTCTAGAAGTTGTGGGTGCTCATCAGTGGAGGTCTTCAAGAAGAGATTGGACAGCCATTTCTCCAGAATGGTATAGGGTCTCCTGCTTGGGGGGGGGGTACACTAGAAGATCCCTTCCTTATTATTATTCCCTTCCTTGTTATTCTGTAATTCCAAAGCCTCTGAGGGCAGGACAAGAAGCAACGGATGGAAACTCATCAAGGAGAGAAGCAACCTGGAATTAAGGAGAAATTTCCTGACAGTGAGGACAATTAAATCAGTGGAACTACTTGCCACCAGAAGTTGTGGGAGCTCCATCACTGGAGGTTTCCAAGAAGAGATAGGACAGCCATTGGTCTGAAATGATATATAGGGCAAGACTTGTGGACGTCAAACTCCCAGAATTCCCCAGCCAGCATTCCCCAGCAATTCTGGGGGTTGAACTCCACAAGTCTTAAATTTCCCAAGCTTAGATACCTCTGGCACAGGGTCTCAATTGTGGTCCTAAATAGAGGATTACCTGAAGTTCTCTGAACCCCTCTGCTGCCATCTGGTGGTCCTCCAAATATTGGCAACTCGAGTCTCATAATTCAATTACTAAAACTTACTAAAACTCTCCTGTGTGTCATTTTCAATCACCCCCAGCCAGGGGTGAAATGCTCCCGGTTCGGACCGGATCGCCCGATCCGGTAGCGATGGAGGCGGGTGGTTTGGAAAACTGGTAGCAAAAATGCCTGCCCCCCCCGCCCCCATGCCCAGCTGAGCCGCACAATCATCAGAGGCTTTTTTTTTTACTTTTAAAAGCATTTTTTCTACAACCTCTTCGGCCGAAAAAAATGCTAAAAGAAGTTTTTTAAAAAAAGCCTCTGATGATCGCGCAGCTCAGCTGGGATCATCAAAGGCTTTTTTTTAAAAAAAAAAACCCTTTTTTTCTTTTAAATGCCTCTGACGATCAGGCAACTCAGCTTGGATCGTCAGAGGCATTTAAAAGAAAAAAAAGTCACTTATTCCTTCAGCTATTTCAAAGTGATCCTTTCTTGCTATTTACATCTATTTACACATATTTTAACTTTTGTCTTATTCAACAATTATTTTCTATCTTTCTTTATTTTGTCCACATTGCACCTTGATCTCCAACATTTTCTTCCCCTCTCTCCTTTACTCCTCTTGATATGTGATGTGATATGTATATAAATGTTGTGTGTTTATGTTTTGTTTTAATGTGTTCAAAATAAAAAAAACTTTAAAAATCTTCAGAGCCTTTTGAAAGCATTTTTTTTACAACCTCTTCACCGAAGAGGTTGCAGAAAAAATGGTTTTAAAAGTAAAAAAAAAAAAAAAATTGGCCATGCCCACCCAGTCACATTACCCCCCCACCAAGCCACGCCCACAGAACCCGTAGTAACAAATTTTAGATTTCACCACTGCCCCCAACAGTGCATCATAACACCCCCCACACACACAAATGAGTCAAGCCCCATCCCCAAATGTTTTAAATTAAGAAATGCATACATAATCAGGGTGCCACTATTTTTAGGTATAGACAGTCCTCGATTTAGGGGGTCGAAGCATTCGTTTAGTGACTGTTGGAAGTTAGAGTGGCACTGAAAACTTTAGGACTGGCTTTTTCACACTTATGACCATGGCAGCGTCCCCACGGTCACACGATTAAAATTCAGAGGCTTGGCAACTGGGTCAGTCTTTATGACGGCCGCCGTGCCCCAAGGTCACGTGATCCCCTTTTGCAAATGTCCGATGAGCAAAGTCCACGGGGAACCCAGATTCACTGAACGACGGCGTTACTGACTGAACAAGTGCAAGTGATTCGCTTAGCAACTCTGAAAAGGAAGGTCGTAAAATGATCGCTTAATAATTTGTCTTCTTTAGCCACAGAAATTTTGGGCACATTTGTGGTCGTAAGTCGAGGACTCTCTGTAAATGAAATGGGCACTTGGGTGATGCCAAATGCACATTTTCTCTCCCCCCCGCCTTCTCTTCCTAGGAGTCCTCTGAATCCAACCAGGGCCACCAATGTGACCACGGACTGTCCCTGCAGCTGTACCAGGATGAGATGAAGAGGAGAAAACAAGAGAAAGGAGCTTCAAATGCTGACCTGGTAAATCTCCATGTCCAAGCCCCTCGACTTTCGAGATTGGGGGGGGGAGGAGGAGGAGGAGGAGGAGGAGGAGGAAGAAAAGAATGTGGCTGCTCTCTGTTGACTGTTTTCATGCAGACGTTTCATGACCCAACTAGATAACATCATCAGTGCTAGAAGGAGTGGGGTGCGTAGAGAGGAGGAAGAGGAGAGAAAGGAGGAGGAGGAGAAAGGAGAGCAGGAGGAAGAGCAGGAAAAGAAAGAGGAGGAAGAGCAGGAGGAGGAGGATTGTGGGGTTCTTGGTGCTTTCTGAGGTTGCTTGTTTCTTGCAAACACAACGAGGGAACATCAGTGTTAGAAGGAGTCGGGGATGTGGAGAGGAGGAGGAGGAAGAGGAAGAGCAGGAAGAGGAGGAAGAGGAAGAGGAGAAGGAGGAGGAGAAGAATACTGACTGTGGGGTCCTTGGTGCTCTCTGAGCTGGGTTGTTTTCTCAGACATTTCATTACCCAACTAGGTAACAGCATCAGTGCTAGAAGAGAGTGGGGTTTGTGGAGATGAGGAGGAGGAGGAGGAGGAGGAGGAGGAGGAGGAGGAGGAGGAGGAGGAGGAGGAGGGCCGCCAGGGGCTGGGGCAGGAGAATGACCTAGCAGTTGTCCGAGGCAAGGGTGGACTCACCTTTTCTGAAGGGAATTCCTGCTTCCATGTTTCCTTCAGGTGTCGGTGGAAGAAACGGATTTTGGCCGGCAGGTGCCGAAGACGGAACTCAGCCGTGGTGAGGAGAAGTCCTGGGACCCCCGAGGCTGCTCTCCAGCCCAACCCCCTCCCCCCAGAGATGCTGGGCACCGAGACCCCCAGATTAAAAACAACTCCCTGGGTTACCAAACCTCCAGCCTTTGTATTCCAGCCCCCCACCCCACCCCCACTTTCCCATCCCCAAGCCAAGCCTGCCCCACATTGCAACCCCCTCCTTCCCTTCTCACCCCACAGAACTCCGCATGCTGCCCTACATGATCACCATTGGGGACGCCATCCACAACTTCGCTGACGGCCTGGCCATGGGAGCGGCCTTCTCCTCCTCCTGGAAGACCGGGCTGGCCACTTCCCTGGCGGTCCTCTGCCATGAACTGCCCCACGAGCTAGGTGGGCTGCAAGAGGGGTCAGAGGTTGGCGGGGGTGGGTGATGGTACTCCCACCCTTGGGGCTGGAGGGCACCTGTAACATCAGTAATCTTCCTTCTTTCCTTGCTCTCCCTCCTTCCCTGCCCTTCCCAAAATTTCCTTCCTTCCTTCCTTCCTTCCTTCCTTCCTTCCTTCCTTCCTTCCTTCCTTCCTTCTTCCTCCTCCTCTTCCTCCTCCTCCTTATAGGGTGTCCCGTGCAGGAAGCTGGAATGGAAGACCTCCAAATTCCCTTCCAGTTCTGTTATTCTGTATTCTATTTTATTATTCCTTCCTTCCTTCCTTCCTTCCTTCCTTCCTTCCTTCCTTTCTTCCTTTCCCTTTCTTCCCCCTTCCCTTCCGTTCCCTCCCCTCCCCTTCTTCACCCACAATTTCTTCCTTTCCTTCCTTCCTTCCGTCCCTCCCTTCTCCATACTTCCCTTCCCTCTCCTCCCCTTTCCTTCCCTACCCACATTTCCTTCCTTCCTTCCTCTCCCTCCTTCCCCTTTCTCCCTCCCTCCTTCCCTCCCCTCCCCTCCTTCATTCACAATTTCTTCCTTTCCTTCTTCCCTCCTGCTGTGCTTCCCTCCCCTTTTTCTTTCCTTCCCTTCTTCATCCACATCTACCTTCCTCCCTCGTTCCCATCCTTCCCTCTGAGTCGGGCTGTTCCTTTGTAGACATTTCACCACCCAGCTAAGTAACATTATCAGTGCTAGCCCATTGGAAATGGGAGTCCTGAATTCCAAGGACCGTGTGCAACCATCAACGTTGGCCAGCCCTGGGGGCCAAGCCCTGCCCCCTTTCTCACTGCCCCCCCCTTCTGCCCCCCATCCCCAGGAGACTTCGCAGCTCTGCTCCACGCCGGCCTCAGCGTCAAGCGGGCTCTGCTGCTCAACTTCGTGAGCGCCCTCACGGCCTTCCTCGGCCTCTACATCGCCCTGTCGGTCAGCACCGGGGAGGAGTTCGAGGCGTGGATCTTCACGGTGGCCACGGGCCTCTTCCTCTACGTGGCCTTGTGCGATATGGTAAGTGGCACCTCCCGGCCAGGGTCTCTGGGCCAGCCTTGCCCCACCTCTGGCTCTGCGGAGGAGCTGGGCTGCAAAGCCCCCAATGGCCAAGGCTGGGAGTGATGGAGGTTGGAATCCAAAAGCGGGGGGGAAAGGCATCTGAGAACCAGGATGACTAGAAGGCAAATTCGGAGGATTCTCTGAGAGTTAAAATGAATAGTGATGAGATACCAAAGCAATGGAAGAACGTCCGAAAGAGGCAAGGGTCTTCCAGTCTACATTGGAAGAGCAGGAGAGGGGAAATTATTTATTTATATCCCACCTTTATTATTATTATTTATAAATAACTCAAAGCAGCGAACATGCCTACTACAGCCTTCTCCTCCTTTTTCCCCACAACAATCCTGTGAGGTGGGTCAGGCTGAAAGGGATTGGCCCAAAGTCACCCAGCCGGCATTCATACCTAAGGCAGAACTAGAACTCACCATCCCCTGGTGATGGGCCCAAAGTTACTTAGCTGCTTTCATGCCTAAGATAGGACTAGAACTCACAGCCTCCTGGTGATTGGCCCAAAGTCACCCAGCCGGCTTTCATGCCTAAGGCAGGACTAGAACTCACCGTCCCCTGGTGATTGGCCCAAAGTTACTGAGCTGCTTTCATGCCTAAAATAGGACTAGAACTCACTGCCTCCTGGTGATTGGCCCAAAGTCACCCAGCTGGCTTTCATGCCTAAGGCGGGACTAGAACTCACTGACTCCTAATGATTGGCCCAAAGTTATTAAGTCACCTTTCATGGCTAAATCAGGACTAGAACTCCCAGTCTCCTGGTGCTTAGCCCAAAGTCACCCAGCTGGCTTTCATGCCTAAGGCAGGACTAGAATTCCCCATCTCCTGGTGATGGGCCCAAAGTTACACAGCTGGCTTTCATGCCTAAGGCGAAACTCACCTGATAATTGGCCCAAAGTCACCCAGCCAGCTTTCATGGCTAAGGCAGAACTAGAACTCACTGTCTCCTGGTGATTGGCCCGAAGTCCATATTTTTCAGTGCCGTTGTAACTTTGAACCGTCACTAAAAAAACGGTTGTACGCCGAGGACGACCTCCAACCACGTATGACCATGATTGCTTCTTGCTCTGCTCTCCCTCCAGCTTCCGGCCCTGATGAACGCGAAGGACAAACGACCGTGGTTACTTTTCGCCTTGCAAAACCTGGGCCTCCTGGCCGGCTGGGCCATCCTTCTGGTGCTCTCCCTCTTCGAGGACAACATCACCATTTAGCTGCAACGGTCCTGCGGAGCAGCACCAGGCACCCCTCGCCCCCCCCTCCCGCCCCCCTCCCTCCGGCAGGCACGGCCAAATCAGGGACACGAAAGGCGGTGTGGCATTTGGGGGGCAAATCCAGACCCTGGGGGCACCGGTCAGGCTTCACCTGAGACTCGGCTGTCCATCTCACCTTTTCTACACATTGCCAAAAATTCCTCAGTCGGCTCTCAGTCTTGGCCTGGCAGAGTCCTGATGTCCGAAAAGAAGGAAGCCACGGCCACCTGGAGACCGGTCCACGACAGCAGACAGAAATGAAAGCTCGGCCCAGGGTTCAAATTTCCTCCGCCTGAATCAGTGGGTCCTTTTCTTGGGGCATCCCTGGTTTCCTCCTTCAATTTTTGTACCAGTACGCCTTGCAAGGATGTTTATCCTGCCTTCACCTTCTATTTATTGTATTTATTAAATCCTTATTCTTGTTCATACATACACCTATCCTCCTCCTCCTCCTCCTCCCCCTCCCGCTCCCCCTGTCTGCAAACCCCACTCTCTTCTAGCACTGATGATGTTCCCTAGTTGGGTTATGAAATGTCTGCAAGAAAACTACCAAGCTCAGAGTGCAGCAAGGACCCCACAGTCCTCCCTCTCCCCCTCCCCCTCCTCCCCACAGCATTTTTTCTGAAGCTGCAGAGTCCGTTTTTTTCAGATAAATACAGATACATAAACATCCCTTCCATGATACTCAAGAGACACCGGGATTTGGGCCAAACTGCACTCCTTCAAATTCTGCTTTTCCTTCAGACCCACATTCCGGTGCAGCTTTTCGCCAAGTGTCGGTGGACAACAGAAAAAAAGCCCCTTCTTTTCAATTCATCCAGAGGCATAGAATGTGGAAAAAAGCATCAGCCAGATAATTCGAATTCATCGTATTTGCAATGGAACATTTTGGTATTGCAAAGAGAATTACGCAGAGGAAGTGAATAACTTTCCTATTTAAAAAAAACTGCTTATACGTACTAGGTATAATATACAAGTGTAAAAAGACTCAGGCAGCAGGAGTAAGGACAGATTGCACTCTACAAGAGCTACCTCCACTTTAGTGCCTCCTAGGGATGGTGTGAAAGCTGGCAGTTGTCCAAGATACCACCAGCTAGTTGGCATCGATGGAGCAAGCTAGAGTTGGCACTGATGGGCAGCTTTGGCCATCTCATGATGTTTCCTCACAAACATCTCCAGGGTCAGCTATTAAAAGAGAGAGGTTGGACTACAAACCCAATTCAGAGGTATACAGGTAGTTAGATACAGATTAACAGATTTGGAAGGGACCTTGTAGGTCATCTAGTCCAACCCCCCGGCCCAAGACTTGGTGACTTGCAATCCTTTGTTTAGTGACCATCTGAAGTCAGAGCGGCCCTGAAAAGAATGGCTTATGACCGCTTTTCACACTTACAACTGTTTGCATCGTCCCCATGGACACGTGACCAAAATTCAGGCAATTGGCAACCGATTCATATTTATGACGGTCGCAGGATCCCGGGCCTCACAAGATCCTCCTTTTGCGACCTTCTGACCAGCAAAGTCCATGGGGAAGCCAGAATCACATAACCCGTGTTCATCATAACTGTACTGATTCCCTTAGCACCAGTGGCAAGGAAGGTCATAAAATGGAGCAAAACTCACCCAACGTTTTGCCGAACAACATAAATTGAGTTCAGCTCAGTTGTGGTCGTAAGTCAAGGAGTACCTGTATACAGTGCAATTTGGAGTGGGTGGGGGGAGTTGGGGGGGGTTGTGGATATTCAGTGGTAGGAAAACACACACTACAAGTATTGTAGCACTCTTTAACACTACTTCAGTGGTACTGAGGGAAAAAAATGACTGTAAGGGCTGGAGTCCTGGACAGATGGTGGGCTACGGACTTCCATCTTGTGTAACTTTTACCGCATCATGTCTCATCGTTGTTAAATAAAACCTATGGATTCTAAGCATTTCACACCAAAAAGTGCGTGTTTTGTTTGAACAGGGCAGGAACCTGGAAAAATGGTCAAGGCAGACATTTGGGAGAGGGTGGGCTATTTTCAAAGGATGGAGTCTTAAAATTGAGAAGCCCCTCTTCCCCTCACAGACGGGTGGGGGTGCTGATACAAGCTTTGTTGAACTGTCATGAGGGGTCCTCGGGGGTCTCTGAGCTCGTTTTCTTGCAGACATTTCATGACCTAACCAGCTACCTAGCACTGATGATGTTACCTAGCTGGGTCATGAAACGTCTGCAAGAAAACCACTAAACTCAAAGAGCACCAAGGGCCTCATAGTGCTCCTCCTCCTCTAGTCGAGCACTGATGATGTTACCTAGCTGGGTCACGAAACGTCTGCAAGGAAACCATTAAACAGAGAGCAAAATGGACCCCACAGTTGTCCTCCTCTCCACAAACCCCCCTCTCTTCTAGCACTGATGCTGTTCCCTAGTTGGGTCATGAAACATCTACAAGAAAATCACCAAGCTCAGAAAGCACCAAGCATTTTAGCTTCCCTTGTGTGAATTTGTGGGGTTGCCATTTCTGCACCTTCTCCCTGTCGCCCAATTGTGGCTGCTTCCTTTGAGGGAGACTCTGCCTCTGGCTGGCGGCTTTCCCCGATGCCCTAGGCAGCCTTGTGGGGGAAAAGAGGACACCAGGACAGACATCCCAGGGTCTCATCCTGCATCCTATAACCACCTGGCCCTCAATTTTGCAGGGGCCAAAGCAAAAACACTGCACATGCTCAGAAGTACTTTAGGAGGTGACAATAATTTCATAGAAATAAGCTTGGGAATAAAAGGAAAGCCATTTCTGGAGACGGGTGTCCTTCTCAGGGTCGAACTAACTCCATGGACAGAGTTGCTCCAGCCCCAATGTTGCTTTTCAGGCAGGAGACTCGAACCCGCTTCCCAATCTGGCGCCTTCCTGCTTTCGCTCCAAAGCAGGGGTGTCCAAACCTGGCCCCTTGAAGACTGTGGTGGACTTCAATTCCCAGAATTCCCCAGCCAGCATGCGCTATAAATATGAGCAAATTGCTGGCTGGGGAATTCTGGGAGCTGAAGTCCACCACAGTCTTCAACTGGCTAAGTTTGGACACCCCTGTTCTAAAACCTATTCAACTTCCGCGTCACTGCACATGCGCGTCACGGCCTTCTGGGAGTTGAAGTCCTAACACCGCGGCAATCGGCCATCACCATTGGACAGCTCTCCTTTCCCGCTGCCCAATCAGACGGAAGGAACCGAAGCATAGCGGGCGGGGCGTCATCTCATCCCTTCTCTGGTCCCTGCGCCTGTTCTTCCCCGCCGGCTTGTGGCCACGCCCCTTCCCCTCGCTCCGCTCTAGCCTCCCATCTCGATGCTTCTTCCTTGCTCCGCAGCCGCGCTGAGGGTTCCGGCGGGCGCGGTTTCCGCCCGGAGTGCTTTTCCCGCTGCTCCCGCCGGTGAGGGGCTCTGAGGTAAGCGCCGCGCCCGGTGGTTTTGGGGGTCTGGGGTCTCCGTCGAGCCCGGGCTGACAGAACTCCCTCTATTCGGTCACATTTCCCCCCTCGGAGGCGTGTTTCTCCGGGACTTGGTGCTTGGGGGCAAGAAAAGGCACTCTGTACATTGCATCTAAAAGGATGCAAATGACCAGTTGTCTGCAAGGAGTATAAATCCTTCCATTCCCCACCCTCCAGTCAGAGCTGAAGAAGCTTCTTGGAGGAGAAGTGAAACATCTTCAAATAAAAACCTGAAAGTCCAGTTGCCTCTTGGAAAAAAAGCACCCTTGGGACAACCAGGACCTGGATGATTGAGAATGTCTGTAGACATTTTGCACTGAGTTCAGTATCCAAGTGGCCTTAAAGGCAGCCCCATGAAGAGGAAATTGCAGTAGTCCAGCTGGGTAGTGATCAGAACAAGCGTCACTGTCACCAAGATTCCCCCAACTGAGACCTTCCAGATGCATGGAGACGCCGTTCCTCTGTAGCTTCCTCTCCCTGAGTTGTGGTTTTTTTTTTTTCTTTAGGGAGGGGGCCAAGATGTACGCCGTCTACAAGCAAGCCCACCCCCCCACCGGGCTGGAATTCTCCATGTACTGCAACTTCTTCTCTAACTCCGAGCGCAACTTGGTGGTGGCGGGAACCTCGCAGCTGTACGTTTACAGGCTCAACCATGACTCTGAGGTACTCCAAATCCCATGCTTACAGGGGTTAACTCGTTGGCTGAGGGAAGATTCATTGCCTCTGGGTATCCCCATGGTGCGAATGCCTTTTAGGGAGAATGGTGTTGTGTAGTCCTCAGACACACAGTGACCCTGGAACGGAAGTGGCCAAGCTGGGTGTTGTTGTTGAGTGTTGGGACACGACTGGGGTGGGGAAGCTCTAGTCTAGGATGCTTGTCTGCCTTATGGAACCTGGGTCTCTGGAGGTAGTCCTCACAGGTAGCTCCCAATTTACAACAGTTCGTTTAGTGACTGAAGTTACAACAGTACTGAAAAAAGGAACTTATAACCGTTTTTCACACTTTATGACCGTTCAAGCATCCTCACAGTCACATGTTCAAAATCTGAATTTTGGCAACTGGCTCATATTTATGACGGTCGCAGTGCCCCGGGGTCACATGATCCCTTTTTGCAACCTTCTGACAAGCAGAGTCAACGAGGAAGCCAGATTCACTTCACAGCTGTTTGACTCACTTAACAACTGCAGTGATTCACTTAACAATGGTGGCAAGAAAGGACATAAAATGGGGCCAAACTCACTTAACCACTGTCTTGCTTAGCCGCAGAAATGTTGGGCTCCATTGTGGTCGTAAGTCGAGGACTACCTGTACTGACTGCAGTTGGGACCGACAACTCTGTTGCTAAGCAGTGCGGTTGCTAAGTGTGACATCACTTGAATGCACCATCTTATGACATCAGTTCCAACTGCAGTCGTTAAACAGTTTTCTGGGGATCGTTAAGCACAATGACTTAACATGACTTGCAACTTCCTGCTGGCTTCCCCAATGACCTTGCTTGGTAAAGATTGCAGATGGCCGTCACATGGACCACAGGACACTAACCCTAACCCTAAATGTGTGCCAGTTGCCAAGCACCTGGGTCACAATCACGTGACTGGGGAGCACCGCAACTGCCACAAATTCAAGGGCCAGTTGTAAACCTCCTTTTTCAGCACCATCATCATTTGGAACTCTTACTAAACAGATGGTTGGTAAGTGAGGGCTACCAATGAGGAGGGGGCTGGACTGGGCCGTGGTGGGGAGGGAAGGCTGGTGTGGCTGCGGTTGTGAGTCTGCAGCACTGATGATGCGTCTCTTCTCTTCTAGAGCACCACAAAAAGTGACAGGAACACAGGTGAGTGGGGAGGGGGAACCTGGGCTGCAGGCAGAGAATCCTGGGGAATGGAGTTGGGGATGGGGAAGAAGCAGCTCTGAAGGACATTTGCTGCCCAAGCTCTCCCTCGTTCTCAGATTGTGCCCGACGGATGCTCTTTCCAAATCTTTGGGGATTTCCTTTTGGCACCAGCTGTGGGGAGGAGGGATTGTGGATCTGAGAGCACTTGGCTGCCTTGGAGGCTCTTTTCCCTGCTGAAGCCACTGAGGAACTGTGGGGAATCCACTCTGGGAGCAGCCAGTAATTGTATGGTCCCTGAACCCTTCAAAGCAAACTCCATCCCACTTCAGGGGGTCTCGGGTGCAGCTGGGTGCATCACCCATGAATAGAACTCTGGGGACTGAAGCCACAGGGAGCAGAGCAGACAAGTCGGGACAGCTGGCTAGAGGGGAAGAGGGAGTCCTTATCACCCCTTCCTTCCCTGGTTCCTCTCCTGCCTTTAGCTCGGTGCTCTTAAGCCCTGATATTGGAGCTAAACTGGAAGTGGGGGAAGTCTGGGGCTCGGCAGCAGACTTCAGGGTGGGCCTAAGCCAAGAACTTCCCTTTACAGGTAGTCCTCGACTTATGACCAAAATAGACACCCCCCCAACCCCCAATTTGCATTGCTAAGCAAGACATTTGTTAAGTAAGCTTTGTCCCAGTTTCTTGCCACGGTTGTTCAGCGAATCACTGCATTTGTTTAGTTAGTCACATGGTTGTTAAGTGAATCTGGCTTCCCCATGGACTTTGCTTGTCAGAAGGTCGTAAAGGAGGATCATGTGACCCCGGGATACTGCAACCGTCATAAATAGGAATTGGTTGACAAGTGTCTGAATTTTGATCGCATGACCTTGGGGGTGCTACAATAGTTGTTAAGCGTGAAAAATGGTTAAAAGTTTTTTTCATTGCCATTGTAAATTTAAAGGGTCACTAAATGGACTGTTGTAAGTCGAGGACTACCTGTACTATTCTAGAGGAAGGAAGGACTAAGGGAGACATGATAGCAGTCTTCCAGTATTTGAGGGGCTGCCTCAAAGAAGAGGGGGTCAAATTATTTTCCAAAGCACCAGAAGGCAGGACAAGAAGCAATGGTTGGAAACTAATCAAAGAGAGAAGCAACCTGGAATTAAGGAGAAACTTCCTAACAGTGAGGACAGTTAACCAGTGGAACAGCTTGCCACCAGAAGTTGTGGGTGCTTCATCACTGGAGCTTTTTAAGAAGAGACTGGACAGCCATTTGTCTGGTGTGATACGAGGTCTTCTGCTTGAGCAGGGGGTTGGACTAGAAGACCTCCAAGATCCCTTCCAGCTCTGTGATTCTGATTCTGACTTTGAGATTTATTGATCCAATTTAGTGGCTGCCCATCTTACCACAGGGTAACCCTGGGCGGCTTCCAATATTAAACCTCCAGTTGTCTTGTGGGGCTCTAATTCATTTCCTTGCACAGAAGGCAGAGGCCACCGGGAGAAGTTGGAGCTGGTGGCCTCCTTCTCCTTCTTCGGGAACGTCATGTCCATGGCCAGCGTGCAGCTCGCAGGGGCCAAAAGAGACGCTCTCCTGCTCAGCTTCAAGGACGCCAAGGTCAGTTGCGACTCTGTGTGTGTGTATGTAGGGTAGCAGAGAGAGAGAGAAACCAGGCTGTTGGGAGGCCTCTGCTTCTGGAAGAGGGAGGGGGCAGCCCCAGGGCGCAAGAGCTCTTGCTCAGAAATGAATAGCACTAGCACTGAGACTTATATACCGCTTCACAGTGCTTTCCAGCCCTCTCTAAGCGGTTTACAGAGTCAGCCTCTTGCCCCCCAACAATCTGGGTCCTCATTTTTACCCACCTTGGAGGGATGGAAGGCTGATTCAACCTGAATCACAGTCTTTTTATCTATCTATCTATCTATCTATCTATCTATCTATCTATCTATCTATCTATCTATCATCCATCCTCTCTCTCTCTCTCTCTCTCTCTCTCTTACATTTCTGTGCTGCCCATCTTCACTAATACAGCAACTCAGGGGCGCATAGTTTCTTATAAAGAAAATCTCCATCCCTCATGGGCTCCCGGGAGTCTTTTTGCCTGGCAGGAATTAATTTTGGTGACTTTTGAAATTCTTACAATGAAAGAAATGGAACGAAAGACGGGGGGGCCTCGGTCTTTAATTCCCTATCTCCTGTCTCCCAGCTCTCGGTGGTTGAATACGATCCTGGCACCCACGACCTGAAAACCCTTTCCCTTCATTACTTTGAGGAGCCGGAACTGAAGGTATGAATCCGAAGGTTTGTAATTCGATATCCAGTGACGAGGCTGCGCGGCTTAGAATTCTTAGGCTTCAGGAGACTTTGGGGGGAGAAGCTGAAACCTCTCGACAAGAACTGACTCGCATTTATGACGGTCTCAGTGTCCAGGGGTCACGCGATTCCCTTTTGAGACCTTCTGACAAGCAAAGTCGATGGGGAAACCAGATTCACTTCAAAATCGTGTTACTCACTTAACAACTGCAATGATTTACATAACAACCGGGGCAAGAAAGGTCGTAAAATGGGGCAAAGCTCTCTTAACGAATGTCTCACTTAGGAACAGAAATTTTGGGCTCAGTTGTGGTCGTAAGTTGAGGACTATCCATATGCTAAATAAATAAGTAAATAAACGAACCGGTGCTTGCTTGTTTCTTTCCTCAGGACGGCTTCGTGCAGAACGTCCACATCCCCAAAGTGCGGGTGGATCCAGACGGGCGCTGCGCCGTGATGCTCATCTACGGCACGCGGCTGGTGGTCCTGCCCTTCCGCAGAGACACCCTGACGGATGAGCACGAAGGAGTGGTGGGCGAAGGGTAAGGCGAGCGGGACCTCCTCGGTCATCCCAGTAGCCTGGGAGAGATGGCGTTCCTCCCACATCAGATGGAAGAGGAAATGCTTTTCAATAGGAAATCTCCTCCTTAAGATTTACTCCTCTTGAGAAAATCATAATAGCAACAGTCCTTAGACTTATATACCACTTTACAGTGCTTTTACAGACCTCTATAAGCGGTTTTACAGAGTCAGCCTATGCCCCCCCCAACAATCTGGATCCTCATTTTACCCACCTTGGAAGGCTGAGTCAACCTTGAGCCTAGTTTATTTATTTATTTATATTTAAATTTATATACCGCCCTTCTCCCGAAGGACTCAGGGTGGTAAACAGCCAAAAGTAAAAAACATAGAGTACAAAGTTTAAAAACAATTTAAATATATATTAAACAATTTGGCCCAACAATTAAAATACCCCATTTAAAATTAAAATTACAATTAAACAATTGGAGAGTTAGGTCAGCCTGGCTTGTTGAAATAAAAAAGTTTTGAGGGCCCGGCGAAAAGTACGTAGATCTGGAATCGTCCGTATCTCCGGAGGGAGCTTGTTCCAGAGGGCAGGTGCTCCCACAGAGAAGGCTCTCCCCCTGGGGGCCACCAGTTGGCATTGTTTGGCCGACAGCACCCTAAGGAGCCCCTCTCTGTGGGAGCATACTGGCCGGTGGGAGGCTCTCAGTGGCAGAAGGCGGTCTTGTAAGTACCCAGGTCCTAAGCCATGGAGCGCTCTAAAGGTGGTCACCAACACCTTGAATCGCACCTGGAGGACCACCGGAAGCCAGTGCAGCTCTCGCAAGAGAGGTGTTACATGGGAACGCCATGATGCTCCCATAATCACCTACGCGGCCGCATTCTGGACCAATTGGAGTCTCTGGGTGCTCTTCAAGGGGAGCCCCATGTAGAGAGCGTTACAGTAGTCCAGGCGGGAAGTGACGAGGGCATGAGTGACCGTGCACAAGGAGTCCCGTGAGTGAGATTCAAACTGCCAAATTGCAGGCTTCCGGCAGTCAGCAGAAGACGCCTGCAGTACTGCACTCTTAACCACTGAGATGGTGGTTAGAGTGCAGTACATTATAATATAATAATATTGTGTTAGCGATCGAAATAGCAAGGGGGTAATTCCATCGGGGGCAGGATGGCTCAGCGGTTAAAGATGCTAAGCTGGTCAGCTGGAAAGCTGCCAGCTCGGTGTTTGAGAACTGAGCGCCATGCGATGGGGTGAGCTCCCCTTCCTTTCTCCAGCTCCTGCAACCCTAGCGGTTCAAAAGCACGCAAATGCAAGTACAGTGGTCCTTCCGTGCTCGTCATTTATTGGTTGATTAATTGATGAGCATCGCACCCTAGAGTCGGAAACAAATGGCCAGGGGAAAGCTTTACATTTTTAATTCCCTAACATAAATGCCGACTTTGCTGTTCCCTTTTGGGATATTATACAAAGTACAGGAATGGAGTGAGTAAATGCAGGTAGTCCTTGACTTACAATCGTCCATTCAGTGACATTTGAAGTTATGACAAACCCCAAAAAGATATTTACAACACAGATTCAAAGTTGTGACAGCCGCTTCTCCTGTGCGGTTCTGTGATCGCATTTTGGGTGTTTGGAAAACCGCACGTGTTTACAGCTGTTTACAGTGTCCCACGGCCATAGGAATGGGACTTACTATGTTTTTTGCTGGAAATTGGCTTTTTCTTATGGTTTCTGGCAAAAAATGGCCATTGCAGGAAATATTTGCTTAGCGACAGGCTTAAACGACGTCGTAAAATCGGGAGCGGCCATGTGATGAGCCACTTAATAATGGGCACAATTTATGACAGTAATTTCGGGTTCAATTATTTTAATTTTTAATTTAATTTAATTATTTTACTTTATTTTTATTTTTTTATTTTATTTTATTATTTATATCACACTTCTTAACTGTCAATCACCCTCCGAAAGGGGCTGTGGGCGTTGTACAGTTTAATCAATATGGCCATAAGCGATACAAAACTACCTATAGCAACATTGAGAAATTAATGGCACAAGAAAAGAAAAAGAAAAGCAAATTAAACTAGAATTAGTTTGGATGAGACTCCAACTGGCTGGGCAGAGTTTAGAGCCACCTAGTCATCTGCAACTGTAGATTATTATTATTTTATTTTATTTTATTTTATTTTTATTTGATTTATATGCCGCCCTTCTCCGGAGACTCAGGGCGGCTTACAGTGCGTTAAGCAATAAGAGTTATTGAGTTAATAACTCAAGAGTTAATATTTAAGAGTTTGTTTAATACATAAATCCAATTAAGACTGACCCATCCATCAGCTTGCTTCCTTCTTTAAATCTGCTTTTCCGTTTGGTTTTGGGAGATGGAATCCGCTGTCTCTTGAGGCTGGAGAGAGGCTGTTTTGGGTCAATTAAGGCTGAGTCTGGATGGCTTCATGTGGTCTGCCTGGGGAGGGGCATCTTGTGTCCTCCCCCAGGGTATCTCTGGCTCCCTGTGAATGGCTGCGCTCCCTCTTCCTCCCTCTCTGCAGCCAGAAGTCCAGCTTCCTGCCCAGCTACATCATCGATGTGAGAGAACTGGATGAGAAACTGTTGAACATCATCGACATGCAGTTCCTGTACGGCTACTACGAGCCCACCTTGCTCATCCTCTATGAGCCCAACCAGACCTGGCCGGGGTACGTTCTGTCCACCTTCTCCCTCTGCCCTTCCATGCTGTGCCTCTGGGCAAAGACAGAGTGCCTTGCAGTAAGGGGTGGGGGTGGGGATTCGTTGAAGGCTGCAGGATGAAAGATGCACCCATGTTTGTTTGGGTGGCCTGACACTCCAGGGGACAATCTCCAGAGTGTCCGTTTCTGCCTTTTCCACAAACACAACAATATCTCTTTCTTTTGTGCGTTGCACGGTTCGTGTGTGTCCATCACTCATCCAGTTGTACAGGCAGTCCTCAACTTACAAACATTCTGTTCTGACCCAGCTCCCCAAACATGACAAACCCTCTGTAGCTGAAGCCATGATTCCTTTACTAGGAGTGCCAGAAGCCCCGGCAAAAAGTTTCTGTCGGGTTTCCAAGTGATGAAAAAGAAATATGCAAAGTCCCATCTTCCAAAACAAAATTTCTTTTATTTAGGTAGGCATCAAATTGGCAAAGTCTGTTGTAATTCTGGATCTGACACAAACCAGAATTACACCACACAATATTGTTAAGTTAGAAAAATCCCCCAAAAGTCACATTCTCCAATAAACACTCAGTCCACATTTCCCAGTGTCTTCAAACTCCATCTTCCATTCTCACCAGGAGCAGCCTCCGTTCCCACGGGAAAGAAAGTCACCTGCCCAAAACAATCCTCACTATCTATTCCTTCCTCCCAACCTTAAGAATGTGGCGAGCCCGAAAAACTCCTTACATATGCAGAGAGAGAGAAAAGAGAGCCCTTCCTCATTCTTTCCCCTCACCCTGTCCATTCCGGCTCCTAACGCTCTTCCTCCTTTACGTGAGAAGCGCTTCATCGTCTCTCCTTCCCCGCAGGCGGGTGGCTGTGCGCCAGGACACCTGCAGCATCGTGGCCATCTCCCTCAACATCATGCAGAAGGTCCATCCGGTCATCTGGTCCCTCTGCAACCTGCCCTTTGACTGCACGCAGGCCCTGGCAGTGCCCAAGCCCATTGGTGAGCGGGGTGGCTCTTCCTGGCTTTGTGGGGCGGGGGAGCAGGGAAGGCTGGTGCGGAGGTTGGCATCTGTACGCATCCCAAACAGACTCTCTCCAGATGTTCTGGGACTGCAGAGCCTCCTGGTTGGAAACTCCAGACGTGGAGCCCTGAATAGTGGCTGCAAATTGCAAAGAGAAGCAGCTTTTTGGTGCAGAATTTTGAAGGGGAATCACACACGTGTTTGTAAGTGTGGGATGTGTAAGAAGGGAGTTTTTTCCACCCCTTCTGCCTCTGTTCTCCTCCCCACTCCAGGAGGTGTTGTGATCTTTGCGGTGAACTCTTTGCTCTACCTGAACCAGAGTGTTCCCCCGTACGGCGTGTCGCTCAACAGCCTCACCAACGGCACCACCGTCTTCCCACTAAGTACGTTGCCATCTCTCTCTCTCTCTCTCTCTCTCTCTTTTTCTTTCTGCTTTTCCTCCCGTAACGACCATGCAGAGATGCTCCTGGGTAGCCCTGGAGGTGGAATCCTCTGTGAAAAGTATCTCAAAAGGTTAAATCATGGCAGCTGGACCAACAATCTATGGAGATTCTCCGTCCTCCAGGTCCTGGTTGTCCCAAAGGTGCTTTTTTTCTAGTGGCAACTGGACTTTCTGGTTTTTCCTTTTGAAGACGTTTCACTTCTCATCCGAGAAGCTTCTTTAGCTCTGACTGGAGGATGGGGAAGGGAAGGATTTGTACTCCTTGCAGGCAGCTGGTCATTGGCATCCGTGTAAATCAGGGGTGTCAAACTCGATTTCATTGAGGGCCGCATCAGAGTTGTGTTTGACCTTGGGGGCTGGGGTGGGCGTGGCCAGGGCGGCCACTTGGCGTCACTCGTGTCAGGGGAACCTGCGGTGACCTGAAGTGTCTGCCAGCAAAAAGAGGCTCCTGAGCTCCATTTTCAGCCACGACGGTCTCCTGCAGCCCACTGCCAGTGAAAACGGAGCTCGGGTGGGCCGCACGTGCCTCCCCACTTAGGCCCCATTTTCAGCCGCTATGGCCTCCTGCAGCCCTCTGCCAGTGAAAACAGCTCCGTGTGCCAGTCCTTCGCTGTTTCCATGGGACAGATCTAAGCACCCCGCCAGCCTTGAGTTTGACATCCCTGTTTTTGAGAGTCGTTGAGACTACTAGGAGATTTATCTGTGTCCTCAGGGGCATCTGAGTGGTGCCTCCAAGTGGCCTCAAGGACTCTCAGAAAGATGACCAGCTGCCTGCAAGGAGTATCAATCCTCCCATTCCCCACCCTCCAGTCAGAGCTGAAGAAGCTTCTGGGATGAGAAGCGAAATGTCTTCAAAAGAGAAAAACAAGGAAGTCCAGTTGCCTCTTGGAAAAAAAGCACCTTTGGGACAACTGGACCAAAGTTTATTAAAACTGAGGCATTTCATGACTCATCCAAGGAACTTCCTTCAGTCAAAATTTTTATTTTTTATTTATTTTTATATGCCGCCCTTCTCCGGAGACTCAGGGCGGTTTACAATGCGCTAAGCAATAGCCTTCATACTTTTGTATATTTATACAAAGGCAGCTTATTGCCCCCACAAACCGGGTCCTCATTTTACCCACCTTAGAAAGGATGGAAGGCTGAGTCGACCTTGAGCCTGGTGAGAATTGAACTCGCAGTAATTGCAGGCAGCTGGATGTTAAATGCTGCCTTAGTAGGAGGCATTAGCCTCCTACGCCACCCAGGCTCCTATGAATGAGCATTTGGGTAGGCAGAGAGTCAGAAAGTCGTTGGAATGAACCCCAATTCTCGCCATACAGCCTGCAGTCTGTGGAGATTCTCAATCATCTAGGTCAGGGGTCTCCAACCTTGGCAACTTTAAGACTGGTGGACTTCAACTCCCAGAATTCCTCAGCCAGCAAAGCTGGCTGAGGAATTCTGGGAGTTGAAGTCCACCAGTCTTAAAGTTGCCAAGGTTGGAGACCCCGATCTAAGTTGTGATTGTCCCAAAGGTGTTTTTCCAGAAAGCAGCTGGACTTTCTCCTTCTTCTATCTGAAATGGTCTAGGCCAGGTCTCCTGCCTGAATAGGGAGTTGGGCTAGAAGACTTCCAGCTCTATTATTCTGCTATCCTGAGAAGGTTTCCCTTTTTGAAGAAGCCGCCTGGATGGGAAGGGAAACGTTTTCAAGAAGAAAAACGCAAGAAAGTCCACTTCCTTTGGGACGTGGAAAGCTGAGGATTTGAGCTTCTTTGCCTCTGCCAGAGCCAGGAAACTAAACTTTGGTGGCAAACCTTAGCACAGAATCCGACGGGTTGCACTGACTTATATTTATGTCGTGTTTCTTAATGCCAGCCTCCCTTTGGAGAGGCGGTCAAAGGGAGCAGCAGCCGCTGCTGCACTGCTCATAACCGCTCCTCCTCTTGCAGGGTTCCAAGAAGGAGTAAAAATCACTCTGGACTGTGCCCAGGCGACCTTCATCTCCTACGACAAGATGGTGATCTCGCTGAAAGGAGGGGAGATGTAAGGCTTGGGTTGGCGCTCCCACAGCCAAAAGTCACTGCCCGGCCAATGATGGTTTCTTTGCAGACGTTTCATACCTGACTAGCTAACATCATCAGTGTTACTGGTGATTATGATGTTGCCTATTTGAATAAAATCCCAGCACTAAGGTCCCCACAGTCGTTCTTCTCCTCCCTTCCTCCTCCTCCTCCCTTCTATCACTGATAATGTTGCCTAGTTGGGTAATGAAACATCTGCAAGAAAAAAATCCAAGCTCAAGAGAGCCCCTAGGACTGCACAGTGTCCTTCTCCTTCTTCTTCCCATTCCCCTCCTCCTCCCCTTCCCTGCAAACCCCACCTGCCTTATAGCATTGATGAAGTTACCTACCTTAGAGAGCACCAAGGATCCCATAACTGAGCCTCCTGCTTCCCCCAACATCAATCCCAGCTGTATTTCTGCTTGCCACACTCTTTTTCTGGTGGAGCGATGGAGCAGAAACTCTCCATTCTGCATTCTGCTCATGGACCAGCGGCTCCCATCATCGTCTCCCGTTTCTTCCCCCAGCTACGTGCTGACCCTCATCACGGACGGCATGCGAAGTGTCCGCTCCTTCCATTTTGACAAGGCGGCAGCCAGTGTCCTCACCACCTGTGTAAGTGCCATTCAGCCCGGCAGTGGCCATCTGGGCTGGGAGGGTGATTGATGGATTGACTGATTGATTGATAGGATTGATGTGCCACACGATAAGTGGCTGTAGCATCTGAGTCCTTTTATTCTCCTGAGGCTGGTGCCTGATGGTCATTTAGATCTTCCTTCCTTCCTTCCTTCCTCCCTTCCTCCCTTCCTCCCTTCCTCCCTCCCTCCCTCCCTCCCTCCCTCCCTCCCTCCTTCTTTCCTCCCTCCCTCCTTCCTCCCTCCCTCCCTCCCTCCCCCCTCCCTCCTTCCTTCCTTCCTTCCTCAACTTCTTCACAGTCCATCTCACCAGCAGCAACTCTAGGTGACTTGAATAAAATGCAATATAAAACACTAAAACAATAAAGACTTTAAATTTAAAAATTCAAAATAAAACTAAGCGGGATGAAGAGGGAGGGACCGAAGTGCGCACAGTGTTCTCTACTCCATCAGCCACTTCCCATGTACCACACCCCCATTGGGTCCCCAGGCTAGCTGTCCCAGTTGTGTCTTCAAGGCTTTTTGGAAGGCCAAATGATGGGGGCAGATCTGATTTGGGGACAAGATGTTCCAGAGGGCGGGAGCCACAGCAGAGAAGGCTGCGCTTCTGAACCTTGCCAGCCAGAATTCCGTGGCCAACAGGGTCTGCATCATGCCCTGTCTGCCAGAACAAGGAAGCTGATCTCTTTGGGGTGAGCCGGTTCCTCAGATGGGTCTATGATAATTCACCGCAGGACAAGAGTCGCACAAATATCAAAGAAATGAAATAGAATCATTTTTTAAAAAGGAGAGACAATAAAATGTGAATGATGAAATTAATTTTTTCCCCTTTACTTTAAATAATTAAACTGAATTATTAAATCGTCCTGTGACCAGTTGTCCCACAGTGAGTTGGCTGTGGTGAGTTATCCTGTTCTGCCTCAGATAGGCCTTCTGTCCTGGCCACTTTCTGCAGAGGCACAATTGAGAGCGTTTTAACGAACCACATCCCTCTTTGGTTTGGTGGTAGCAGCGTCCCAGATAGAAAGTCCCTACAGAGAGTGGTGAGGACAGTGGAGAAGATTATACGAAGCTTGTTTCCTGTCATTCAGAATACTGCTTATAAGCGCTATGTGCTTAGAGCTCAAAGCATTGTTAGAGACCCCACGCACACACTTCCCGGTCTGTTTCTGTTGCTCCCCTCCGAGAGGAGGTTTCTAAGTATTTCTAGCAGGACTACCAGATTCTGAAATTGCTTTGTTCTCTAGGCCGTCTGTCTGGCAAACTCACAAGATTCGTTTTTCTCCCCATGTACATATATACCTCCAAACTAGACTGTGTTGTTTCTCTGTGTCGTATAATACCTGTGGGTACATACATAATTTTGTATTTATTTGTTTATTTTGTCATGTTTATATTGGAGGTGGAGACCCTTTGAGAGCTGCATGCAACGAAATTTCATTTTAACGTATGCCGATTAGTGACCATAAAGTTATTCTAAGTTTACGTTCTAAGTGTAATAGCCTGGACCCATGTCGGTCACGTTCTAGGCTAGTCTGACTTTTCCTCCTCCTTGTCTCTTCCCCGCTCCCCCTTTGGATCTCAGATGATTACCTTGGAGCCCGGTTACCTGTTCCTGGGCTCTCGTCTGGGAAACTCCCTTCTCCTGAAATACACCGAAAAGCTCCAGGAGGCCCCGATGAGCATCGCTAAGGACTCTGCCGAGAAGGTGAGTCTCTCCATCCTCCTCCACAACACAGAGCTGAGCCCGACACTTAAAGCCTCCTCTTCAGGGTAGTCCAGGTAGTCCTCGACTTACAGCAGTTCATTTAGTGACCGTTTGAAGTTACAATGGCACTGGAAAAAAAGTGACTCATGACCACTTTTCACTCTTGTAGCATCCCTTTGGTCACATGATCAAAATTTGCACACTTGGCAACTGGCATGTACTTAGGACGGTTGCCCTGCCCCAGGGTCACATGATCCCCCCTTTTGTGACCTTCCCAGCTGGCATCAGACAAGCAAAGTCAATTGGAAAGCCAGGATCACTTAATGATGCCATGATTCGTTTAACGGCTTCAGTGATTCGCTTAGTAACGGGCAAAAAAGTTGTAAAATGAGGCCCAGCTCATTAAAACTAGTTCATATTTATGACAGTTTCAGTGTTCCAGGATCATGTGATCCCCTTTTGCAGCCTTTTGAAAACCAAAGTCAACGGGGAAGCCAGATTCGCTCAACACTGAACAACTGGAGTGATTCACTTAACAACGGTGGCAAGAAAGGCCGTAAAATGGGGCAAAACTCACTTAACCAATGTCTCACTTAGTTAGCAAGATGAATTTTGGGCTCAATCGTGGTCGTAAGTCGAGAATTCCCTGTACACGCAGTCCTTACTTGCTCCAATTCCCTAGTCACATGCCAGCTGGGGAATTCTGGGAATTGAAGTCCACAGGTCTTAAAGTGGCCAAAGTTGGAGAGTCCATTTTCCAGAAGGGGGGGCCTTCCTTGCTGAGACAGACAGGGGGGTTTTGACCAGCAGCAGCAGAAGGGGAGTTTGGAGGTCTCCTGCGTCTCCTTGCCAATGGACAGCTCTGTTTGCTTCACAGGAAGAACCCCCCCTGAAGAAGAAGCGCGTGGAGCAGTCTGCCAACTGGTCTGGTGGGTGTCCTGATTTGCAGCCAAGGGGCCGAGTCAGACCCCCACACTCTGTAGGGTCTCGGGGGGGGGGAAGGGGGCGGAAGAGTCCTGTCTTGTGTGCATGTTGCAAATGAGCCGATGCACTCGGCATAAGGGTTTTTGTTTCCCTGGTCAGTTTTCTAGTGGGGGGCAGCCTCTCCTTCCCTCTCCCCTTTCCCAGCTCCAGTGGGTCTTCTGAGTCCTCCTGTTGACACATAGGGTGGACTTGGGGGGAGGGGAGAAGGGGGAGGTCCTTGATCAGCCGACTCTGCCAATATCTGAGAGCTTTGTAAGAACTCTCGGCCATCAGGTTCTCTAGCCTGAAGGTCAGCTGCACTTCACGCCCTGTCTGTCCGTCTGTCTCATTGTCTGTCCGTCTTTCCTTCCATCCATATTTGTCTTTCTGTCTGTCTGTCTACCGTGTTTTCCCGAAAATAAGGCCCTGTCTTATATTTTTTTGAAACCTGGAATAAGCGCTTGGCCTTATTGCCATGCGCTCAAAAACCCGATTGGGTTTATTATCAGGGGATGTCTTATTTTGGGGGAAATGGTATCTTTCTATCTATGTATCTATGTATCTATGTAGTATCTATCTATCAATCTACCTACCTACCTACCTATCTATCGTATCCTTCCACCTACTCACCCATCCATCTATCTATCTGTCTGATTTCTTTAGCCACCCATCTCAGCAAATGACTCTGGGAGACTCACAATTCAAAGCATTTTTTTATTTTTTTATTTTTTTAATTTGATTTATATGCCGCCCTTCTCCGGAGACTCAGGGCGGCTTACAATGCGTTAAGCAATAGCCTTCATACTTTTGTATATTTATACAAAGCCAGCTTATTGCCCCCACAAACTGGGTCCTCAATTTACCTACCTTAGAAAGGATGGAAGGCTGAGTCAACCTTGAGCCTGGCGAGATTTGAACTTGCAGTAATTGCAGGCAGCTGTGTTAATAACAGGGTGCTTTAAACCACTGTACTACCAAGGCTCTTATATTACAATTAAAATCTTATATACATTATATATTACAATTAAAATCTTAAAAACATTTTCAAACCATAAAAACAGTAAAAACCACTAAAACACTAAAAAAAATCAATAAAACATCCCATCCATCCCTATTTGGGTGGGAAGCAAGTAAAATAATAGAGGAGGAGGAGGAGGAGGAAGTGCTTGGGGAGAAGAGGGGAAGGGGCTTGAAGGAAGGATGCTAAAAGGATGAGGCCATCCATCTGTTGTTCCTTATTTCCCAACCTGTTGCGTGCAGGAGGGAAGTCGGCTCCACAGGACGAAGTGGATGAGATCGAGGTGTATGGCAGCGAGGCCCAGTCCGGCACCCAGCTGACCACCTACTCTTTTGAGGTACGTCTGCCTCGGTTTCCCCAGGCTCTTTCTATACCCAAAGGGCCACTCAGACCCTCCCAAAACCAGACTGGCATTTGAGCCCAGAGCTTTCTATTGATATCCCCAAGGGTTGCTTAGAACCAGTCCTCGGAGTTCTGGCCACCCCAGCCTTGCCAAGTGGTCGCAACCCAAGCTCTCCTCAGCCGGCCCTAATTCCTGTCCATCACAACATCTTGCAAGGACGACCTCCAAACAATTTGATTCCCGAAGGTCCTTTTTCTCTGACGTGTGCTGGAGATTTCCTCTGCATTGAGGGCTGCTGGGGTCCCATGTTGCCCCTTTCCACTTCTTTTCTTAGTGAATCAGAAATTTTCAGCCAATCTGATGCTTCTCTCTTCTCTTCCGGAAGGTCTGCGACAGTATCCTGAACATTGGGCCCTGCGCCAACGCTGCCATGGGGGAACCGGCCTTTCTCTCAGAGGAGGTGGGTGCTCCGGTTTGCTGCCTCCCAGGCTCACAGGGATGCCAGCAATTTCCTTGGGAGGGAGAGGTGGACGCCATCTGGCCTCAGAAGGAAAGGTGGTTTGGGGAAGAAAAAAGAAAAACAAAACAACAGATTTGGAAAAGATCTTGGAGGCCTTCTAGTCCAGCCCCCTGCTCAAGCAGGAAACCCTAAACCATTTCAGACAAGTGGCTGCCCAGTCTCTTCTTAAAAGCCTCCATTGATGAAGCACCCACAGCAAGCAATTCCACTGGTCAATTGTCCTCACTGTTAGGAAGTTTCTCCTTAATTCCAGGTTGCTTCTCTTCTTGATTGGTTTCCATCTACTGTTCCTTCTTCGGCCTTCGGGTGCCTTGGAAAATAGCTTGACCCCCCCTTCCTCCTCTCTGTGGCAGCCCCTCATATATTGAAAGACTGCTCTCCTGTCTCCCTTGGTCCTTCTCTTCACTAGACTAGCTATGCCCGGTTCCTGCAACCGTTCATCGTATGTTTTAGCATCCAGTCCCCTAGAAATAAGAAAAAAATGGTTCCTCGCACAATCAGCCAGATGTTCAGTCTGGATTTGGCATTTTGGTCTACCTATCGAGTCCTTCCAAGGACCCGTGATAAGCAAATTGGATATTTATTAAATTTATTTGCTGCCGGTTCAAGGTTCAAGGCGACTCTGGGAGGCTTACATTATAATAAAACATAGATATATAAAAACAATGATACATGTAAAAAAAAACAGATTCAAATTGCAAAAGATTTACCTGTCCTTAAGATAAAATGTCCTTGAGAAAACTGCGGGGGGATTCTTGGAGAATTGAGGGGGTTTGCTGTGCAAAAGCTACAAAGGAGGCAGCCTGCTTAATTCAGCTTTCTTTTTCTTTTTCCAGTTCCAGAATAGTCCTGAACCTGATCTAGAAATTGTGGTGTGCTCGGGCTACGGCAAAAACGGTGCCCTCTCAGTCTTGCAGGTGAGGGGGGGGGGACACACAGTTGGGGAGTCCCTGCAGACCTGTTCCATGGAGGAGAGTCGGGCCGAGCCCCATGACATGCAGCATAGTCTAGGGTTGCCCCATAGAACATTGGAGCACTGATGATGGAATATTTAGAGCTTGGGGGTTGAACTTTGGGCTCCTTGGTGCTCTCTGAGCTTTGTGGTTTTCTTGCAGACGTCTCATTGCCCAACTAGATAGCATCATCAGTGCTAGTAGGTGTGAACCTCATTCCTTAAAGCCACGAATATCCTGAAACAAAATTTAAGAAGTCTCACACCTGTGCAGGAAGCTTTTGCGAATGTTATATTCTGGAGATGCTGGACCCCGACGTCTCCCTCTCCCTTTCTTGCAGAAAAGCATCCGTCCTCAGGTGGTTACGACCTTTGAACTGCCCGGCTGCTACGACATGTGGACGGTGATCTCGCCTCGGAAGGCAGAGGAAGCCACCGTATGTCCAACCTTTGGTTTTGGAGGCTTATAGATGGGCATGAAGTCATTGTCTCCTGCAGTTGATTGGCTCTCCTTCCCACTACCAACTGAGGACAGAAGGCCCTGGCTATGTACAGGTTTCCCAGGACAGGACGGTGGCTTGCTGGCCCAGCTTTGGTCTGTCTCGGAGTGCTTTGCTAGACATGTTTCTGGATTGTGGGCAGCTCATCCTTCAAGCCACAGAGAATATTCACAGCCCAACAATCCTATTGTGTGTTGTTGAAGCCTAAAGGATGGGAGACGCTGGGCAGGGAGGCATTTTACCTCTCTTTGACTGCTTGGTTAGTCAGGAAAAGTCCAGACATCTGTTGGGCCCGGTTAGTGTCCCATTCACCTCCAGGTGGCCTCCAGAGATCCATGAAGAAGGTTTGAAGATGGTTTGGTATTCTGATTCTCACTAATGCTGCCTCCCACATGAGTTTTGCCTCTTCTGTCCTCAGTGGTCTCTGCCAGGCACGAAGATTGGGGTCCTGATTGTTTTTTGTGGGGTCTTGTTATACAGTACAGTGACCTGGGCTGGTTGTCATCTCTGACCATGTCCGTAAGGGGCTCTCTATTGATCTTGGGATGGAGGGTGGACCCTGACACATCCTCCATGACTTTTCTAGCAGGAAGAAGATACTCAGGAAGAAGGTACTGAGAAGGAGCCTTCTCCACCTGAGCCAGCAGATGATGGGAAGCGACATGGGTTCCTCATCCTGAGCCGTGAAGACTCCACCATGGTGGGTGCTTCTCTGTGGCTTGCGTGGCTTGGCGTGGGTTGGATTGGATTACATTATATTACATTGGGTTTGGATGGATTGGGTTGGGTTGAGTTGAGTTGGGTTGAGTTGAGTTCGATTAGATTGGGTTGGGCCGGGTTGGGTTGGAGTGGCTTTGTTTGACTTGTGTTGAGTTGCCTTGGCTTAAGTTGGCTTAGGTTGGGTTGAGTTGGAATGACTTGGTTTGACTTGAGCTGTGTTGAGTTGGCTTGGAGTGGCTTGGCTTGAGTTGGGTTGGGGTTGAGTTGACTTGAGTTGGAATGGCTTGGTTTGACTTGATTTGGCTTGGCTTGGCTTGGCTTGGCTGGGAGTGCCTTGGCTTGGCTTGAATTGGGTTGGGGTTGAGTTGGCTTGGAGTGGCTTGATTTGACTTGAGTAGGATTGAGTGGGCTTGGATTGGCTTGAGTTGGGTTGGATTGGCTTGAGTTGGGTTGGGTTGGATGGGGTGGCATGGCTTGGCTTGGCCTGGCTTGACTTGGCTTGAGTTGGGTTGGGTTGGGTTGGGTTGGGTTGGGTTGGGTTTGGATGGCTTGGCTTGCCTTGGCTTGCCTTGGCTTGCCTTGGCTTGCCTTGGCGGACATGAACTCTCTGAGATGCCCCTGACATACTGAGCATTTCCCTTCCTCAGGAGGTCCTTGGCAGTCCAAAGATCTACCTTGGGCAAGTGAGGGGTGACTTACGGATGTCAGCAGAAACAACAAACAGAGGGCTGAGTTGGGAACGCATGAGGTGACTCTTGGCTAGTGGTGTGCTTTTGTGGAGAAGCCATCCCTGCCAGAGTCACTGACCATGTCCCTTCTCAGCAAAGACAATGTCTACCTCATCTGGCTCCCAGCTAGGAATATTTGCCCTCTGGTATTCTTCTCTCTCTCTCTCTCCTCCCTCAGATCTTGCAAACTGGCCAGGAGATCATGGAGCTGGACACCAGCGGCTTTGCCACTCAGGGCCCCACCGTATATTCTGGCAACATTGGCGAGAACCGCTACATTGTTCAAGTGTCCCCTCTGGGTATCCGCCTGCTGGAAGGAGGTAAGTGCAGAAATGCTACCTGGCTCACCTTCCCTGCTGTCCCATTTTGGGAGTTCAATAATTCAGTTGTCTACACCTGGGGTTCTCAACCTTAGCAACATTAAGATGCCTGGACTTCAACCCCCAGAATTCCCCAGCCGTTCATGTTGACTGGGGAATTCTGGGAGTTGAAGTCCGGACATCTTAATGTTGCTGTAGTTGAGAACATGGTGTAGACCGGGGATATCAAACACAAGACCTGTGATCTGGTTGGATCCAGCCCACGGGGCCATCCTGGAAAATGTAAGGGGTCAGCCCATGTCGCTTTGGCATGGTCTACCCAATGCGAAGAGGAAACGTGCCAGCAGTTTGGGGAATGGCGTCAAGGTGACTACGCCCACCCAGTCGGCCATGCCCGCCCAGCCCTGAAAGATCAACCACAGACCTAATGTGGCCCTCAATGAAACTGAGTTTGACACCCCTCGTGTAGAGAGTTCCGTGCCCTACTTCGGATAGCACTACAAAGTTGGCATGAGATGGGACAATTCAGAGTCCCTTAGGAGTGTGACATGTTCCCCTCAGGCTGATACCCACAAATTCTTCAGCTGTCTGTGCCTCTTTTCCTCAGTGAACCAGCTACATTTCATCCCGGTGGACCTCGGCTCACCCATTGTGCACTGTGCCGTGGCTGATCCCTACGTGGTGATCATGAGCTCCGAAGGCCAGGTGACCATGTTCGTGCTAAAGAGCGACAGCTACGGAGGCCGGACGCACCGCCTGACCTTACAGAAACCGCAGTTGCACCACGTGAGTGAGCCTTGTATTTCACGTGGACCCGTGTCACGAGTCCAGTCATTCCAAGATTGTTGAAAAGAAGTCGCCAAAGCAGCAGCTTCTGGCCAAGTGATGGATGAGCTTGGACACACTGAAGAACATCTGGGCTTTGAGGGACCTCTTGAGTCCCTGTTGGCTGGCAGAAGCCACATATATTGTGTGCAGCTCAATCGCATTTGCTTGGTTTCTATCAGGCACCAGCAACCAGAGCTAGAACAAACAACTTTATTGTTTTCTGCCTAAGTTACAAGAATCTGCTCGCCTTCCCATGGGAATGAACAGATCAGGCTTCATGGGTCTTCAAACTTGCCCACTTTAAGACTTGTGGACCCAGAATGGCTGGCTGAGGAATTCTGGGAGTTGAAGTCCACAAGTCTTAAAGTGGCTAAGTTTGGAGAGCCCTGCTCTAGCGGGAGATCAAGCTTAATTAAGCCTCTTGCGGCTGTGTAAAGATTCCAAGCTGAGTTTGTTTAGTTTAGTTTACAGTTTAGTGTACTTTAGTTTAGTGATTGTATTTGCCGGTCTCCCTCGCAAAGGGAGAGAGACGGAGGTTCATCCCGTTTTCCTGCTTGGGATTGTCCTTTCTTGGCTCTGACCTTCCAGCCCTCCTCTTGTCTCCTTTCCCAGCAATCGAGGGTCATCGCCCTGTGTGTCTACCGGGACGTTAGTGGCATGTTCACCACCGAGAGCCACTCGTCCAGCTCTCGGGATGAGCTTTCCCTGAGGAGCCAGTCGGAATCAGAGGCGCCTATCCAGGACCTCAGGTGGGGGCTCCTTTGGAAGGAGGACGGGGGGCAAGGAGACTCCCACTCTCTTAAAAGCCCCTCTTGTGCTTGCGTCCCTCCCAGGCAGTCCTCGAGTTACAACCACCTGCTTAGTGACCGAAGTTACAACGGCCCTTGTAAAAGTTACTTACAACTGTTTTTCACACCACCATTATTGCATCCCCCGGGGTCACCTGATTAAAATTCAAATGCTTGGCAACTGACTCGTATTTATGACAGTCGCAGCGTCCCGGGGGGGTGGGGTGGGTCACATGATCCCCCTTTTGCGGCCTTCCAACAAGCCAAGTCGAGGGGGAAGCCCAATTCCCTTAATGGCCGTGTTAGTAGTAATTGAACAATTTTAGCGATTCGCTTAACAGCTGTGGCAAAAAAGGTCGTAAAATGAGGCACTGCTCATCTAGCAGCTGTCTCGCTTAGCAACAGAAATGCTGGGCTTGATCGTAGTCATAAGTCGAGGACTGTCTGTATTCAGTGCCCTCCCGTATCTTCAATGGCAGGGGTCTCCAACCTTGGAGAATTCTGGGAGTTGAAGTCCGCCAGGCTTAAAGTTGCCAAGGTTGGAGACCCCGTTCAGTGGAGTCAAAAAACTTAACAGCCTTGAGATCTAGAGAGAGAATGGATCTCTGGGGTCTTAGCGGGGGGATGGGAAGGGAGAGGGGCAGGGGTGAAACTTTCCCCCCACAAATGAGCTTCCACTCCTCCTTTCCTTTCGTCCACTTGAGGGTTACCTGGAGGCAAGATGTCCGTTCCTATCAATGTTCTAAAGACATAAAAATCCACCCCTTGCAGCAACACGGTGGACGATGAAGAGGAGATGCTGTACGGGGACTCCAGCACTCTCTTCAGCCCCACCAAGGAGGAGCCACGGCGCAGCAGCCTGCCCTCCGTGGACAAGGACTCCCACCAGTACAAGGCCGAGCCAACCCACTGGTGCATGCTGGTCCGGGAGAACGGCACCATGGAGGTAAGCCTGGTTCTCGGGCCAGGAGCAAGCAGCTCCACCAGCATAAGAGAACTGGAAGGGACCTTGGAGGTCTTCTAGTCCAACCCCTTGCTCAAGCAGCAGAAGACCCTCTAGTACCATTTCAATCCAGTCTCCTCTTTAAAACCCTCCAGTGATGGAGCACCCACAACTTCTGGTGGCAAGTAGTTCCACTGGTTAATTGTCCTCACTGTTAGGAAGTTTCTCCTTAATTCCAGGTTGCTTCTCTCCCTTGATGAGTTTCCATCCATGGTTTCTTGCCCTGCCTTCAGGTGCTTTGGAGAATAGGTGGACCCCCCTCTTCTTTGGGGCAGCCCCTGAGATATTGGAAGACTGTTCTCATGTCCCCCCTACTCCTTCTTTTCTCTAGACTGGCCATGCCCAATTCCTGCAACTGTTCTTCATATGTCTATCGAGATTCTCAGTCATCCAGGTCACGGTTATCTCAAAGGTGCTTTTTCAAGAGGCAACTGAATTTTCTGGACCAGAGCCTGGTGGTGCAGTGGATTAAGTGCTCTTAAAGTAGCACTTAGTTGCCAGCTGCCTGCAATTTTTTTTTAAATTTGATTTATATGCCGCCCTTCTCCGGAGACTCAGGGCGGCTTACAATGCGTTAAGCAATAGCCTTCATCCTTTTGTATATTTATACAAAGTCAGCTTATTGCCCCCACAATCTGGGTCCTCATTTCACCTACCTTAGAAAGGATGGAAGGCTGAGTCAACCTTGAGCCTTGGAGAGATTCGAACCTGCAGTAATTGCAGGCAGCTAGTCTTAATAACCAGCTTAATAACAGGGTGCCTTAGACCACTGTACTACCAAGGCTCAATTACTGCAAGTTCAAATCTCACCAGGCTCAAGGTTGACTCAGCCTTCCATCCTTCCGAGGTAGGTAAAATGAGGACCCGGATTGTGGGGGAAATAAGCTGACTTTGTATAAAAAAGAACACCGCTTGGGGGCCCCCGAAAGCCCTACTAAGCAGGTATATACAAAAGTATGAAGGCTATTGCTTAATGCATTGTAAGCCGCCCTGAGTCTCCGGAGAAGGGCGGCATATAAATCGAGCAAATAAATAAATGAATGAATGAATGAATGAATGAATGAATGTTCTTCATATGTTTCAGCCTCCAGTCCCCTCATCCTCTTGGTTGCTCTTCTCTGCACTCTTTCTAGAGTTTCCACATCTTTTTTACATCGTGGCAACCAAAACTGGATGCAGGATTCCAAGGGTGGCCTTATCAAGTCCTTATAAAGTGGAATTAACGCTTCCCGTGATTTTGATGCTGTCCCTCTGTTGATGCATCCCAGGACTTGCGTGGACTCTTTTGGCAACTCCACCAGGCGGTTTGCGATTCCTCCCAGTGTCATCTTCTCTTTCCCACAGATCTACCAGCTACCTGATTGGCGCTTGGTCTTTCTGGTGAAGAATTTCCCCATGGGTCAGCGGGTGCTGGTGGACAGCTCCTTTGGGCAGCCCGCCAGCCAGGGGGAGACCAAGAAGGAGGAGGTCATGCGCCAGACGGAGATGCCACTGGTCAAGGAAGTCCTCCTCGTAGCCCTGGGGAATCGGCAAAGCCGGCCGTACCTCTTGGTGAGTCTTGAGGGCCACCTGCCCCGAGGGATCCCAGCAGCGTTCAGGACCATGTGAGGTTTCCCTTCTCCTATAAAAAGCCAAATTAAAGTGAGGCGCAGAAGTTCAGGCAGCCACTTCCGTGATGGAGTGGTGCTATCGGAAGAACGTGCAGTCAAGATGACCTTGACAGAGAGAGGCGATAAGGAGGTAAACCTTGCAGAAGCTCAGCGGAGGGGAGGTTACCAAAACATTTCAGACAGGATGTCTGTGGAGATTCTCCATCCTCCAGGTCAGAGTTGTCCCAAAACTGCTTTTCCAAAAGGCCATTGCTGGAATTTCTTGGGTTTTTTTTTCCTTGAAGACATTTCGCTTCTCATCTCAGAAGCTTCTTCAGTTCTGAACGACTGAAGAAATACTTCTGAAGAACTGAAGAAGCTTCTTCTGGGATGAGAAGCGAAACCTTTTCAAGGAAAAAGAAACCAGTTGCCTTTTGGAAAAGCAGCTTTGGGACATCTTAGACAGGAAGTCAGAGAAGCAATAACTTCTGATCACACTTAGAAATTAATCCTCCTATTTTCCCCACAACAACCCTTTGAGGTAGGTTGGGTTGACAGAGAGACTGGCCCAAAGTCACCCAGAGGGTTTTCATGCCTAAGGCAGGACTAGAACTCACCGTCTCCTAGTGACTGGCCCAAAGTCACCCAGTCAGCTTTCATCCTAAAGGCGGGACTAGAACTCACAGTCTCCTGGGGATCGGCCCAAAGTCACCCAGCTGGCTTTTGTGCTGATGATGGAACTAGAACTCACTGTCTCCTGGTTTCTAGCCTTCACCACTGGACCAAACTGGCTCTCACTGTCAGTCGGTTCCCTTGGGAAGGGAGCCGAGGAACGGAGGCTGAGAGCTCGTGCAGTTGGGTCACCAGCGCCCGCAGCCCCAGAGCTGCGCCTTGGGAGCCTCTGGGTTACAGCGTCTCTCAGCTGGCTTCCCATTTCTCTTGCCAGGTCCATGTGGATCAAGAGCTGCTCATCTACGAGGCCTTCAATCATGACTCTCAGCTGGGCCAGACCAACCTCAAAGTGCGATTCAAAAAGGTAACAGCCTTCACGGTTGTGACATTCCCGCATCAGCACAGGGGAGAGAGAGGGCAGCCACCTCCTTCCTCTGGGTCTCACTGTTACCTTACCAGGGAAGGGGCAAATTGAAGGGGCAGCCTGAGAGGCCACTATCCCACCCGTAGGCTGCCCTTCTTTCTTTCACACCTGCTCTCTTGGTTCTCCTCCAACCAGGTTCCCCATAACATCAACTTCCGGGAAAAGAAATCCCGGCCGTCCAAAAAGAAGTCCGAGAGCGCAGGGGGCGAGGAAGCGGGAGTCCCCCGAGGACGGGTCGCTCGCTTCCGCTACTTTGAAGACATCTATGGCTATTCGGGGGTAGGTGAAGAATTCCTGGGGGGGGGGAAACGGGACAGAGGGACAGGCTAGGAGGGGCTTCTGGGTTTCTCTGAGGAGCAACTGAGACCAAAGCTTTGGGGGGGGGGTCTTTTGGTGGAGACGGTCAGGGAAGAGCCGCTTTGGGGCATCTGATGAATAGGACCCCAAAATCTGGGGGTGGGGAGGGGTGGGACTTTATGTACAGATCAGAAGGAGTCAAGAAGAGCAACTCTCAAAGTTCCTTGCACCAGAAGCATCTGTGTTCCTTCTCAGGTGTTCATCTGTGGGCCCTCGCCCCATTGGCTGCTGGTGACATCTCGGGGAGCCTTGCGCTTGCACCCCATGACCATAGATGGCCCCATTGAGTCCTTTGCCCCCTTCCACAATGTCAACTGCCCCAAGGGCTTCCTCTACTTCAACCGGCAGGTAAGCCTCGTCCCCAGGATTAGAATGAGGAAGGCCCCCCTGGTTGGAACACCTGCCGTGCTGCGTTCCTTAGAGCTGACCCAGAACCTGGCCGAGCAGGGGTCTCCAAACCTGGCAACTTTTAAGACTTGTGGGCTTCAACTTCATCATGGCTGGCTGAGGAATTCCGGGAACTGGACTCCACAAGTCTTAAAAGTTGCCAAGTTTGGAGACCCCGGTGGTAGAGGGAGGTCTGACTGTGTTCTGCCCTGCAGGGGGAGCTGCGCATCAGTGTCTTGCCTGCCTATCTTTCTTACGACGCGCCCTGGCCTGTCCGGAAGATCCCGCTGCGTTGCACCGCCCACTACGTAGCATATCACGTGGAGTCCAAGGTGGGACTGGGTGCTCTGGGTAATGCTAGATTGGCTTGGAAATTGAATTGCCCTGGTAACACAAGGCAGCCTAGTTTCCTTCCTTTTCCTTCCCCCTCGATTCCTTCCTGCATTTGTTGTCACACGGATTCAGATTACACCCTTAAATGTTCCTTCAATATCAAAAGAAGTTCGTTGCTCTTGTGTGACAGTGTTCAGGTTGTGGATTTCTGGATCCTCAACTTGCATAATGGCAAGCTTCACGGTTTCAACGGTTTCTGAGTGGGATCTCTCCCTTCTTTCACGCCACGTATTCCTGTCTCTTCCCTGAGCCTGGAACAAACTCCCTCCCCTCCTCCCTAGGTGTACGCCGTGTCCACCAGCATCAACAACACTTGCACCCGCATCCCCCACATGACAGGAGAAGAGAAGGAGTTCGAGACCATCGAGAGAGGTGAGTGTGCTGGGGGCCAACGGGCGACATCCTCCACCCAGGGGCCTTCCTGGAGGAAGCTCTGCCCAAGCTGAGGATGACCCCGGAGCAGTTCTCCCCTGGTCCTGCCCAGGGGAGGGTCTTTGGGGCGAGGAGCATGGAAGGAGCTTTACTGGACTGTCCACAGACAAGGGGCCTCCAGCTGCTCGGTTAGGGTCCAAGGAGAGGAGCGAGGGATGGGCCCTTAAATGAGGCAGGAATGGCTGGATTTCAATATAGTGATTTTCTGGGCTATATATTAATAACAGCACCAAGGACTCCCCAGTTGTCCTTCTCTCTCCTTCTCCTCTTGATGGTGTTCCCTAGTAGGGTAAGAAAGGCCTGTGTCAGGCTTCGAGGTCATCTCAAATAAATTGCATTTCAAACAAAGTCTTTGAAGGAAAACTCCTATTTATTAAGCACAACATTCTAAAATCCGACTCCATCGAAGCCAACACTGACTTCCAGACCCAAAACCCTCCCTTTCCGTTCCCCACTCCCCTGCACTCATTGGCCATCTTCCAAGTCATTCTACCCCTAATCTACCGCTCCAGCTCAAAGGAATTTCCCCCCTCCCATCCCATCTCCTAGGGGATATTATCTCCAGGGAAAATAAGTAGGTGAAAAGTCAAACGTCCCTTTCCAGACGCCTTCGCTTCTCCTTCTTATGTCAGCACTAGAGTAAATGCAGTTTGAAGTGCTGACAGCCTGCAACAAAACCAGAGAGCACCAAGGACCCCCACAGTCTTCCTCTTCCTCCTCTCCTCTCCTCTCTTCCTCCTCCCCCACCCCACACATCTCACTCTCTTCTTGCACTGATGATGTTCCCTAGATGGGTCATGAAACATCTGCAAGAAAACGTCTGCAAGAAAAATACCAAGCTTAGAGAGCCCAAAGGACCTCACAGTCTCCTCCTCCTCCTCCTCCTCCCCCCCACAAACCCCACTTCCTTCTTGCACTGATGATGTTCCCTAGTTGGTTAATGAAAGGCCTGCAAGAAAACCTCCAAGCTCAGAGAACGCCTCATTTCAACCCTGAGTAACATTCCCCCCCCCTTTATTGGTACCCAGTTCTGGAGCTCCGTCTCCCCCCGTCCCTCACCTCTCTCTTGAAGTGGGGGCCAAACACCGAACAGCCCTCTTTCTTCTCTTCCGCAGATGACCGCTACATGCACCCCCTGCAGGAAGCCTTTTCTATTCAGCTGATCTCTCCGGTCAGCTGGGAGACCATCCCCAACACCAGGTGAGAAGAGGGGAGACGGGGATCCTTGGGGTTAAACTCGGGGAGGCTTTCACGGGGAGGGAGGGGGCGTCCCATTGGCAGAGCCCCGAAGGTAGGATCAGGCCGTTGCCCCATCTGGTCCAATGCCTTCCCCTCCTTTTTTGGGGGGGTTGTGGAGATCAGAGGCTCATGGTCAATGTCCCAAGAAATAACTCCATAGCAAGCAAGTTCCTCAAAGAACAATTTTATTGGAGATATTATATTGGCACAAACTGGTGAAAACCGATTCTGAAGGTTCCTGTGATGATCCGAGGCACAGCACAGAGATAACACAGGCAGCTTGGCAGTTCAAACTGCCCCTTTATTGCTCCAAAAATCCCCCCAAACGCTCCCACATTTCTGGCCAGTCCCAGAGCAAAGTGATGTCAAACCCCCACACACACCTCAAGCAGTCTCTGGCTGCAAATAGTCCAGCCCAGTGCTGTGTACACCAAGGCTGCACAACAATAAATCCAGCAGGGCAAAGCAAGGCATTCAGGAAGCAAAGGATCCAGGTAATTAGTCCAGGAAGAATGCAAGGAGTCTTGGGAAGTTCAAACGTCGGCACTCCATACTTCAGGGGCTCAATGTTTGTTCCCGACAAATGCCCCTCTCCACAGCGTCTCCTTAAGTCTCTTTCCCCAGGTGTGCCTTGTGAAGATGGGCGAGTTGTCGGGTCGGCCTGCGCTGTTCTCGCCTTCTCTCCACTCTTCGTGCTCAAGGATCAGGAGGGGGTGGTCCTTGCTCCTCTCCTGAGCTCTGTCTCTCATGTTCCTCCCTGTCTATGAACTGTTCTAATCCTGAAAGGCCCTGCCCTTCCCCACTTTCCTCTGAAGCCAACGAAGCCGCCCCCTCAATCTCTGTCCACTCAGGTTCCAGCTCATCTTCCCCAGCAGATACAGGCTCCAACGGGGGCAGGACAGTTCCTGCGGTTTTCACCTGATTAAAAAGGGAAAGTTCCCCCTTTCCCCAAACAATCAGTCACATTGTCCAATCAAAGTGCTGCCTGGTCACCTGAAAACCGGACTCCTCCTCTCCCCAGACACCGGTTGGAATGTCCTTGGTTCCCACAGGAAACTATTTTGTTTTGGCTACAACCCCCTCCTCCCCCATCTAACTATGTTATGTTCCCCCCTCCCTCCAGAGTTGGCCCCTCTGTGGTCGTGTGATCAAAATTCAGACACTTGGCAACTGACTCATATTTATGACGGTGGCATTGTCCCAGGGCCACGTGTTCCCCTTTTGGGACCTTCTGACGAGCAGAGTCAAATGGGGGAAGCCGGATTCACTTAATGACTGGGTTATTGACTTAACAGCTGCGGTGATTCACTTAGCGACTGTGGCAAGAAAGGTCACAGAAGGGGACAAAACTCACTTAACCAATGTCTCACTTAGTTAGCAACATGAATTTTGGGCTCGGTTGTGGTCGTAAGCCACCCCTCCGCCCCCATCCCATCCTCCCCCTCCTCTACTCTGCAGGATCGACCTGGAGGAGTGGGAACACGTGACCTGCATGAAGACAGTCTCCCTGAAGAGCGAGGAAACGGTCTCCGGCCTCAAGGGCTACATCGCCGTCGGGACTTGCCTGATGCAGGGAGAAGAAGTCACCTGCAGGGGACGGGTGAGACACACACACACACAATACACACACCCTCCCTCGCTGCTCTGTGAAGCTTTTCCCTGCCGGTCACAACTGCCCCCTACTCCAATTCCCAATGTGTGTGTGCGTCCCACACACTCCGGAGGTTCAGCCAGTGAATGTTCTGCCCCAGCTATGGACCCCAAAGAACCCAGCACACAAAAAGTTTGTACAAAACTTAATTTACTAAAATAGCTCAGTCTTTTTCAAAACAAAGGCTGTTAATAAGCTTTCTTAACAGCCTACAAGAAACCAAAGATAAAGTAATCACAATCTTACTAAGGTTGGCAGAAAGCCCAGAAGCAATTTTTGCAGAGAATCCAGATGCGAGGAAAATGAACTAAAGTTGTTCCTTGCAAATTGCTTCAGTCGGCGTTCCTCCTTAAATAGGCTAAGGGAGTGGCCAATTAGCCCCAAGCCTTACTCTCGAGGAGACCTCCTCCTGAGGAGCCACTCCTGCCTTTTGGCAGCTCTGCACACCCGTGCATCGAGAAGAGGCTCCTCCTCTTCTTCCTCTTCACCCATGGAAGCTTCTGGAGGTTCTGAAGGCCCTGGCTGAATCCCTGCCTCTGGCACCACGGTATCTTCTCCAGCCTCCTCATTGTCCGACTCGAGCGCCAGCTGCACAGGCTGCTGGCACAGCACCACACCAGCCTCCTCGCTGTTGGAATCAGCTACTAGCTGCACAGGCCGCTGACGGGCCACAACAGTGAATGACGGGAGTTTGTGGAGGGGATCAGTGAGCAAGGGATCCTATAGGGATCTCCTGTTTGAACAGGGGTTGGACTAGAAGACCTCCAAGGTCCCTTCCAACTCTCTTCTGACTCTGATTCTTCCTCCTCCTCCCCCATCGATCCTCTTTCTGCAGATCCTGATCATGGACATCATCGAGGTTGTTCCTGAACCGGGCCAGCCCCTCACCAAGAACAAGTTCAAGGTGCTGTACGAGAAGGAGCAGAAGGGGCCGGTCACTGCCCTCTGCCATTGCAACGGCTACCTGGTCTCGGCCATCGGCCAGAAGGTGAGTCGCTCAGGGACCCAGAAAGGGCCAGAGGCCATGCAGCTGCTTCTTCCCAGCTAGGACTTGGTGCTCTCCCTGCTTGGTGGGTTTCGTGCAGATGTTTCATTACCCAACTAGGTAACATCATCAGTGCTGGAAGGGAGTGGGGATTGTGAGGAGGAGGAGAAGAAGAAGAAGAGGAGGAAGGAGGACTGTGAGGTTCTTGATGCTCTCTGAGCTGGATGGTTTTCTTGCAGACGTTTCATTACTTTACTAAGTACTGTATTTTTCGGACTATTAAGACGCACTTTTTTGTCTCCCAAAAGGAGGTGAAAATGTCTGCATCTTATAGACCGAATGTTGCCAAAGCCCCAGTCACCCACCGGCCATTTTTTTTTGCCTCCGCATGGCCCATTTTCAGGCCTTTTTTCAGCCCATTTTCAGGGCTTTTTTCAGCCTCTCTTTGAGGCTTTTTTTTTTGGCCAATTTTTTCAGAAAAAACGGCGTGAAAAAAGCCTCAAAAACTGGCCAAAAAAAGCCTTGAAAATGGGCAGAAAAAAGGCTGGAAAAGGCCCGAAAATGGGGCCCACAGAGGCCAAAAACTTTTTTTTGTTGAACTCCTCTTCTAAATTTAGGTGCATCTTATAGTCCGGAAAATACGGTATCATCCTGAGTGCTAGAAGAGAAGGGTTTTTTACCTACTTGGGTTATGAAAATATCTGCAAGAAAACCACCAGTCCTTCTCCTCCTCCTCCTCTCTACAAACTCCCCTGATGTTGTTGCCTAGTTGGGTCATGAAATGTCTGCAAGAAAAGCACCCAGCTCTGGGCCCACCAAGGAGCCCTGGGACTTTGGGAACTGGGTTGACAAAGGAATTGTGGAGGAGGGCCTGTTACGGGGGCGGGGGTGAGGTGGGGGAGGGGCAGGCAGACCAGAGGGAAGCATAATGATTTCTTTTTTTTTTTTAATATACTTTATTGATTTTAAAAAGAGAAAAAAAAATTTTTTAAAAAGAAAACATCAAATCTCCAATAACATCTGAGAAGCAGAATGATTTCATGGGGAGTCCAGGCCTTCCCTCTCCCTCTCCCCATCTTTTAATTAGGTTTGAGTATTTTTTTTAAATTTAGTTTCTATTGTGTACAAGCTTTGTAAATTTTGAGCCCAACATTTCCATTGATAAGCAAGGCAGTTGTTATGTGAGGTTTACCTCATTTTATGACCTTTCTAGCCAAAGACGTTAAGTGAATCACCGCAGTTGTCAAGTTAGTCACACGGTTGTTAAGTGAATCTGGCTTCCCTGTTGACTTTGGGTATCAGAAGGTCACAAAAGGGGGATCACGTGAAACCTCCCCCCTCTCCCTGGGACACTGCAACCGCCCTGAGTCCATGCCAGTTGCCAAGCATTTGAATTTTGATTATGTGACTGTGGGGATGCTGCAACGGTCATAAAGTGTGAAAAACAGCCACAGGTCCCTTTTTTCAGTGCTGTTGTCACTTCGAATGGTCACTAAATGAACAGTCGTAAGTCAAGGACTCCCTGTATTGTAAACCGTCCAGAGTTAATTGAGGGTAAATGTATCCATTCAATCCGTTTAATCCTAAATGAGAATTAATAGGTGAGCCCAGCCCGTGTGGGAGGTGGGCATCCTGCTGGGGCCAGAAGGGAAGAGCCGGCTTTTGCTCGAGAAGTTGACTCTGGTGGCCAAGGATGATGGAGCAGGTGGCTGGGGGGGTGGTGGTTTCTTGGGGGGGGGTGAATTTTAGAGAGACAAGGCTGGCCTGCCCACCCGCCCGCTTGTCCCCCGGCGCAGATTTTCCTCTGGAGCCTGAAGGACAACGACCTGACCGGCATGGCCTTCATCGACACCCAGCTCTACATCCACCAGATGATCAGCGTCAAGAACTTCATCTTGGCTGCTGACGTCATGAAGAGCATCTCGCTGCTGCGCTACCAGGAGGAGAGCAAGACCCTCTCGCTCGTCAGCCGGGTGGGGACCCCAAACATGGTGGGGAGGACTGTACACACACACATACACACACACACACACACACACACTGTTAAGGAATATGCACAGAGTAACCCTTGAGTAGCAAGGTTGTGCACATGAGAAACGACTGAGAGTGATTGTGAATAAGCACTGTCAATACACAGACACACTGAGTTGTGTTATTCTTTTACTTTTAGGAAAAAGCAAAGCAAAGTCCAATAACCAATCCAGGTCATACACAGATAAAGATAGTTAAATTGTCAATCCAGGGATATTCCAAGAACAAAGTCTTCTTACCAGTTGTTGTAGTCATATGCAATAAAACAGTTCTTTTTGGAGTTGCAAACAGGAACAAGTACAGCAGTAAAACAATCGGTAAAACAGTAGAAAACAACAAGTAGCAATGATCAAGCAGTAATCATGCAGAGAGAACAGGCAGAGAGGAGCAGAGGTAGCAATAATAATGCAATAAGAAAAATAAGCCACGATTCAAGCTTCCTCTTAAGTATGTTGGCTACAGAGCTAGCCAATCAGCCATTCCCTAACACGCACCCTCCAGCCCATGTCCCTGGGCCTCTGCTGACCTCCACGCTTCTCTCTCTCTCTCTTGTCCGCAGGACGCCAAGCCCCTGGAGGTCTACAGTGTGGACTTCATGGTAGACAACGCCCAGCTGGGATTCCTTGGTGCGTCCCAGAGGGGGACTTCGGAAAGGGGTGGGGGCGGGCAACGCCCGGGGGGGCCCAAGGGATATTGGGAGTGGTGGGCAAAGAATGAAGAAGGGGCTTTGGAGAGGGATCGATGTGTAAGGAATGACTGGATTCACCAGGGAACTGTGCGATCCCAGGAAGATGACAAGTAGTCCTCAACTTATAATGGTTCATTTAGTGACCATTCAGAGTTATGATGGCACTGAAAAAAGTGACTTTTCTTTTGCAGTGTCCGACAGGGACCGGAACCTCCTGGTCTACATGTACCTGCCTGAAGGTGAGAAGAAGCAAAGGAATTGATTATTCATTAAATTTATCTTCCATCTGCCTCCCCCTGACTCTGGCGGAAGAGAGATGGGCTGAGATCCATCTCTCTTTTAGGGAGATTTGGGTCAGTTTCACCTGTGTCTAAAGTTATTCTCCATCATCCAGGTCAGGCTTGTCCCAAAGGTTCTTTTTGCAAAAGGCAGCTGAGCTTAAATCTTGATTTATTTTTTTCCTTGAAAACTTTTCGCTTTTCATCCAAGAAGCTTCTTCAGTTCTAATTGACCGGTGGGGAATAGAAGGATTTATATTCTTTGCAGCCATCTGGGTTCAGGAGAATAAAACGAAGAAAGAATATAAATCTTTTCGTTCCCCACCAACCAGAACTGGAGAAGCTTCTTGAATGAGAAGCGAAATGTTTTCAAGGGGAAAAAAATCAAGAAAGTTGAGTTGCCTTTTGGAAAAAGCAACTTTGGGTCGCTTTTGCTTCCTGTCCCTGAGGATCCCCCCTGCCAACCCCAGGCTCCTGTTGGAGCAGCGGTTAGTCGAAGGATGCTGAAGCTTCTTGTCAGGAGGGACTGGGAAGGGGGCATTTGGGGAGGGGGGCTCCTCCCGTCAACATCCAGCTTGAGTATCCAGATAAAAGCCTTAGGATCATTTCAGTTCTGAAAAGCTTCCTGTTTCTTGAATACATTGCGTAGGAATGGAAAGGTAAAACTGAACTCTGAACTTCTAAGGCACCAGTTCACAATATTAAACGATGAATTTCCCAGCCCTGCCCCCACCCACAGGCTTCCCCCTAGATCAGGGGTCTCCAACCTTGGCAACTTTTAAGACTTGTGGACTTCAACCCTGGCTGAGGAATTCTGGGAGTTGAAGTCCACAAGCCTTAAAGTTGCCAAGGTTGGAGACCCCTGACCTAGATCATTCTCTTCGTTTTGGGAACCATCTGCCTTCTTCTGCACACCTGTTGATCTGACCTTGAACAGTTTCCAGAGTCTCCCGTGGAACTGCAGAAGTTTCGTTTCTCCAAATTAACCCATTCGTAGTCAACATCCCCCCCCCCTTTTACTCTAATGACAAGTTGAAATGAAGAGGCAACGTAGCTGCCCACGTTTCACTCTTGACCCCTCCTAGTTCCCGCCCTCCCAGCAGCCCCCCGGGGCCTTTTGCTTCCCCTGCAGCGAAGGAGAGCTTTGGCGGGATGAGGCTCCTCCGCCGAGCGGACTTCCACGTGGGTGCCCACGTCAACGCTTTCTGGAGGACGCCGTGCCGGGGAGCCCTGGAAGGGCTGGCTAAGAAGACCAACGCCTGGGAGAACAAGCACATCACCTGGTTCGGTGAGCGAGGGGGGGCCGGGAGCAGGGGATCCTGGGAGACCCAGGATTGGGTGCTTTTCTCGTCCCATTCACACAGCCTTCCTGTGTTACCACTGGGGAATCTTGCACCTGTGAGTCTCGTTAGGAAAGGAAGTTCTGTTGAAGGGTTTCCAGATGAGAATATCTGGGCTTTTCTTGCAGACGTTTCATTACCCAACTAGGTAACAGCATCAGTGCTGGAAGGGAGTGGGGCTTGGGGAGAGGAGTGGGAGGAGGAGGAAGAGGGGAAAGAGGAAGAAGGAGAGGAGGAAGAGGAGGAGGACTGTGGGGGGGGGGTCTTTGGTGCTCTCTGAGCCTGGTGGTTTCCTTGTAGACATTTCATTACCCCACTAGGTAACATCATCATGGACCCCACAGTCCTCCTGCTCCTCCTATCTGCACACCCCACTCCACTAGTACTGATGGTGTTCCTTAGTGGGGTCATGAAACGTCTGCAAGAAAAGCACCAAGCTCTGAGAGCACCAAGGACCCCTCATTTCAACCCTAAGCAACAAAGATTCTCCTTGATTGGTATCTGCATTGATTAAGTCCTCTACTTAAGGACTGTAATTTAGGCTGCAGTTTCAGTCATTAAGTCATGACAATTTTAAAACGGGTCACCACGGGACCTCACCTGATTTTACATTTACATTTTTTGCAGTGGTTAAGTGAATGTGACGGTCACAAAGCCGAGGCTGCTGCTGTTAAGCGAATCTTTTGTTTGTGATGGGGCGGGTTTTTTTTGCCAGAAACCAGGAATAAACGCCAGTTTCTGGGAAAAACATTGAGAAAATAAAGAATAGAATAGAACAGGAAATAAGAATAGAAATAGAAGAATAGAATAGAATAGAATAGAATAGAATAGAATAGAATAGAATAGAATAGAATAGAATAGAATAGAATAGAATAGAATAGAATAGAATAGAATAGAAATAAACCCACAGGAGGTAGAAATAATTAACAAAATATTGACCTGTGCAGAAATGGACAGGTTAACAATGGAGCTCAAAGATAAAGATGAATCGGAATTCTGTGTAACCTGGAATATATTTTATGAATGGCTAGAGAAAAGGAGGAAATGTAGGGATAGAGAATTAGAAACAGAGTGAAGGAAAGGGGAGAAAAATAAATAAAATAAAATTAAGAAATATTAGATAGGAATAAATTGGATTTATTTTACGAAGGGAATATGTATGTAACTGAAGTGTGATGGAATGTACAAAAAAGTATATATGGAATATGGATGATATTATATTGTAAAATACACAAAAGAAAAAATGCTAGAAAAGTATGTACCAGACAAATCGCACCGTCTACTGTTTTTAAATTGTATATTTAATAAAATTAATTTTTTAAAAAAAGAATAGAAATAGAATAGAAATAGAGGGTTGGAAGGGATCCTAGCTGTAAATGCAATGGCTGTAAATGCAGTCTGGTTGCCGAGGCACCCATGGATTTCCACGGTGAGGAGGGCCGAACATTGGAACTTAAGATTCCAGGTCGCGAGGCCCATTTTGGGGATCCGTCGTAACTCCCCAACGGTTGCCAAGCGACAGGTCATCATCAATCAAGGGTTACCTGGACGCTGCCCAGAGTCCTTGGACGGGTGTGCTCTTCCTTCCGCAGCCACTCTGGACGGAGGCATCGGGCTGCTGCTCCCCATGCAGGAGAAGACTTACCGGCGGCTCCTGATGCTGCAGAACGCCTTGACCTCCATGCTGCCCCACCACGCCGGCCTCAACCCCCGGGCCTTCAGGTACTCCCAGGGGCCAGGCCCTGAAGGGAACAGTGGGGAGGGGAGGGGGGCATCCTTGGATCCCGGCCACGTCACCTCCCGCTCTCCATCCTCCCATCTAGGATGTTGCACGTCGACCGACGCATCCTGCAGAACGCGGTCCGTAACATCCTGGACGGGGAGCTGCTCAACCGCTACCTCTACTTGAGCACCATGGAGCGCAGCGAGTTGGCCAAGAAAATCGGCACCACACCGGACATTGTGAGCAGCAGGGGCAGGCCTGGGGGAGTGGGGGGGGAGGAGGGAGCAGGGACCCCCCTTCTTGGGAGGTAGAAGTTGGATGAAACGCAGCTGGGTCGGGCCCACTCGCCACGGCCAAATCGCTGCAGGACAACTCAACACAAGATAACAAACCACCATAATAATTCTGGAATATAGTTCTTGAAAAGGAGCAGGACAAGATCCTGTGGGACTTTGGGATCCGGACAAACATCTGGCCCACAACACACCTGACATTGTGGGAAAGAAGTCTGGTTCATTGGCCCAAAAGGGCTTTTTTTTCCAAGAGGCAACTGGACTTTCTGGTTTTTCTTTTGAAGACGTTTTGCTTCTCCTCCAGGAAGCTTCTTCAGCTCTGACTGGATGGAGGGGAAATGGAAGGATTTATGCTCCTTGCAGACACAGCTGGTCCTTTAAATCCTTTCAGAGGGTCCTTGAGGCCACCTGGAGGTTTATCTGTGTCCTCGGGGTCACCTGAGTGGTGCAGATTTCCCCACCCTGAGGACACAGGTAAACCTCCAGGTGGCCTCAAGGACCCTCTGAAAGGATGCAAAGGACCAGCTGTGTCTGCAAGGAGCATAAATCCTTCCATTTCCCCTCCATCCAGTCAGAGTTGAAGAAGCTTCCTGGATGAGAAGCGAAACGTCTTCAAAGAAAAACTAAAAAGTCCAGTTGCCCCTTTGGGACAAATCTCCATGGAAATCTGGTTCATTGATATTGCAATATCAGCTGATGCACGAACTGGAGAGAAACAGCTGGAAAAACTAACGAAATATCATCTCAATTTGCAAAATTGAAGCCGAGCGATTGTGGAAGAAGAAATCCATGGTTCTACCAATACAGGCAGTCCTCGACTTACAACAGTCCAGTTAGTGACCGTTCAAAGTTACAACGGCACTGAAAAAAAGTGACTTCTGGCCATTTTTCACACTTAACAACCGTTGCAGCCTCCCCACATTCAGGTGTTCAAAGTTCAGACGCTTTGGCGATGGACTCGTATTGATGATGGTCGCAGCTTCGGGGGGGGGTGTCACGTGATCCCCTTTGATGAGCAAAATCAACGGGGAAGCCAGATTCGCTTAACAACCGTGGCAAGAAAGGTCGTAAAATGGGGCCAAACTCACTGTGGTCATAAGTCAAGGACTGCCTGTAGTTATCTTGCATGAAGTTATCCTGCAGCGAGTTGTCCGAATTCCAGGGATAAGGCGGCCACTCCGTGTCCCTGGGAGGAGCTGGGGGGTGGGGGACCCCCACTTTCTCTCTCTCTCTTTCCTTAAGCTCCGCTTCCCCCTTGGACCCATCTCGGCCCTTCCTGGCTTCTTTACCGCCTCATCTCCTCCTCTTCTTCCCTCCCACAGATCCTGGAAGATCTCCTGGAGATCGATCGTGTGACCGCCCATTTCTAGAGGGGGATCCTCTCTCTGCTGCAATGGAGGCAGTTCGACGTCCCCCTCCTTCTCCCCAAGTTGTTGCATTGCTTGTTGTGTTGGTATTTGTTTTTGATAAAAAAAAAAAACTATCAATGTAAGATTTGTATAAAATGTTCAGGATTTGTAAAGAAACGACAAAGTGTTGTCAACTGGTGTGCTGTTTGTGGGGTGAAGCAAATGCCGGAGGGACCCTCGTGAACACTGCAGGGACAGACCAGTTTGTGGCTGGGTGTGTGGGTAAGTGGGGCCCCCACCCCCAGATCTAAATCTGGCCTTGAGGAGGAAATGGTTGCAGTTCCACGGAGGGAAGGAAACGATCTCGATTCTGCCCCAAAGGTGCTTTTCTCAAAAGAAAACTGGACTTTCTTTGTTTTTCCTCAAAGACCTTTCGCTTCTCATGCAAGAAGCTTCCTCGCTTCTGACTGAATGGTGGGGAACGGAAGGAATTTATATCCTTTGTATATTCATCCAGAACTGAAGAAGCTTCTTGGACAAGAAGCAAAACCTCTTCAAGGAAACAAAAAAAACCCAAGAAAAGTTCAGTTGCCTTTTGGGGGGGGGGGGGGGAACAGCTTTGGGACAACCGGGACCCAAATCTCCGGATTCTGGCTTTCTTTCCTGTCATCCTGGAATGGGATTTTTCATTTGGAAGACAGCGGTGCTGGCTGGGGGATTCTGGGAGTTGAAGTCTGCTGGTCTTAAAGTGGCCAACCTTGGCCTCTTTAAGGCTATCCTATTGAGGTGCCACACGGAAGGGGGCCAAATGAGGAACAGGCTGCCCTTTTAAGGGGTCACAAAGCGGGTATCGGGATCTGGTCTCTCAAAAGAGTTGGCACGGCAGGCCCTTTTTTCCAGAAAGTTCTGCCAGGAGCCAAGAGAAACGGCTGCAAGTAAAGCAAGGATGCACCCAGTACCTGGCATGCTTTTTTGGCCAGGCGATGGTCTTTGTCTTTTTTCCAAAGCGGCTGTGGTGATGAAACAAATCCCTCCCGAGGGCTTGTCGTTGGAGGAGGATACGGGTCTGGGGGCAGCCACATCCATGGCCCACCTGCCCGCCCCTAAAGAATCCGACCCCCTGCAGAAACCGTGATTGGATTGGCACCTTCGGCTCAGGCTGAAGCCTGTCCAATAAACCGGGGTGAGGCCTGTAATTGCCAGGTGGGGCCAATAAGAGCCTTGGTGACACAGCAGACTGATAGCATTGTGATTAACACCAGCTGCCTGCAATTACTGCAGGTTCGAATCTCACCAGGCTCAAGGTCGACTCAGCCTTCTATCCTTTCTAAGGTAGGTGAAATGAGGACCCAGTTTGTGGGGGCAATAAGATGACTTTGTATAAATATACAAAAGTATGAAGGCTATTGCTTAACGCATTGTAAGCCGCCCTGAGTCTCCGGAGAAGGGCGGCATATAAATCAAATTTTTAAAAAAATGGTGCAGGGGAATTCCTTGGGGAAGGGCAGCTCTTCTGTGCAGTGGGTCTCTGGGAAGAGGGGGAGTAAGTGTGGGCTTTGGCTCCCATCAGTTGTGGAAAAAACACAGTGGCTAAAGTCTTGGAGGACGTGAAAAGTCCTCGGTGCTCTCCGAGCCTGGTTGTTTTCTTGCGGATGTTTCATTACCCAACTAGATGACATCATCAGGGCTAGAAAGGGTAAACCTCACTCCTTACTAACCCTGATGACGTTACCTACTTGGGTAATGAAACGTCTGTAAGGAGACCACCAAGCTCAGAGAGCACCAAGGACCCCACAGTCCTCCCTGCAAACCCCTTTCCCTTCTAGCACTGATGCTGTTACCTAGTTGGGTCATGAAACGCCTGCAAGGAAATCACCAAGCACCATCAAAAAGCACCAAGGACCCCAGAAAGCACTGCATACCCTATTCTCTTCTAGCCCTGATGACATTACCTACTTGGGTAACGAAACGTCTGCAAGGAGACCACCAAGGACCCCACAGTTCAACCCCGAGCTACAAATATTCTCCTTTATTGGTAGTTGCAGGACAGCAGGCAAGAAAGAGCTTTTAAGCTTTTTTTTTTTAATCCAGCTACAAGAGGAAACTTTCCTGGCCCTGTGGGACTCGGGAACCTAGCTAGGTACAGAGTTGATCCAGCGTTACCCCTCCAGACAGCTGTGGGGGCAACATGGTTTATCCCCCAACATCCCCCCCCTTTTTGCTCCAGTCATTGGAAGGGCCTCATTGGATGCCTTGTTCCCTGTCCTCCGGCCCCCCCAAGGACCCCAAAGCCCCAAAGGCAGTTTAGCCCACCAACTGCCTCCCGCCATCCTTTAAACGCAGAACAAAATGGGGTGTGGGTTCCAGAGAAATTCCCCCCTTCCTTGTGGATTTGGGTGAAGAGGAAAGAAGAGACCCTCTCACCCCCAACCCTAATTGCTTAAACAGCACCATTTCTGGCTCACTGAGTGATTTTAAGTTAAATATGGCGAGTTGCTCCTTATTCAAGTTTTTCAGAACTAATTAAAGACTCCCTTCGGTCAGGCTCTGTTCCAGAAAGAGGAGGGGGCTTCCTCGAACGTCCCAGTTTGCCATGCCCACCGACTGCGGGCACGACGGCCGTCCTGTGCTTGCCCGCCTGGGCACCCGGGCATCTTCCAGGCCCTTCGCTCAGGCGTGCAGGAGCTCGTAGAGTCCCTCCTGCTCTTCGCTGGGCTTCAGGAAGCCGACATAAACCAGGAGTTGCAGCAAGGAGCTGGTCAGCTTCATGGAGGTGACCTGGATTCTGGGGAGGGGGACACACGAGAGCATCGGGTGGGTGGGGGGCTTCAGCCACTTATGCTTTGGAAGGGAAGAGGGAGGTTAAAAAGCACTTTGGCACATGCAGAAGTAGTCCTCCACTTACGACCACTCAAAGTTACGACAGACCGGTAAAAGCACTCGCAACCCAGGATTAGTAGCTCTTCACTTACAACAGTTTGAGTTGGGACCGTTCAAAGTTACGTTGTTACTGGAAAAAGTGACTTACGACCGTTTTTCACGCTTATGACCGTTGCATCGTCACATGGTCAGAATTCAGACGCTTGGCAACTGACTCGTATTTATGACGGTTGCAGCGTCCCGGGGTCACGTGATTCCCCTTTTGCGAACTTCTGACGAGCAAAAGTCCATGGCGGAAGCCGGATTCACTTAACAATGGTGTGACTAATGCAGTGATTCACTTAGCAACGGTGGCAAGAAAGGTCGTAACATGGGACAAAACTCACTTGACCCATCATGTTCCACTTAGCCATGCTCTTGGCCTCCATTGTGGTCGTAAGTTGAGGACTAATTGTACTGAAAATTTTTCTCATCGCCATGGTCACATGACAGCACTTTCAAATACTGGGCAACCATCTTCATTTTTATTTTATTTTTATTTATTAAACTTCTATACTGCCCATCTCACTGTTTGGGGTGATTCTAGAGCAGGGGTGTCCAAACGTGGGCCCTTTAAGACGGGTGGACTTCAACTCCCAGAATTCCCCAGGCTGGGGAATTCTGGGAGTTGAAGTCCACCCGTCTTAAAGGGGCCACGTTTGGACATCCCTGTTCTGGGCAGCCATGTTACACCTGGTTGCAATTTATGACATTTTTGCCAGAGACTGTCAAAAGCGATCCCCAGCCATGGGTTCACTTAACGATGGCTGTGAAAAACGTCGCAAAATCAGATCCGGTTATTTGGTGACTCTCTTTACGACTCGTAGGATAGGGCTGTAACTGACAGTCTCCGTTACGGTCGTTGAGGGCTACCTGTGCTTTTACCCTTACCTGAGAGTAAGTTCGAACACAAGGCTGTCCCAAAAAGCCCGGATCCAACGGATGAGGAAGAAGTTGGCCAACATACCCGATCTCTGGCTGACGGTGCGGCTCCAGCATTTCACCGCACTGGGGAGAGACAGACAGACAGACGGATGGATACCCTTGAGCAGGGGGCTGGACTAGAAGACCTCCAAGGTCCCTTCCAAATCTGTTAATTCTGTTCTGCGGGCAAAGTCCGGGGAGGGGCCCCAACCACAGCCTGCCCCCCCTTTTCTCTGGCCTCTTTGCCCGTAACTCCTGCAAGGGGTAGTAGCCCCTTCCATCCATTGAGATTTCAACCCTGGCCCCCCCATTGTGTCATGGCTGACCCCTCTGTGGTGATGGCTGGCTGGCTGGGGGATTCTGGGAATCGAAGTCCACGGGTCTTATTAAAGCCGCCATGTTGGCTTAACATATTTTTAAACATTTTAATTGGTTTGTCATTTTAAACTGGGGCCAAATTAATATATTTTCTTTTAATTGTTTTTAATGTTTGTATTGTATGTTTTTATCTGGCTGTACACCACCCTGAGTCCCTCGGGAGAAGGTGTGGGTATATAAATTTGAAATAAAATAAAATAAAATAAAAAAATAAATAAATGTTTGTCCAATGTCCGCTAACCCTCTCCACAATGGGTCACTTTTCCCAAGCTGGTATTGGATGGATGAAAAGCCTTCTGGGTATGGACGGCCCTCAAATTATGACCGTAATTAAACCCCACAATTGCGGTCGTTAAGTCGGGACGGCTGTAGAGCGGGTCAGAACAGACCTGTTTTCGCTAACTTTTGCAGCAACTTTTGCTGCGGATCGTTCAACAAACCCGTGGTTTGCTATGGGGCAGGTTGGACGAAACTGGAAGTAAGTTTGCCGGTTTGTAGCAAACATGTTGTAAATCAGTGTCAGGCGATCGTGGGACACTGCAAACAGCCGTAAATGCAGGCCAGGGGGGATCACATGACCACATGGGGAAGGAGGAGGGCAGACATTGGTACTTCCGAACCAGATCATAAGTAGCTTTTGAGGACTCGGTCATAACTCTGAATTATCTCTAAGCGACCCGTCACAAGTTGAGGACTACTTGTAATTCTATATACAATCTTGAATACGTCCCAGAAGTCACTTCACCAAGAGAGGAATGGTTGACATCTCATCTGCTGGTAGAAGGGATCCTTTCAAAACCAGAGAGCCTGGTTTAGCTCAACAGACAGAAGCACTGTAATTTAACACCAGCTGCCTGCAATTACTGCAGGTTCGAATCTCGCCAGGCTCAAGGTTGACTCAGCCTTCCATCCTTTCTAAGGTAGGTAAATTGAGGACCCAGTTTGTGGGGGCAATAAGCTGACTTTGTATAAATATACAAAAGGATGAAGGCTGTTGCTTAACGCACTGTAAGCCCCCCTGAGTCTCCGGAGAAGGGCGGCATATAAATCAAATTTTTTTAAAAAATGCGAAACTTTGGAACAATATTTTTCAACTTTGATGGCTTTTAAAATGGGTGGAGTTCAATTCCCAGAATTCCCCAGCCAGCGAGGGTTCACCAACATTCAGAACAGGTGTGGCTAGACTTCTTTATCGCATTTTTGTAACTTCCTTAATGGAGAAGGAGCTTTCTTAGTAGATAGTGGGAATGTGGTAGGCGTAATATATCTTGACTTCAGCAAAATGGTCGGCTGGGGAATTCTGGGAGTTGAAGTCCACCCATCTTAAAAGCCGCCAAGCTTTGAGAAACACAGCTTCGCCCACTGCTTATGGCTCACACCTTCTGGCCATGACGTAGTAGCGGTCCACAGGCGCCCCCAGTGCCACGTTGATGCCACGCACGGTGTTGATGTTCCGGAAGACAAGCAGCATGGAGCGGGGCAGGTTCCTCAGCACCCGCATGATGCAGTCGAAGTGGTGCTTAGCCATGTCACGCATGTAAGCCGTCTCCTCCTGGGTCATCACGTTGGACAGCGCCAGCTCCGCCATGTTGATGGGCCGCTGTAGCAGCATCTCGCAGAAGAGGAAGTAATCCTGGGCTGGGGGGGGAGGGAAAGGGGCAGTCAGGAATGGAGACCCCCCCACACACACACACGCACACCAGGCCAGAAATGAAATGAGGGGCAATTGAAAATCAAGTTGCAAGCAAGGAGTCCTTGGTGGCTTTCTTGCAGACATTTCATGACCCAACAAGGTAACATTATCAGTGTCCTTCCTTCCTTCCTTCCCTTTTCTCCTTCCTTCCCTTCCCTTCTTTCTTCCTTTTTCATCTTCCTTCCTTCCTTCCTTCTTCTCCTTCCTTCCCTTTCTTCCTTCCCTTTTCTCTTTCCTTCCTTCTCCTTCCTTCCTTTTTCATCTTCCTTCCTTCCTTCCCTTTTTTCTCCTTCCTTCTTCTCCTTCCTTCCCTTCCCTTCTTCCTTCCTTTTTCATCTTCCTTCCTTTTTTCTCCTTCCTTCCTTCCTTCTTCTCCTTCCTTCCTTCCTTTTTTCTCCTTCCTTCCTTCCCCTTCCTTCCCTTCCCTTCCCTCCTTCCTTCCTTTTTCATCTTCCTTCCTTCCTTTTTTCTCCTTCCTTCTTCTCCTTCCTTCCCTTCCTTCCTTCCTTCCTTCCTTTCCTTCCCTCCCTCCCTTTTCCTCCCTTCCCCTCGTCTCTGAGCTTGGTAGTTTTCTTGCAGTTGCTTTATTGCCCAACCAGGTAACACCATCAGTGTGCTCTGAGAAGAAACTCCATTCGTTACTAGCATTGATAATGTTACCTAGTTGGGTCATGCAACATCTGCAAGAAAACCACCGAACTCAGAGAGCCCCAAGGACCCCACAATCCTCCTCCTCCTCTCTGCAACCCCTCCTCCCTTCTAGCACGAATGATGTTACCTAGTTTGGGTCATGAAATGTCTACAAAAATGCCACCAAGCTCGGAGAGCACCAAGGGCCCCACAGCCCGCCTCCTCCTCCTCTTCCTTTCCCTCTTCCTCCTCCTCCACGAACCCCACTCCCTTCTGTCACTGATGATGTGACCTAGTTGGGTCGTGAAACGTCTGTGAGAAAACCACTCCAAGCTCAGAGAGCGCCAAGGGCCCCTCATGTCAACCCTGAGCTATGAATCTACTACTTTGAGTTGCAAGCAGGGCAGCCAATTCAGAAGGGAGCCGGCTTCCACCCCTCCTGATTCAGCCAGAAAAGGGGGAGCCGAGAAAAGGGGACATGAGATTTCTAGGGAGGTGTGTAACCAAACCAACGCAGCTTGTTCTGAGTCATAACTGGGGCTGGGCTGGTTTGAATGTGCTGTGTGGATCCAGTCAACTGCAGTTACTCAGCCAAGCGCAGCAAATCCCAGTTGCAGACGGCTCCACGTCCTTCCTCACCTTTTACGCCCAGCTGCTTGGAATGGAGCTGCATGGAGGCGTCGTCCCGCAGGATAATGGCGCGCCAGAGCTTACACAGAGCTTCTCGGTCCCTGGGGGAGGGCAGAGAGGAGCCGTCAGCAGGGGAGGGAAAGGGGGGGGGGATGCAGCTGCAGAGCCTCATGGGGCCCAGAAGGCAGGCACTGGAGGTAGTCCTCGAGTTATGACGGCCATTGGGAGTGGAATGTCCACTAAGGGATACAACCTTACAGCAGGACGTCATGCGATCACATTCCTTAGCGATGGCAACCCTGCGTCGCGAAGGGCCACCTCCTCACCACTTCCTCCAACGGCCCAAGTCATTGGGGGAGCTGGCAGGAAGTCGCCATTCCCAGGTGGGAGGCAAGCATCCAGGCAGGCAGGTTAAGTACAGTTAGTCCTCGACTTACGACCACAAAGGAGCCCAAAATGTCTGGCACTAAGTAAGACCATGTTTAAGTGAGATTTCCCCCGTTTTTCCTGTCACAATTACTAAGAGCCTTGGTGGCGCAGCAGACTAAAGCACTGTTAAGTAACACCAGCTGCCTGCAATTACCGTGAGTTCGAATCTCACCAGGCTCAAGGTTGCCTCAGCCTTCCATCCTTTCGAGGTAGGTAAAATGAGGACCCGGATTGTGGGGGCAATAAGCTGACTTTGTATAAAATAGAACACCGCTTAGGGGGGCCCGAAAGCCCTACTAAGCAGGTATATACAAAAGTATGAAGGCTATTGCTTAACGCATTGTAAGCCGCCCTGAGTCTCCGGAGAAGGGCGGCATATAAATCAAACCAATCAATCAATCAATCAATCAATCAAACAAACAATAAGCGAACCATGACAGTTATTAAGTTAGTAACCCGGTTGCTATTGATATTGTATATGATAACAGCTGCGAGATTATTGATAGGTAAATACTGGAAGAATGAAGCTTTGCCCACTATCGAGGAATGGACTTTGAAGATGGCCAGTTTTGCAGAGATGGCAAAGATTTCGGCATATTTAAAAGATTGTTCGCAAGAGACTTATGAATGGGAATGGAAAAGGTGGATAGATTATGTTCAGAACAAATATCAAACCAGGAAATATCAAGTAGTTTTTATTTGAAAATGTTATATTATATTAAGATAGAAATATTTTAATGTAATGAAGATGAAAAATTATAAGGGGGAGGGAGGGGTTCAAGTTTTATACAAAGGGTTTTTTTTTTCTCTTGATATGAGTATATTGTATGGAAGTCCGGGGGGAGGGGAGGGTTAGGGTGGGTTAGGGAGGAAGAGGTTGGGAGATTTGGGTGGGTTGAGGGGGGGGGGAAATGGGGTGAAAATGTAATTGTAAAACTTTTGCAATAAAAAAAAAAAAAAGTTAGTAACCCGGTTGCTAAGTGAATCTGGCTTCCACATAAACTTGGCTCATCAGAAGGTCGCAAAAAGGGACACTGCGACCGTCATAAGTGTGAGTTGCCAAGCACCTGAATTTTGATTGCGTGGCCACAGGGATGTTGCAATGGTCGTAAGTGTGAAAAACGGCCATAACTCAACTTTTCTCCGTGCTGTTGTTACTTCAACAGGAGGAGTACCTGTAGCTGCTGGACACTGAGCGAGAGGCTGCTACTGGGGGCATTCTTGTACCCCAAAGGGGATCCTCCTCCCACCTGGACACCCCCCCCTCGCCCATGCTTACTTCTCGTGCAGGATCTCGTAGAGGCCGTGATCCAGGAGGACCAGCTGGGCTTTTCCATCCGGGCCCTTCTGCACCAGCACTGCAAGGCAGGAACGGGGGGTGAGAGCAGCCAAACTGAACAACTGCCTGGAGGGGAAGCATCTCTCTCTCCCCCCCTACCACCACCCCCCACAGGAAACGCCCTGTAAAGCCCACTGTCAGACTGTGGTGCTATCTCAAAATTAAATGAATTTCCAAACTAACAATCTTTAAGGAAATCTTTCTTTAATTGAGCTCAGCCACCGGATCATGACTCCGCGCGGACAAGACTGACCTTTTGGCCCCCCAATCCCTCCCTTTCCGATCCCCCAAACTCTGCTTCTCATTGGCTGTCTTCCAAGTCATTCTTCAAACTTCTTTTCCTTGTCATTTCTCAGGAATGTCTCCCCCTCCCCTCATTTCCACGACAACCAAGCTTCAAAGGGATTTAGCAGGCAAAAGTTTCAGAGCTTATCTCTCGCTCTCCTCTATGCCAGCTCTCCTCTATGCCAGCGTTGCAACACTGACACCCACCCTCCTTTGGGTCTGGCTCCCCATCCCTCTGGGCTCTTCCAACTGGTTGTGTGACAAGCAGAGCGAGCCAAGTCGGTGCAGGATCTCCTGTAGAATTCTCCATCCCTTCCCTTCCCACCATTTGTTCTGCCCCAAACACAACTTAACTCTCTTCCCTTTTTTCTTTCAATCCACACCCCTCTGCTCCTCTGGGGCTGACACCCCCTCCCACCCAACCCCCATTGGAAGTTCAGGCAGTGAGTTGGGGTGGGGGTGGGGGGTGCAGTCACGAGGAATCTCAGAATCGGCCAGCACAGAGTCCCCGTTGCTCTCTTCAGCTTGGCGGTTTTCTTGCAGGCATTTCGTGACCCAACTGGATGACATCATCCATGCTATGATGATGGAACACCCCCCCCCGTTCCTTTTGGCACTGATGCTGTTATCTAGTTGGGTCATGAAATGTCTGCAAGAAAACATTGCCACAAAGAATGGCACAGGGCCTGGTGGCTCAGCAGACTAAGCACTGTAATTTAACACCAGCTGTCTGCAATTACTGTAAGTTTGAATCTCCCCAGGCTCAAGGTTGACTCAGCCTTCCATCCTTTCTAAGGGAGGTAAAATGAGGACCCAGTTTGTGGGGGCAATAAGGTGACTTTGTATAAATATACAAAAGGATGAAGGCTATTGCTTAACGCATTGTCAGCCGGAGTCTCCGGAGAAGGGCGGCATATAAATCAAATTAAAAAAAAAAAACCTTGCCACAAAGAAGAGGGAGTCAAGCTATTCTCCAAAGCACCAGAAGGCAGAATGAGAAGCAATGGGTGGAAACTTAACCAAGGAGAGAAGCAAATCTGGAACTAAAGAACTAGAATTAACGGCCTGGAGTCTAAAACATACAGTATGAAGAATGTTTCCAGGATTTGGGTTTGGCCAGTCTGGAGAATAGAAGGAGTAGGGGGACATGATAGCAGTGTTCCGGTATTTGAGGGGCTGCCCCAAAGAAGAGGAGAGGATCAACCTATTCTCCAAAGCCCCCGAAGGCAGAACAAGAAGCAACGGATGGAAACTAATCAAGGAGAGGAGCAACCGGGAACTAAGGAGAAACTTCCTGATATTTAGAATAATTAACCACAACATTTGTCTGAGTAAAGGGGGTTGGACTAGAAGACCTCCAAGGTCCCTTCCAACATCTCTTCTGCGTCCTGTCCTGTCCTCTATTCTATTCCTATTCCATCCCTATCCCTATTCATTACCACCAAGCTCAGAGAGCACCAAGGACCCCAAAGTTCAACCCTGAGCCACAAATCTTCTCCTTTATTGGAAAGGGAGCCTCTCTGCATTCAGCCTGGCCCGTTCGCACAAGCCTCTCTACCAGAGAATCCCCAGATTCACACACCAAACCACCATCAGGTCCCTGCCAGCGGAGCTGATTCCCCCAACTGGATCACCAGCTCCCAGCTCCACTCAGTCTCAGAGCTCCCACTCCTGCAGCCCACAGCTTTCCACTCAGCCTTTGGCACTTCGGTTCCTTGGCTCTAAATATAAATTTAGGGGCCTAGTATCCCCCCCTCTCCTCGGTGTGACTCTGGGGTCACGTCAAATTGTAGATCACATCGTGACCCGCTGTAAGCCGAGGGCATCTACCGTTTCAGGATCTGGTTTTTTGTTTCATATAAAAGACGCTGCGCTTCAATGGACATTGGTTACCTGAATACAGATTTTCATAACGTTCATTATTTTATTGTGATTTTTAAAGATCTGGGTGAAATGTTAATATATATGGCGAGTCCATGTATGACATGCCATAATAGGCTAAATAAAGTGAATAAATCCTTGTGCCTCCTACCGTTTCCCGGGTGGGGATCCGCGTGGATGAATCCGGTGAAGAAAATCTGCTCGGCAAACATCTTGATCAGTTTCTCTGCTGGCTGCAGGGAGAGAGGAAGGAAAGGGGTCTCGGAGAGGGGAAGGAGAAGGCAAAGGCAGAAGAGCCCCCTCCCTCCCGCAGCAGGCGTCCTCGGGCCTCTCTGAGCTTGGCTGCTTTCTCGAAGACATTTCATGACCCAACTAGGTCACATCATCAGTGCTAGAAGGGAGTGGGGTGTGCAGAGAGGAAGAGGAGGAGGAGGGAGGGAGAAGAGGGCAGTTGTGGGATCCTTGGTGTTCTCTGAGTTTGGTGGTTTTCTTGCAGACGTTTCATGACAAAAGTAGGTCACAGCATCAGTGCTAGAAGGGGGTGGAGTTTGCGAGGAGGAGGAGGAAGAGGAGGAGGAAGAGGAAGGAGGCCTGTGTTGTGACTCTGACCCCCGAGCCCGTCTTATCGGAGGGAGAAGACTCCAAAAGTGAAGGAGAGGAGTTGGCAAGGCCTCCCTCTCCAGGAGCCTCCTCTCTGGCAATGCCTCAGGTGTCTTCCGAAGGCCAAGAGATAGGCCAGGAGCCAGGCATTTCCGAGCAGCCGCAGTTAGACAGCGATGGAGATAAGTCTTGGCTGGATCCCCGACAGCGTCGGAAAGACAAAAGCACGCAGCAGAGAAGGAGGCGTGCCAGAGATTAAGCTGAGTCACTGGACCACACCCCACAGGGGATAAAAGGGGGTGTGGTGGCCATTCAGGCTTTGTGACGGACAAAAACTGAAAGCTAGCAAGTCATTCTGCATTTCTGGAACTTTGTTATATGCTCTGCTTGGATTGATTTTTTTGGACTGGACTTGACTATTCTTTAGCTTTTGTGGACTTACTTTGATGTTTGGTCGGAGGAGATAAACCTCCCTTTGTAAGTGAAGACTGTTGGCAAGCAGCCACTGGGTTGCTGCCAATTCTGTTATCAAAGGAAATTCTTGTTTGCTGGTTTATTTTAACTCTTGGTCGACTGCTGGTGTGCGTGTGTGCGACGGGGACAGAACAGCCTGTGGGGTCGTTGGTGCTTTGTGAGCTTGGCAGTTTTCTTGCAGGCGTTTTATAACCCAACTAGGCAACATCACCAGTGCTAGCCAGGAGAGAAGCGGCACAAGCAGGACTCATCTGGGATGATGATCCCCAATCAGCCTCCCAACGGCAGTCAGGACCCACAATGATCCCCCAACCTTCTCCGTCCTTCCCCCTCTCCCCCTGGGTTCCCCCAGAGACTCACATCCTTGGGGCTCAGGCCCTGCCTCAGCAGCCCCTCCAGGTCGTTGATTTTGCAGGCCTCGTAGAAATCGGCAGTCAGGACCCGCTTCGCCCAGGGAGAAAAGGAGGAGGAGGTTTAGAAAAGGCCCTGCGCAACCGTCCACACAAGAGCTTCTCTTAGTGCAATCAGTCGCCACATCAATAAATACCACACATGAACCCCAGACCCCAAATTGCAATGCAGCCCCACAGCTGCATGAAATACAAGGAGTCCTTGACTTAAGACCACTTGCTTAGCATCTGTTTGAAGTTCCGATGAATGGATTTGAAGGGGGAGGTTTCTTACGACCCAATTTTGAACTCTTTGGGGTCGTTCGGCAATTGAGTTGCATTTGCAGTGTCCCACATGGCTGCAAATTTACAAGAGAATTTCCTTCTGGTTTTTCAGCAAAACTCTAGCCATCACGAACCAGGGGTTCGTTTAACGGCGCCGGCAGCTGTTTTACCACCGTTGCAAAACAAAAAACAACCCCTCCCCCCACATTTCCAACCATCACAACTTGCGTGATGGATACACGTGGGAGATTTGGGGGAAGAGATTGAAATTGGGGGGTTTCCACCTTAGTTCAGCCTTCCCAGAGAGGTCCTGAATCCTTGGGTTTTTTTTTTTTAAGGAAGCTTTTAACACTCAGTTGCTCAAAAGGAATTTTAAGGGTTGAAACCACTGGCATTTGGAGAGAGATAACAAGCTTAAGATTTTTAGGGACGACTTTAAAAGATTCCACAATGCAACTTCATTCCAGGCACGGTCTGTTAGCTGCAAAATCTCATGAATCCCTTGGGGGAGGGGCGGTATAGAAAAACAGTAAATAAATGGTTTACTGTTGAGTAAATCCGTGGTTTACTCAAGTTTATAAAGCTTTTAAAAACCATTAATGTTTAAGATGAATACTGTACATTTTTCTGGTTCCAGTCTAATAAAGGATACATACTTCTTTCAAAAATAAAAAAAGAAAAGAAAAGAAAAATAGTAAATAAATGCCCAGATAAATTGGAGGGGGGGAGGAGGAGGAGGAAGACGACTGGGGAGTCCTTGGTGCTTTCTGAGCTTGGAGGTTTTCTTGCAGACATTTCATTGCCAAACTAGATAACCTCATCAGTGCTAGAAGGGAGTGGGGCTTGGGGGGAGGAGGAGGAGGAGGAGGACTGCGGGGTCCTTGGTGCTCTCTGAACTTGGTTGTTTTCCTGCAGATCTTTCATGATCCAAACTAGGGAAGATCACCGGGGCTAGGAAGGGAAAACCACATTCCCTATTAGCACTGATGATATTATGTAGGTGGGTCACAAAACGTCTGCAAGAAAACAGCTCTGAGAGCAACAAGAACAGTCCTACAGCCCTTCTCCTCCCCTCTGCAACCCCTCCTCCCTTCTAGCACTGAAGATGTTACCTAGTTTGGTAATGAAACATCTGCAGCCAAAACCACCCAGCTGAGAGAGCACCCGGGACTTCACAATAAAAGCAGACTCAGTGGTACACTGCTGGGCCATGGATTCATAATCCTCACAATGCACTACTGTATTTTTTGGAGTATAAGACGCACCTACCTTTTTGGGTGAGGAAAAGAAGAAAAAGAAATCTCCCTCTGCCTCCCAGCAATTTTGCCTCGTTGCAGCAAACAGCCTGCTTTACTTTCATTTTCGTTTTCAGCATAGCTTGACTAGCCCAAGGGGAAAAAAAATCTGCTCCAGCAATTTACCTCTTTGCAGCAAGCAGCAGAGCCCTGCGCAAAACAGCTGAGAGCAAATCAGCTGAGATTCGGGAGACGATCCAATCAACTTGTGCTAATTAGGTTGTGCTGAAGCTGAAAGGAGCTGTTTTTTTCTTGCTGTTTGCTTGTTTAGCCACAGAAATGTTGGCCTCGATTGTGGTCATTAAGCTGAGGACTAACCTGTAATGCCTTCTCGGCTTTTCTACAAAAAAATATCTTAATTTCCGGGATTCTTGGGCACCTGTTCACCCCCTTGACCTGAGCCTGCCAGGGAAGAAGCCTCAGGTGGAGGCCTCCCTCATGGCAAAAACCCAGCCTCCAGTTGCAAAACAAGCCCGAGAACTTGGAAGAGTCCCCAGTTCGGTTTCACCAGATTCTGTGCCAGATTCCTTTGCGCTGAGAAAGCTTCAAAAGCTTCAAAGCAGGAGTGTCCAACCTTCGGCTGCTTTTAAGACTATGTTGTGGCTCCGTTGCCTGAGCTTGGGCTATCGACAGATGCAGACTCTGAGAGTGAAGAAGAGGAGTTGGCAAGGCCTCCCTCTCCAGGACCCTCCTCTCTGGCAATGCCTCTGGAGGACACCGAAGGCCAAGAGATAGGCCCGGAGCCAAGCACGTCCCCACAGCCACAGGTGGACAGCGACGAAGAAGATAAGTGCTGGCTGGATCCTCAGCAGCGGCGCAGGGAGAAGCATGCGCAGCAGAGGGGAAGGCGTGCCAGAGATTAGCTGAGTCACTGGACCACACCCCACAGGGTATAAATGTGGGTGTGCTGGCCGGTTCAGTTTGTGACGAGCAAAAACTAGAAATAATCCATGATTTCTGCGTTACTGGACTTTGCCTGCTTTATCGGACTGCCTTTGGATTAATCCTTGTATTGTTGAAAACTGCCTGTTTTATCGGAATGCTGGCAGGCTAATCTTTGTTTTCTGTGAGTAAAGTCTGAATTGGCAGCTAGCCACTGATTTGCTGCCAGCTTTATCTTCAAAGAGTTTTGTCGTATGGCTTATTAACTCCGGGCCGTCTGTGGGGGTGCGTGAGTGGAACGGGGACAGAACAGACTATTCATGGGGAAGGCAATTGCCATAGCCCTTAGACTTATATACCACTTCACAGGCCTTTCCAGCCCTCTCTAAGCAGTTTACACAGTCAGCCTCTTGCCTTGAGCCAGTGAGAATCGAACTCCTGGCTGTGGGCAGAGTTAGCCTGCAATCCTGCATTCTAAGAGGAAGGGAGGGAGGGAGGAAGGAAGGAAGATAGCAATTGCACTTATATACCGCTTCACAGTGCTTTCCAGCCCTCTCCGAGCGGTTTACAGAGTCAGCCTCTTGCCCCCAACAATCTGGGTCCTCATTTTACCCACCTCCGAAGGATGGAAGGCTGAGTCAACCTTGAGCCTGGTGAGATTTGAACTGCCAAATTGCAGGCAGCCAGCAGTCAGCAGAAGGAGCCGGCAGCACTGCGCTCTAACCACTGCGCCACCACGGCTCTTAGAGGTGGGATTAGAACCCAAGAGTCTCCTGCTGATTGGCTCAGAGTCACCCAGCTGGCTTTCTTGCGTAGGGCGGGACTAAAACTCAGAACCTCCTAATGATTGGCCAAAGCTGCCCACCTGGCTAAGGCAGGACTTGAACTCACAATCTCTCTCTTTCTCGCTTGATGCCTTAACCACTGAGTTCAACAGTAACAAGGGCAAGCACAACTCCTGCTTTCAAAGTCCACACAGAGTCTCCTCCCCCAATGCTTCCCCCTTCCTCCGAGAGAGGGACGAAGGCCTTGGACCCCAACCAAGGGCAGCTTCCCATTCCATTCCGGTCACCCAAAGGGCCTCTCTGGGACCGTCGCCAGGGTTCCCAAACAGATGCTGGAGGATTACACAACGCTCGGTGGCTGATCTGCTCTGTTCAACATCTGGCTTCCCCAGGGGTGGGAACTGAATAACTGAACCACCGCTTCTCTGGCTGGGTAGGCGTGGCTGGTTGGTCATGTGACTGGGTGGGTGACATCACTCATCACACACACCCCAGACACTTGCCTCAAAGGCAGAGGTAGGATTCAGCCGGTTGGGGCTCATCCCACCAATGACTGGCCCCACCCCTGCCCGTTTTTCGGCCTGTTTTCAGGCTGTTTTGGGGCTGCTCTAAGGCAGTTTTTCAAAAAACAGCCAAAACAGCTAGAAAACGGCCCGGAAAACAGGCCGGAAAATGAGTGGGGGTGGGGCCAGCCAGCGGTGGGATTTGCCGGTTCGCCAAACTGGGCAGAATCTTAATTCCTGGTTCGCCCGAACAGGTGGGAACCGGTGGCAACCCACCTCTGGGCTTCTCCTCTGCCACAGGTTGACTTCCCCCCCTTTCTTATCCTGGTAGTCTTTGATGGGAGATGCCTATGGAGCTCTGTGCTTTGCCCTCTTGGAAGGGGGTCCCGGACCCACCTTGCTGCTTTTCTCCCAGTGGACGCGAGGAACCACCACGAACCGGAAGTGCTTCAGCTCCTGGGCGCAACGCTCCCCGTTGTGGCCTTCGATCTCAAAGTCCAGTTCCTGGGCCAGGGTCCCCTTCAGATCCTGGGAGGAGAGATGGCAGGAGGGGGGGGGCGGGGATCAGCCTGGCCTGCGCAGGAACACCCGGCGTGTAGGACTTAGGGCGCCAAGCACGCTGGGTACCACCCAGAGACCCATAAGCAAGGCATGGAGGCAGCATCTCTCTCCCTGGCGCATTTTGCAAACCGCCAAGAATCCTGGGCTAGAAGGCAGACTTTGGCAGCCAAGCAGGCAGTGAGAAGAGGGGCTGCTCTGCCAAGGGGGTGGGCTAGAAGACCTCCGAGGTCCCTTCCAGCCCTAGGAAGGAGCCTATGATTCCTTTGGCAAAGGGGCCTGTAGGTCTCCCGCGCGCAAGCACTCATGGGGGAGACACGGAGGGTGTGTCTCAGGAGCAGCAGGCTGAACCGGGGATATCGGCTCCGGTGGGGCTTCACCTCACCTCTACTTCCTTTCCAAAGCCTTGGGGGCATCTCCCCATAAGCTCTTCAATGCATTCCCCAAGATCCCACCACCCTTCTACTGCTTCCACCGGAGTCCAACCTTTGCTGGAGGGGGGCAGGACAGGATAGGACAGGGCAGGTTTCCAGGATCCACTCTATTCTGCTTAAAATGGGGCACACGTGGCCCAGATCCCCGAGAGTCGTTGAGGGAGCAAGAAAGATGCCGAAAGGGGAACCCACCCACCCTTGTCCCTTAACCCTCAGACGTTCCTCATCCCTTTGGCCAGCCCTGTTCTGAACGGGCCGCGTTCTCTGGTGGGAGATAAAGAGCTTCATGGCTCCGATATGGGGCAGCCCCTTGGCCACCAGAAGTGCAAGCCAGCAAATGAATTTGGGGTGCTGCAGGGGGTCAAGGAAGCGGCCGAGAGCAGCTCTCTCACGTCAGTGGCGAGAGATGCCGGGGCTCCTCTCTGGGCCGGAGCCCCCCAACACGATACCTGCAAGACCCAGCTGAAGCCGAAACTGGGGTGCATCTGCTCCACGATCCACAGCAGGAATTCCAGGGTGCGGATGTCCCCGTCAAACCGGTCCCTCAGGTCGATGTACTGCACCTGCAACAGGTGAGCAGGAGAGGGTGACCCCCGGGGATCGGGGCGGCCCCAGAGGAGAGTCGTAGCTCAGAGCACCGGCACGGCCTTCCCCACCCCCGAGGAAGGGAGGCTGAACCCCCCCTAGAAGTCAGAAGGGAGGAAGGGACCCTGCAGCCCTCCAACTCCCAACATCAACAGCAGCAAGGGATGCTGGGAAGTGTAGTTCAGCCATTCCTACACCCTTTTGTAGGGATTCTCCATCCTCCAGGTGTTGATTGTCCCAATGGTGCTTTTTCAGGAGGCAACTGGACTTTCTGGTTTTTTTCTTTGAAGACCTTTCGCTTCTCATCCAAGAAGCTTCTTCAGCTCTGACTGGGGGGCGGGCAATGGAAGGATTGATACTCCTTGCAGACAGCTGGTCATTTGCATCCTTTTAATGGCCTCCTAGTGGCCTCAAGGACCCTCTAAAAGGATGCAAGTGACCAACTGTCTATCCTTCCATTCCCCACCATACAGTCAGAGCTGAAGAAGCTTTTTGGATGAGAAGCGAAATGTCTTCAAAGAAAAAACCCAGGAAAGTCCAGTTGCCTCCTGAAAAAGCCCCTCTGGGACTTCAGGCTGGCTCATCCTCGCTTCGCCTGCCCCCTCCCCCTCCAGACCAACCTTTACGGCCACCGGGGTGCCATCGTGAAGCCGAGCCCGGTGCACCTGGGCCAAACTGGCCGCCGCAATGGGCTGGTAGTCGAACTCCAGGAAGAGCTGGTCCGCCCTGGCGCTGAAGTCCTCCAGAAAGAGATCGTCCACCTGCGGCCAGGAAGGGCCAGAAGAGACGGGGAGTCAGCAAGGGCCGTGGACAGAGGGGAGTAGTCTGTGAGCCAACCCTCCCGCAGGCAGGAAGGGAAAAAAGGGCAGAGCTACAGGTAATCCTCAATTTACGACCAGTGTCAGGTGTCGCTCTATGCTTGCTGTGCTTAGCTGTTATGCAATGAGAGACTGCCATGAACCGTGGGGATGGGGGATGCTTGGGAAATCGAAAGTAAATATCGTACCATCTTGAGAAGCTGCCTCAAGGTCATCCAGCTGGAAGGAGGAGGGAGCAGCATACCAAGCTGGGCTTGGACTAACCTCTCTGAAAACGTCTTCCTGCACTTGATTGGTTGCAGTGAGGTGGGCAGCGAGGGATAGTTTGGGGGGGGGGAGTAGAATTTAAGGATTTTGGTGTGTGATTCCTCAGGGTTGGCTGTGCAATATTGCAATACGCTTGACTTCTAATAAAACAATAGCTTTCTCAACTCAAACGGAGCGAAGGATCCTTCCTATTTAGAGGTTTAAGTTGTGGCCGCTCGCTTAGCAAGTGTTGAAAGTTAAGACAGACCTACCTGGAGGCTGCAGGTAGTCCTCAATTTACGACTGCAATGGAGCCAAAAATGTCTGTTGCTAAGGGAGACAGTTTTGCCCCATTTGGCCACTTTTCTTGCCACAGTTGTTAAGTGAGTCCTTAAGTTAGTACCCATGGTTGTTAAGTGAATCTGGCTCCCCATGGACTTTTGGAACATTTAAATCCAGCAACAAGATTAAAATCTAATAAAATGGCAAAAAGGAAATGAACAAGCCGGAAGGAACTCTGGGAAGTTTTCCTGATAGGAGAAGAGAAGCCACTTCCGTGGCTGCCAATGGGAAAACGGAAGAGCTGTCTCTTTCCTACTAAAGCTCAGCCCCCCCCTCCACCTCTTTGGGGCAGGCGACCCAAGGAAGAGCCCCTAAAAGAGGGGAGGGGAGACCTGCTGACCCCCAGATCCCTGCGTGCAGCAGAAGCATCCTGTAGCTGCCCCTCCCTGCCCCGCTCACCTCCGAGTATCCCCGCCTGAGTGCCTGGTCCTCCAAGGTGCGCAGCGTGTTGACGTACTCTTGGGGCAGGATGTGGTTGAGGGCGCACAGGCCTTGGCCCAGCTTGATGTAGAGACCCCCGTTCTGGATGGCCCCGAAGACGATGCTCTCGGCCGAGCGCTGGTGGCACCTGGACACGGCGGCTACGTACTCCGGGCTGTTCTGACCACAGGGAAGACGGGAGAGGAAGAGCAGGTGGTTAGATCCTTCCCAGCGGATCTCACAGGTGATGGCATGGACAGCATGACTGGCTGACCCCCTCTCCATCTCCACTCCCAAGAAGGGGAGGGGGGAAACAAGCTATCTTGGGAGATCTGTAATCTTCGAGAGGAGAAGGATTTCCGAGCTGCCAACCTTCCCTGCCTGGATTACGACGGTCATAAACCAGGGAGGGAGCTGGCTGGAGATTTGCCTCTGAATGTGCAACTTGGGAGCAATATCTCCTCCTCCTCTTCCTCCTCCTCTTCCGTGGCTGTGGATGCCTCTCCTCCTTTTTCTGAACTAAGCAAATAGATGCTTAGACCAACACATCTATCATGCCACACCATTAGTATGGTGTGGCATGATAGATGCCCTTGAAGTGATGTCCCGGTGCCTGGAGGCCGTACGGATCTGGATGGGGAGGAACAGGCTCAGGCTCAACCCATCCAAGACTGAGTGGCTGTGGTTTCCGACGTCCCGATATAGTCAGTTGACGCCATCACTGACTATTGGGGGCGAATCATTGGCCCCCACGGAGAGGGCTCGCAACTTGGGCGTCCTCCTGGACTCACGGCTGTCTTTAGAAGAGCACTTGACTGCCGTGACCGGGAGGATTTTTCATCAGGTTCGCCTGATTCGCCAGTTGCGTCCCTTTCTGGATCGGGACTCTTTACGCACGGTCACTCATGCCCTTGTCACCTCCTGCCTGGACTATTGCAACGCTCTCTACATGGGGCTCCCCTTGAGGAGCACCCGGAGGCTCCAACTGGCGCAGAGTGCAGCCGCGCGGGTGGTAATGGGAGCGACATGGCGTTCCCATGTAACACCTCTCCTGCGCGAGCTGCACTGGCTCCCGGTGGTCTTCCGGGTGCACTTCAAGGTTTTGGTTACCACCTTTAAAGCGCTCCATGGCTTAGGACCCGGGTACTTGCGGGACCGCCTACTACCACCAATAGCCTCCCACCGGCCGGTACGCTCCCATAGAGAGGGGCTCCTCCGGGTGCCGTCAGCCAAACAATGCCGACTGGCGGCCCCCAGGGGGAGAGCCTTCTCTGTGGGGGCACCTACTATCTGGAACGAGCTCCCCCCAGAGATACGGAGGATCCCGGATCTGCGCACCTTCCGCCGCGCCTTAAAAACCTTACTATTTCACCAGGCCGGCCTGGCCTAATTTTCCCCCTCTTTTATAAAAGATTTTTAAAATTTTAAATATTTTTTAGTATTTATATATTCAATTTTAAATTGGTTTTAAAAGTTTGGGGTTTTAAATTTGTCGGGGCCAAAATTATTTAATTTGATTTTATTCTATTTTTAAATTTTGTATTGTATGTGTTTTTATTGTTTGGCTGTGCACCGCCCTGAGTCCTTCGGGAGTAGGGCGGTATAGAAATCTAATAAATAAAATAAAATAAATAAAATAGTAGATAAGCAAACACATTTATGACAGCTGCAGCGTCCTGGGGGGGGTCACGTGATCCCCTTTTACTCACTTTGTGACAAGAAAAGTCGATGGGGAAGGGAAGCCAGATTCACTTAACAACCCATGTTACTATCCATTATTGGATATCCATGGAATAGGACAGGTAGTCCTTGACTTACGACCGTTCGTTCAGTGACTGTTTGAAGTTACAACGGCACTGGGGAAAAAAAGTGAGGTATGACCATTTTTTTTCACACTTACGACCGTTGCAGCCTCCCCAGGGTCACGGGATCAAAATTCGGCTATTTGGCAACTGGCTCATAATATTATGATGGTCGCAGCGTCCCGGAAGGGGGAGGTTACGTGATCCCCTTTTTGCAACCTTCTGACAAAGTCGATGGGGAAACCCGATTCATTTAAGGACCATGTGACTCATTCAACAACGGCAGGGATTCCCTTTTTCTTTTCTTCTTTTGATTTGATTTATATGCCGCCCTTCTCCGGAGACTCAGGGCGGCTTACAATGCGTTAAGCAATAGCCTTCATACTTTTGTATGTTTTTTTATACAAAGTCAGCTCATTGCCCCCACAAACTGGGTCCTCATTTTACCTACCTTAGAAAGGATGGAAGGCTGAGTCAACCTTGAGCCTTGGCGAGATTCAAACTTACAGTAATTGCAGGCAGCTGGTGTTAATCACAATGCTATCAGTCTGCTGAGCCACCAGGCCCATTTTAACAAAGTTGGCAAGAAAGCGCGTAAAATGGGGCAAAACTCAGACACTTAATAAGTGTCTTGCTTAGCAATGGAAACTTGGGGTTCAATTGTGGTCGTACGTTGAGGACCACCTGCAGATTTAATTTCCAGGCCTCCCTTTCATTTTTCATTTCTGACACCATGTCGTTGTGGTCTTTCCTACATTAATAAGGAGGTCCCTATTCTTCGTTGCCTCGCATAATTCCTCTAACCTTTTCCGCAAATAATTTCTTAGACCAGAGGTCTTCAAACTTGGCAGCTTTAAGACTTGTGGACTTCAACTCCCAGAATTCTCCAGCCAGCTCTGCTGAATTCTGGGAGTTGAAGTCCACAAGTCTTAAAGCTGCCAAGTTTGAAGACCTCTGTCTTAGACAAAGAAAGAACGTTAAGTACTGGTAGTCCTCAATTTACAGCAATTTGCTTAGTGACCGTTCGAAATTACAACGGCCCTGAAAAAAGTGACTTACGACCATTTTTCACACTTACGACCGTTGCAGTATCCCCCCCGGTCACGCAAGACGCTTGGTGACCGATTCATATTTGTGATGGTCGCAGCGTCCTGTAAGGGGGGTGTGTGTGTCACGTGATCCCCTTTTTGCGACCTTCTGACCAGCAAAGTCGATGGGGGGGAAACCCGATTCATTTAACGACCATGTGACTCATTCAGGGATTCCCTTAATGAAGGCGGCAGGAAAAGTCGTAAAACGGGGCCAAACTCACCTAACAAATTTCTCACTTAGCAACGTAAATTCCGGGCTCCGTTGTGGTCGTAAGTCGAGGATTACCTGTACCCAGATCTATTTCTGGCTTTTGAACTCTGCCGCAACCTGGACTGTACTCTCTTGTGAAACACTGTCCTGTATTTCACAAGACCCGTTTGCCAAAGCTTGACAAGCAACTGTACCTCATCCAGGCCTCTCAAGACGATATGGCTGGTCCACCAGTAATCCAAGGAGATCTGGATTCCCAGCCGCAGGGACCTTGGGGAAGAGAGAAGCCGGGATGAGGACTGTCCCTTCAGTCCACCTGCTCAGTGCCCACCCTGGGCCGGGGGGAGAGGGGGTGTTTGGAAAGTGCCTGGGTCAGAGATGTCTGGGAGGCAGGAGGTCAGGCCCAGAGTGTTTCTGGCTTCCTTAGTACAGCTGGGGGGGGGGGGGAGCTGGCTGGGGAATTCTGGGAGCTGAAGTCCGCCAGGCTTAAAGTTGCCCAGGTTGGAGGCCCTGGCTGGGGAATTCTGGGATTTGAAGTCCGCCAGCCTTAAAGTTGCCAAGGTTGGAGGCCCTGGCTGGGGAATTCTGGGATTTGAAGTCCGCCAGCCTTAAAGTTGCCAAGGTTGGAGGCCCTGGCTGGGGAATTCTGGGATTTGAAGTCCCCCAGGCTTAAAGTTGCCAAGATTGGAGGCCCTGGCTGGGGAATTCTGGGATTTGAAGTCCCCCAGGCTTAAAGTTGCCAAGATTGGAGGCCCTGGCTGGGGAATTCTGGGAGTTGAAGTCCCCCAGGCTTAAAGTTGCCCAGGTTGGAGGCCCTGGCTGGGGAATTCTGGGAGTTGAAGTCCCCCAGGCTTAAAGTAGCCAAGTTGGAGGCCCCTGCTCTAGACCAGGAGTTTCAAACCTTTCCCGATCGGTTGATTGGCGGAGAGGGATGGTTTAGCACATGCGTGCTACTTTCACCACTGCAGCTTCAGGTGCAACACGCATGCTCGGAGTCACCGCTTCCGTGGCCCGATTCTGAACGGGCTGCAGATATGCACCGGGCCATGTACCCAGGGTTGAGAACCCCTGCTCTAGAACTCCTACCCGCTGCTGGTGGACCCACAGAAAACCTGCAACACCTTGCAGTGATGGCTGGGTTGGGCTGTGTAAGGAGGGAGTTGGGACCCTCCTTTCTCCACCTCACCTCCCTCCCCAGGAAAGGGCCGTGGAAGCCTTCCAACAGCCACCCCACCTGACAAAGCGCACTGCGCCGCCGGCCACCAACCGCATCTTCCTCTGGTTCTGCTTCCCTGCCAAGCCGTAGTAGATGCCCGTTGCCAGGGGAAGGGCCACCGCTGTTCCCAGAAGGGTCCTCTTCAGCAGCCCCCTCTGTCCGGTAGAGCTACAGGGCGGGCGAGAAAGACAACTGTGAAAGAAGCAGAGAGGACACACACACACACCCCGCATCTCTTCCTGGCAGCCCCAAGCGTTCGAGACCCAAGGGCTGCCGTGTGTGTGAACACCCGTCATTCGCTCCCGCTCCTGCCCACCTAGCAATCTGAAAAGGATGCAAACCTTAAATAGGTCCCACTTTGGTGGGCTCATTAATGGGGGACATGGAAGGAGACCCCCCCCCCAAACGGGTTGTCCCCTGGGTAACAGTGATGTCACCGGCTAATCCTTTCAACCCGGAAGCGTTCCGGTGCTTCCAACACGGGAAGTAGTAATACAGGGTAGTCCTCGACTTACGACCACAACCGAGCCAAAAAATTTCCCTTGCTAAGTGAGACATTTGCTAAGGGGGCTTTGCCCCGTTTTGTGACCTTTCTTGCCACCACTGTTAAGTGAATAACTGCAAGTTGGTAAGTTAGCAATCTGGTTGTTAAGCGAATCTGGCTCCCCCGTTGACTTTGGTCATCACAAAAGGGGGATCATGTGACCCCCCCCGCAACGGTCATTAATACGAGTCAGTTGCCAAGCGTCCGAATTTTGGTCACCTGACCATGGGGGATGCTGCAAAGGTGGCAACTGCGAAAAAGGGATATTTTTAGTGCTGTTGTGGATTCGAATGGTCACTAAACGAACCGCTATAAGTCAAGGACTCCCTGCAGTAGCCCCAAGGACCCAACCCCAACCAGCCCCAAAGGCTCCCTGGGCCACGAGGAGGAAGCCTGGCGTGGCCCAAGTCAGCCTTGAGCAAGCCCAGCTACCTGGCCGACTGGGCCTCGGAGCGCCACCGGCAGGGCGGAGAGACCATCCAGGGGCTCCTCTTGCGCTGAAGCAGATGCCGGTGGAAGCGGCACACCTGGAGCTGCAGGAAAGCAGAAAGGGGGGAGTGGAAGAGAAAATCAGCCTGAAGGAAGAAGATCCACTTCTGGGAAACTCAAGTGGCCGTCATTGTGGAGGAGAGCGGTAGTACTGAAGGTCACGAGATGGGGCACTGCGGGTCAGCCCTGCCTTCCCCTTATGAAAGCTGAGGAAGGGGGCAGAGCTGGGAAGGGGGAAGCACAGGTGCCAAGCAGAGGTTTCAGCAGCTCCTCCGAATGGGAAGGAGAATAGAACAAGAACAAGAACCGAGACGAGACGAGAATAGAATTAGAATTAGAATTAGAATTAGAATTAGAATTAGAATTAGAATTAGAATAGAATAGAATAGAATAGGACTAGCTGTATATTTTATTTATCATGAGATGGGTGGCTGAGATACATAGTTAGATGATAGATAGATGATAGATTAAAGATGATAGACAGATGATGATGATAGATAGAATTGTGAATAGAATAGAATAGAATAGAATAGAATAGAATAGAATAGAATAGAGAATAGAATAGAACAGAACAGAAATTACAATAGAATAGAGTAGAATAGACAATAGACAGAATAGAATTTAGAATAGAACAGAATAGAACAAATAAGAGAATGAACAAGAGAATAAATAGAAGAGAATAGACAGATGGACAGGACAGGACAGGAGAACTGAATATAGAAGGCAGAGTAGAGAATCTGGAATGGGACGGGACAGAGAACAGGACATTTTATTTGGCCAAGTGTAGTTAAAAGACACAAGGAATTTGTCTCCGGTAGTGAAGCAATCAGTGTATTTGCAAAGCAACAGAGAAAATCATAACCATAACCATAACCATAACCATAACCATAATAATAATAGTAATAATAATAACAACAACAACAACAATAACAAGAAGAAGAAGAAGCAGCAGCAGCAGCAAGAAAAAATCACAAAGTACCGGGACTTGCAAATTGAAGTTGAGCGACTGTGGAAAAAGAAATCGTGTGTTGTCCCGATTGTAATTGGAGCCCTCGGAGCAATACCCAAAGGACTATCCCGCGATTTAGAAATTCTAAATTTGCCGGACTTGAACATTTTGACTCTCCAAAAAACCACCTTACTCGGAACAGCTTACATCCTCCGACGATACCTTAACAGTTCCTAGGTCCTTGGTTAGGACTCGAGCTGCTGAGCTATTAACCGGCCTCAAAGGCTGTGAATCTCACTAAAGATTAACCAATAATAATATCAAAGCATGCAACCAGTAGAAGGGGGAAAGAAGAGATAAGGAAAGGATAAATAACACTGCAGTTCTCTCTGTGGGTTATCTGAGAACCCCCACAGGTGCCCCAACCTACCCTGGCTGAGAAGGGCACAGCAAAGGGGGGGGGGCTTTAACATCTCCTCTGCAATGGATGGGGGTTGGGGTGGAAGACCCCCCACACTGGAAGCCCCGAGGGGGGACACGGCCTGGAGAGAGGCCAAACAGAGGGAAGAAATGAGGACATCTCCTCGTCCAGCTCTGCCTCCAGCCCCCGGAGAGGAGCTCCTGCAGCTGGCAAGCAGGGCAGAGCCTTGACCCGCTGTTCCAGCCCGGAGGGGGCTGCCAAGGTCTTGGCGTGGGTGGGGGCCTTATCGCGGAGGACATCTGCCGGACAGCTCCACGGGAGCAGACGGGGTCAAGGAGGAAAGGCTGCAGAACAAAGTGGCCTCTCCGGGAGGGCTCCTTGGGGCTCTCTCAGCTGGGAGGCTTTCCTGCCTGCAGAGCTTTCCTTACCCAAACTAGGTAACATCACAGCACTTCTGTCGGCCAGGAAACCACCCAGCTCAGAGAACACCAAAGACCATCTCCTCCTTCCCTCCCTCCCTTTCCTTCCTTCCTTCCCCTCTCTCTCTCTCTTCTGGGGTCAGCACACTCCTTACTAGCACTAATCCTGTTCCCTAGTTTGTTTGTTTTTTGCTTTAATTTATATGCCGCCCTTCTCCGGAGACTCAGGGCGGCTTACAATGTGCTCAGCAATAGCCTTCATACTTTTGTATATTTTATACAAAGTCAGCTTATTGCCCCCACAAACTGGGTCCTCATTTCACCTACCTTAGAAAGGATGGAAGGCTGAGTCGACCTTGAGCCTTGGCGAGATTCGAACCCTGCAGTAATTGCAGGCAGCTGGTCTTAATAACCAGCTTAATAACAGGGTGCCTTAAACCCCTGTACTACCAAGGCTCTTGGGGTTGGGTCATGAAACATCTGCAAGGAAACCACGCAGCCCAGAGAGCACCCAGGCCTCCCCCCCCCCCCCCCCGCTTTCAACCCTGAAATGCTATGAATCGTCTCTTTCCCGATTGCCTCTCTCTTCCTTAGGAATCAGCGCCTGAGCCCGAAGCAAGAAACGCAGAGCCAGGTGCTCTTAGTAGAAGACACGCCTGGCAACTGACAGCCCCAATCTGCCACTCTTGAGCAAAGGTTGGCCTGGGTTTCCAGAGCCCAGGAAAAAGCACGGCTGCCCTTCTACGCTGAGGGGCAGGAAGGCTTGTCCCCTCCCACTCGGGGAGCATGCGAGAGGTCTGCCACTGCTTCTAACTCCCACCCCCCAAGAGAAAGGCCACGGGTACCCTCTCCGAAGCCCAGGCTGGGGATCCAGGAGGAGAAAGGGTCCCTCTGGGCCTCACTAGGCTAACACACACACACACACAATCACAACACTGCCATGGGAGGCCCAGGGAGCTTTATGCCAGCCTGGGAAAGAAAGTGCTGTGCTGGAAGAAGAGCTGGTCCAGGAGGAGCTATGGAAACTGGGGGGCAAGGAGGGGGTGGGTTGGGGGCTGCACAGCTATCCTTGGCTCAGGGCTCCCCAGGCTTTGTGCAAAAGGGGCTCGGAGACACCCACCCCCATGGGAATACCTTGTGTGTGTGTGGGAATGTCAAGCACATGACGGCTGAATGGGCCACACACTTGGCATGCCCATTTGAAAGGAGGAGAGAAGGAAGGGGGGGGCGCTCCTGGCAGAGAGGAGGGGTCCAGGGGGCTCCATGCTCCACACAGCTGTCATAATCTGAACCCAAGCCAGCCCAGGCTCCTCCATGGGGCCCACCCAGGTGGAGAGAGAGAGGCGGAGGTGTCTGTTCTGGCAGTCCCGATGCCAGCCTGGCACCCGGAGCCCGCTTTCGGAAGCCCTGCCAGCTGGCCACCTGCAAGGATGGAAGGCAGAGGGAGTGGATGATGGGTGGCGGGCTGAGGCACATGGGTTTCCCAATAGGCAACGCCCACCTTGGGCACCTGCGAGGGGGGAGGGGGAACCCCCCCTCAGGGCGTCTCCTCCAAAGCACAGCTGGGATGGGCCTGTGGGCAGAGGAAGAAGATTCCCCAGGGATGAATGGGAAGCCCAGCCCTGGGGAGGGGGGGGAGGCACCCCATTGTGCAAAGTGGGGGGAGGGCAGCCCCAGGTGGGGGGGATCCCCCTCCTCCCAGAAGGCCTCAGGGCCAAAGGACCCCCCCACAAGCAAGGAGGGTAAGGGAGGGGCAGGGAGACCCCCACCCTCCACCCCCAGCAATGGAGGGCGGGGGGCTGCTGAGGACCATTTCTATGGGGTGGCAAGAAGCCCCCCCACCCCCACCCAAGCAGGGAGGGAGGAGCAAGGATTCCCAGAGACCCCCGCCCACCCCCCCACCTCATTCCCAGCAATGGAGGGCGGGGGGGGGGCTTCTCTGGGGAGCCAAGAACCCATGGGGGGGGAAGGGGGGAGGTCACGACCTCCGGGCGGGGGGCTCAGAGAAGACCCTCCCCTCCCCCCCCACGGGGAGGAGCGGACCCCCCCTCTCCGAAGGACCCCCCCCAAGCGCCTAGGGCCCCCGGGGGTCTCCTGGGAAGAGAGTCCGCGGGGGGGAAGGAAGCGGGCGAGGGTCTCACCGTCCGCCGCAGCTCCATCGCGGCTTCTCCTCACGCCCCGCAGCCCAGCGTGGATGCCCCGCCCTCCCGCGCGCGAGGCGGAGCGCCCCGATTGGCCGCCCGGTCGGAGGCCCCGCCCGCCCCGCCGCCCATTGGCCCGCCTCGCCACCCGTCGCCTCGAGGGGAAGCCCCGCCTCTTGGGCCGCTGTGGGCGGGGCGGACGGCGAGCGCGCGGGGGAGGAAGGAGGAGGAGCTTGCGGGGCTCCTCCCCCTGCCAGCCTTGGGGGTAAGGGGGGAGGGGAAAACCATTTGGAGTAAATCCCCCCCCCAATATTACCTGAGTCGGACTCCCATGCTGTGTTTGGTGAAGCTTGGCAGCTGGAAGAGGGGTTGACTTCAACTCCCAGAATCCCCCAGCCCAGCTTTGCTTCCACAGGGGAATTCTGGGAGTTGAAGTCCCGCCCCCTCTTCCAGTGGCCCAGTTTGAACAGGACAAGTAGTCCTTGACCTACGACCACAACGGAGGCTGTTCCTTCTTGGAGATGTGGGGTGGGAGGGGTAAGGAGTTCCGCAGGCCGTCTGTGCTCCCACCGGGCGAGGATGGGGGGGGGGGAAGACAACCTTAAAAGCCCCTAGTGATGGAGCCCCCACAACTACCGGTGGCAAGCTGTTCCACTGGTTAATCGTTCTGTTGGGAAATTTCTCCTTCGTTCTAGGCTGCTTCTCTCCTGGATTCTCCCAAAGGTGCTTCACTTCTCCTCCAAGAAGCTTCTTCAGCCGTGGGAGTGGGGCTGAAGAAGCTGAGGAAGCTTCCTGGAGGAGAAACGAAACCTCTTCAAAAGAAAAAAAAACCAGAAAGTCCAGACTGGGGGTGACATGATAGCAGTCTTCCAATATCTCTGGGGCTGCCCCAAAGAAGAAGGGGGGGGGGTCAACCTGTTCTCCAAAGCACTTGAAGGCAAAACAAAAGACAACGGATGGGATCTAATCAAGGAGAAAAGCAACCTGGATGGAATACGGGAGAAATTGTTCCTAACAGAACAATTAACCAGTGGAACAGCTTGCCACCTGAAGTTCTGCTGCTCCATCCCTGGAGGTTTTTAAGAAGAGACTGGACAGCCACTTGTCTGAAATGGTACAGTGTCTCCTGCTTCAGCTGGACTAGATGATCTCCAAGGTCCCTTCCAGCACTCTTCCGATTCTCTTTTTCTCCTGAAGCCAATTTCCTCCGTGAATTGGCTTCTAAGACCCTCTTTTTCCTTCCGTGCGTGTTTCTGTGTGTCACATACATCCTCCCCCACTGCAAATGTGGTTGCACACACAAGCACAAGGCAAAGATATGCCAAATAGCTGGATTCTTGGCTGTCCATCCCCTGGAAGTTTTATATCCCAGCTGCTCCTTTCCTGAACAGCCGCATCCAAAGTCCAAAAGGTTGTTGTTTTGCAAAAGTCAGAGCTTTCAAAGAGGCATGAAGTAGCCGTGATCCATCCAGATGTTGGTTCGGGGAAAAAACACTCCCAATTTCCCGATTTTTCCGGCTGACAACTTCAGTGGGGCAGGAATGTGCGAGACGATTGGTTCTGCAGAACATGTGGAAATGGCAGGAACACTGAAGGAAAAGGAGCATGGGCTGTTTCGATGATTGATTTTATTATTATTATTATTATTGCTGGCTCAGGAATTCTGGGAGTTGAAGTCCGCCAGGCGTAAAGGGGCCATCGTTGCTCACCCCTGATCTAGCCAGTGAAAGTGAGCTCAGCGGTGGGGGAAGCTGGAAACCAGCAACATGAAAAAGAGCAGAAGCCCAGTTATGTTGGTCCCAGTGATCGAGGGAATTCTGTCCCCCAAAATCTAAAGACAGTGCTGGGTTCCCCAGATGTGGGGCAAAACAGTAAAAGACAACAATAGGAAAAGCTAAAAGTCGGTAGAGATTGTCCGTCCTCCAGGTCCTGGTTGTCCCAAAGGGGCAACTGGATTTTCTGGTTTTTCTTTTTGAAGATGTGTCACTTCTCCTCCAAGAAGCTTCTTCAGCTCTGGCTGGATGGTGGGACTGAATGGAAGGATTGACACTCCTTGCAGACAGCTGGACATTTGCACTCTCCTGCCAGAGCCGAAGAAGCTTCGGGGATGAGAAGCGAAACGCCTTCAAAAAGAACAAGAAGATCACTCAAACGAAAGATATATATCGGAATGGAGAAGAAGATTGATTATATTCAGAACAAGTATCAGACTAAGAAGTTTCATATAGCTTATGAATGAAACATTCTTAATTTTTTAGTTTATGTTCATAGTGTTTTGAGTTATAAGGAGTTAAAGACCTAGGGAGAATTTGAAACCAACAAATTGTTAGCATATTTTAGTTTTATGTTTGTGAATGCTATACCCTGTGCTTGTTCCGGGAAGTCTAGGGAGGGGGGTGGGGGGAAGGGGGAGTGGGAAAGGATGGGTGGGTGGGCAAGGGGGGTGGGATGGGGTGAGGGGTGAGGGGTGGGAGGGGGGAGAAAATGTTTGTATCTTTTATAAAACTTTTCAATAAAAAAAAATAAAAACAAGAAAAACAAGAAACTCCAGTTGTCTCTTGAAAAAAAGCACCTTTGGAAGAGGAAAAGCTCTTTTTCATTCCAAGCATCTAGCAAACCTATTACCTGAGCATAGAAGAAAAGAAATTCCATTGCAGAATAACCTCTCCACAGTAAGAAAGAACACACACAGTTGCTGACGGTAAGTACAGTACAGCCAGTCCTCATTTAGTGGCTGTCACCCTTAGGGACCATTTGCAGCCCCAACAGCAATGAAAAAAGTGAACTTTACAGCCAGTTATCCTAACCAACTCTTCCAAGCGTGTGGTTTTATTTTTCCCCAAAAGGCAACTGGACTTTATTTCTTTCTTTGAAAATGTTTTGCTTTTCATCCATGAAACGTCTTCAGAACTTGAAGAAGCTTCTTGGACGAGAAGTGAAACGTTTTCAATGGCGGGGGGGGGGACAACCCCCCCCCCAAGAAACTCCAGTTGCCTTTTGGGAAAAAAGCACCTTTGGGACAACCTTGAACCGGGTGATGGAGAATCTCCATAGATCTTCACACTCAGTTCTCCCATTTATGACCTTCGTAGGTCAGAGAAACCAAAGGAAGGTCATAATTGCTTTCGAGATTTCACTTTGTGACTGCTTTGTTTAATGACCAAGTTGCTGGCCCCTGTTGTGGTCACTAAATAGCAATAGCACTTAGATTATATACCACTTCATAGTGCTTTCCAGCCCTCTCTAAGCGGTTTACAGAGTCAGCCTCTGGCCCCCAACAATCTGGGTCCTCATTTTACCCACCTTGGGAGGACGGAAGGCTGAGTCAACCTTAGCTGGTCAGAATTGAACTGCTGGCAGAGGGCAGAATTAGCCTGCAATACTGCACTCTAACCACTGCGCCACCACTCTCCTTCCTTCCTTCCTCCCCATGCTCTATTCCTGCTTTCCTTCCTTCCTTCCTTCCTTTGCATTCTAACTACTGCACCACCATCTCTCCTTCCTTCTTTCCTCCCTCCCCCCCATGCTCTATTTCTTCCTTCCTTTCTCCCTCCCTCCTTTCTTCCTTCCTCATGCTCTATTCCTTCCTTCTCTCCTTCATTCCTCAAGCTTTCTTCCTTCCTTTCTCCCTCCCTCTTTCCTAGTGCTCTATTCCTTCCTTCCTCCTTCCCTTCCTTCCCACTTAACACTAACCCTTAGACTTATATACTGCTTTACAGTACTTTCCAGCCTTCTCTAAGCAGTTTACAGAGTCAGCCTCTGGCCCCCAACAATCTGGGTCCTCATTTTACCCACCTTGGAAGGACGGAAGGCTGAGTCAACCTTGAGCTGGTCAGAATTGAACTGCTGGCAGCAGGCAGAATTAGCCTGCAATTGCACTCTAACCACTGCGCCACCACTCTCCTTCCTTCCTTCCTCCCCATGCTCTATTCCTGCTTTCCTTCCTTCCTTCCTTCCTTTGCATTCCAACTACTGCACCACCATCTCTCCTTCCTTCTTTCCTTCCTCCCTCCCCATGCTCTATTTCTTCCTTCCTTCCTTCCTTTCTCCCTCCCTCCTTTCTTCCTTCCTCATGCTCTATTCCTTCCTTCTCTCCTTCATTCCTCAAGCTTTCTTCCTTCCTTTCTCCCTCCCTCTTTCCTAGTGCTCTATTCCTTCCTTCTCTCCTTCATTCCATAAGCTTTCTTCTTTCCTTTCTCCCTCCCTCTTTCCTTCCTCCTTCCCTTCCTTCCCACTTAACACTAACCCTTAGACTTATATACTGCTTTACAGTGCTTTCCAGTCCCCTCTAAGCGGTTTACAGAGTCAGCCTCTTGCCTCCCCAACAATCTGGGTCCTCATTTTACCCACCTCGGAAGGACGGAAGGCTGAGTCAATCTTGAACGGGTCAGGATTGAACTCCTAGCAGTGGGCAGAGCTGGCCTGCAATGCTGCATTCTAACTACTGCATCACCACCTACCTACCTTCCTTCCCTTCCCTTCCCTCCCACTTAGCAATAGCATACTGCTTCCCAGTGCTTTCCAGCCCCCTCTAAGCGGTTTACAGAGTCAGCCTCTTGCCCCCAGCAATCTGGGTCCTCATTTTACCCATCTCGGAAGGATGGGAGGCAACCTTGAACCCTAAAGGATTACTACCTAAACTCTGCACAGCAACCTCTGTTCCCCATCCGGACACTCTGACGTGGCTCACAGGAGGGATACTCCCCTCCCCTTACCAAGGAGGACTGGCCAGGGAGCAGTTGGGTGAGGCGGTTGCTTTAATGAGACGTCCGTGACTTCCCTGGTCTTCTCTTTGAGGTGACCTCTCTCTCTCTCTCTCTCTCCCTTTGGCCAGTGACACTGGACGGATCCTGCCAGAACGGCCGCTGCCCATCGTGGCTCAGACCGTGTACAGCACGGAGGCAAAGGAGAGGGCGAGGAAGACGCCGAAGGTGTGTGGAAAGCCCAGCCAGTCCACCAGGCTACCTGCCACGGTGCTGAAAGCCACTTTACCCAGGACCTCGATAGCGGCCAGAAGGCTGTAGTGGGTGGCCTGTGGGGAGAAATTTCCCGTTTGTCAGAAATGGTGTATGCAGGGTCTCCTGCTTGGGCAGGGGGTTGGACTAGATGACCTCCAGGGTCCCTTCCAACTCTGAGAATCTGTAATAAGGAGAGGGAAGCAGAGCAGGAAGTGCGGACAGCCCTCCCCTCCAGCAGGGAGGGGGGGAGGAGGGAGTCACTCCTGCCCTGGTCATCTCGTGCTTGGACAACAGGTAGTCCTCGACTTATGACCGCAATTGAGCCTGACGTTTCTGCTGCTAAACGAGACAGTTAAGTGAGTCACCCCCCCGGTTTTCACCAGATCTGTGCCCATAGGATACGCCCTAATAAAGCTATTCCTTGAGGAATCTACCTGCCTCGGAGTTCTTGCTTGCAATGGATCTATGACTTGGAAGTCTGACATTCCGTGGTGGGAAGGCCTGAGACTCCAAAAGCAGAACCCACCTGGATCTTCTCTGGGGCCTTCTGAGTGCACAGCATCATCTTGCTGAAGACCAGGGTGGTGATCAGGCCCCCGATGAAGTGCTGGATGCACAGGCTCAGCACCGCGGCCACTGCAACGAGAGGTTGCCCCGTCAGTCCAGGTGCAGGATGGCCGAACAGCTGCTCGACTTGCAGCAACAAGGGAGAGCTGAAGCTTCGAATCGGGAAAGGCAGCCCCCTGTTGTGGCTCCGTTGCCTGAGCCTGGGCTATCGACAGATGCAGACTCTGAGAGTGAGGGAGAGGAGTTGGCAAGGCCTCCCTCTCCAGGACCCTCCTCTCTGGCAATGCCTCCGGAGGACACTGAAGGCCAAGAGATAGGCCCAGAGCCAAGCACGTCCCCGCAGCCACAGGTGGACAGTGACGAAGGAGATAAGTGCTGGCTGGATCCTCGGCAGCGCCGCAGGGAGAAGCAGCAGAGGGGAAGGCGTGCCAGAGATTAGCTGAGTCACTGGACCACACCCCACAGGGTATAAATGTGGGTGTGGTGGCCGGTTCAGTTTGTGACAAGCAAAAACTAGAAATAATCCATGATCTCTGCGTTACTGGACTTCTGCCTGCCTTGTCGGACTGCATTTGGACTAATCCTTGTATTGCTGAAACTTTGCCTGCTTTATCGTAATGCTTGCAGTCTAATCTTTGTTTTGTGTGAGTAAAGTCTGAATAGGCAGCTAGCCACTGGGTTGCTGCCAGCTTTATCTTCAAAGACTTTGTCGTGTGGCTTATTAACTCCGGGCCGTCTGTGGGGGTGCGTGTGTGGAACGGGGACAGAACACCCCCACGGTGATAAGACGGGAAAGCACTGCAAGGCCAGTTATGGGTTACGTTCTCAACCCATAGAATCCCAGGGCTGGAAGGGACTTTGGAGGTCTTCTAGTCCAAGGTAGGTGAATGATCTGGGCTGTTAGGTTTCCTGTCCCTGGTGGTCAGTAGATGCTGAGGGAGTGGAGGAAAGCATTGCTGGAAAGCAGCTGATTAAGATGCGAACCAGCTAAAAAATAAATTTAGGAGGAAGTAGAAGAGATTTTACTGGAGAATAGTAGCTACACTGTGAACCAGTTTAAATAAATACGGACAGGAGTATTGGAAAATACAGCTGGGAATTAGATACTTAAACTATGAACCACTTAAAAATTAGATTCAATAAAACATGAGAATAAACTTGAAGTAAATAAAATAAAGTATTGTGGAAGTAACAAACTATAGAAGGAAATGTTGATTGTTTATGAAATGACTTTAAGAGAGGAGGAAAATACTTTTTTATTAAGATTATGGATATTAGATGTCATTTAAGAGAAGTAAAATATAGATTTGAGGTAATGGGCTTTAGGATTGAGGAATATATATGAAATATTGATTGTTAAAATGATAAAGATTTAGAACAGTGTTTAATGTTTACTTTACTTACTTTACTTTATTCAAATTTCTATACCGCCCTTCTCCTTTCGGACTCAGGGCGGTGAACAGCCAAGATAAAAACATCTATACAAAACATCACAGTTAAAAAATAAAGTTAAAATAATTTATAAATTTGGCCCATAATTTAAAACTTGTCAATTTAAAATCAATATTAAAATTTTAAAACTAACCCTAAAATCAAGACAGACCGGCTAACTGGAAAAAATAAGTTTTTAGGGCCCGACGAAAAATCCGAAGGTCGGAGATCACTCGTATCTCTGGAGGTAGATCGTTCCAGAGGGCAGGTGCCACCACAGAGAAGGCTCTCCCCCTGGGGGCCGCCAGTCGGCATTGTCTGGCCGACGGCACCCTGAGGAGGCCCTCTCTGTGGGAGCGAACCGGCCGGTGGGAGGGTATTGGTGGCAGAAGGCGGTCCCGTAAGTACCCTGGCCCTAAGCCATGGAGCGCTTTAAAGGTGATCACCAACACCTTGAAGCGCACCCGGAAGTCCACCGGAAGCCAATGCAGCTCGCGCAGGAGAGGAGTCACATGGGAGCGCCCTGTCGCTCCCATAATCCCCCGCGCAGCCGCATTCTGCACCAGTTGGAGCCTCCGGGTGTACCCCAAGGGGAGCCCCATGTAGAGAGCGTTACAATAGTCCAGACGAGAAGTGACGAGTGCTTGAGTGACCGTGTGTAGGGAGTTCCGGTCCAGAAAGGGGCGCAACTGGCGTATCAGGCGAACCTGACAAAAAGCCCCCCTGGCCACGGCTGTCATATGCCCTTCTAAAGACAGCCGCGCATCCAGGAGGACACCCAAGTTGCGGGCCCTCTCCGTGGGGGCCAATGATTCGCCCCCAATAACCAGCGATGGCGTCAGCTGGCTATACCGGGACGCCGGCAGCCACAGCCACTCGGTCTTGGAAGGGTTGAGTCGAAGCCTGTTTCTCCCCATCCAGACCCGCACGGCCTCCAGGCACTGGGACATCACTTCCAAGGCATCATTGGGATGGTCTGGGGTGGAAATGTACAGCTGAGTATCATCAGCGTACTGATGGAACTCCACCCCAAAACCACGGATGATCTCACCCAGCGGCTTCACATAAATGTTGAACAGGAGGGGCGAGAGGACCGACCCTTGCGGCACCCCACAAACAAGGCGCCTTGGGGTCGACCGCTGCCCCCCTGTCAACACGGATTGCGACCGGTCGGAGAGATAGGAGGAGAACCACCGCAAAACGGTGCCCCCCACTCCCAGTCCCTCCAGCCGGCGCAACATGATACCATGGTCGATGGTATCAAAAGCCGCTGAGAGGTCTAATAGGACCAGGATAGAGGAAAAACCCCTATCCCGGGCTCTCCAGAGATCATCCACCAACGCGACCAATGCCGTTTCCGTGCTGTACCCAGGTCTGAAGCCGGACTGGAGCGGATCCAGATAGACAGCTTCATCCAGGTACTGGGGAAGCTGTCGCGCCACCACACTCTCAACAACCTTCGCAATAAAGCGAAGGTTGGAGACTGGACGATAGTTAGCCAAAACAGCCGGATCCAGGGATGGCTTCTTGAGGAGAGGCCTCACCACCGCCTCTTTCAAGGCGGCCGGCAGGACACCCTCGCTCAAAGAAGCGTTGATAATCCCCTGGAGCCAGCCTCGTGTAACCTCCCGGGAAGCCAGCACCAACCAGGAGGGACACGGGTCCAATAAACATGTGGTCGCGTTCAGCCGCCCCAAGATCCTGTCCACGTCCTCGGGAGCCACAGGATCGAACTCCTCCCAGATAACACTCTCAAGGCCTGCCTCAGTCATCTCGTCTGAACTAACCCAGTCGGCGGCCAAGTCTTCCCGAATCTGAGTTATTTTATCATCCAGATACTGTACAAAATCCTCAGCTCGGCCCAGAATTTTGGGTGTAATAGTAGAATGATAAATGTTTAGAATAAGTTTTTTTTCTTTTTCTTTTTAAGATGTAAATGGATAAAATTTGGAACAAAATTGATTGAGGGAATGTGAATAATTGGACTCATTTTATGCCGGATCAAACCCTTGCTCTAAAAAGATGTATTTCATGTTTTATGTTTAAAAAAAAATTAAAAAAAAATTTGGGGAAAAAAAAGTAGATGCTGACGGATTCCTGAGGGCCTTAGGGCCTTCTTAGGAATCTAGCAAGCGGGTAGATTGTTGCCATCAAGGAGCCACCCAGCGACGTGAAATAAAACATATGAACAATGATTGCAGGAACTGAGTAGGTCTAGTCTAGAGAAAAGAAAGACCAGGGAGGACATGATAACAGTCTTCCAATATTTGAGGGGCTGCTCCAAAGAAGAAGCAGTCAAGCTATTCTCCAAAGCACCTGAGGGCAGGACAAGAAGCAACGGATGGAAACTGATCCGAGAGAGAAGCAACCTGGAATTAAGGAGAAACTTCCTGACAGTGACAATTAACCAGTGGAACAGCTTGCCACCAGAAGTTGTGGGTGCTCCAACACTGGAGGTTTTCAAGAAGAGATTGGACAACCGTTTGTCTGGGGTGGAATAGGGTCTCTTGCCTGAGCAGGGGGTTGGACTAGATGACCTCCAAGGTCCCTTCCAACTCTTGTCATTTGGTTTTTCCCAATTTTGCTATTCGTCCAATGCACCTCTGTTGCCACAACCCCACAACCCTGAACAGAGGGCAAAAGTCAGACCCTGCTGGCCTACCCCAGGGTCGTTTTCCCATGCTCTTGGTCATTCCGGTACAAACCAGGATGGCTGCCTCTTTCCTCCCCTCTCACTTTTGGATCAGGCTCCCCAAATTCTGCCTCTTCTTCTTCCCGAGTGGGACCTGGGGACTCCTGCGTGCCGAAGCCTCCCCTTTCTGGAGCCAGAGTGGGCCAACAGCTCCTGCCCTGGATGGGACCTGACTCACCTTCAAAGGCAGCTGCGTGGTCGGTGTAGGCGACCATCACCCAGGTCTGGAAAAGGAGGTTGCAGAAGCGAAGGACCAGCAAGGTTTGCAGGGAGTCGGATTTCCTGATGGAGGGGGAACAACCGGAGAGGTCAGAATGGAACCAGAGGAGAATCTAAGGGCATTACGAGTTTGCTCAGGGGAAGGCCTAGGCCAGAGGTCTTGAAACTTGGCAGCTTTAAGACTTGTGGACTTCAACTCCCAGAATTCTCCAGCCAGCGTAGCTACGCTGGCTGGAGAATTCTGGGAGTTGAAGTCCACAAGTCTTAAAGCTGCCAAGTTTCAAGACCTCTGGCCTACGATGCTTTGGTGGCCAGGGTGGGGAAAACGAACCAGGAATTGCATCCAGGATGCAAAAAAGGCCCTCCCTCTGGAAAGAAAGAAAGGAAGGAAGTCGAGAGGTGGGTTGTAGGGGCTCCAAAGTACCAGGACTACTCCTTAGTTACAGCCCTGGGTTCAGTAGCAGATGTTCCCCAAAGGAAGGGCTTTTCGGACGGAAGGACTCTGGAGTTTGTAGTTATTCTGCTGGACTTTCAGAGCACTTTCCCCCCTTCATTCTTTTGGGGTGGGGGAGGGAGGAAGCAAATTCCCATGAGTCTCAAAAGAGGGCTCTCTGGGCTTGGTAGTTTTCTTGCAGAGGTGGCATGACCGAACTAGATAACATCATCAGCGCTAGAGGGGAGTGGGTTTTGCAGAGTAGAGGAGGAGGGAGGGGGGGAGATGGAGGAGGAGAAAGAGGAGGACTGTATAGTCCTTGGTGCCCTCTGAGTTTAGTTTTCTTGCAGACGTTTCATGACCAGGGTGGATAAAAATCAATGATTTTTTTTAAAAAAAAAATCGGATTTTTTTGATTTAAATCGGATTTGTTTTATTTAAATCGGATTTTTTTATTTAAATCAGATTTTTTTGATTTTTATTGATTTTAATAAAAAACTTTTGGGGTAAAAATCTATTGTAAGGTAGTTTTCTATTTAAGATACATAAATAATTTAGTTTATTCAGCACGAAATGGAGCTGAGTTATGTAGCAGGAGGCTGTATATTCTGCAACACTGGGACTATCGGTGAGTCAACAGTGGGTCAAAGGAGTAGCGGAGATGACAGTTGCTCTTTAAAAATTATGATTTAAATCGAGTTGATTTAAATCAAGCCTTTTTACTAGTGATTTAAATCATGATTTAAATCGTGATTTAAATCAACTCGATTTAAATCAAATCCACCCTGTTCACAACCCAACTAGGGAACATCATCAGTGCTAGAAGCGAGGGGGGTTTGCAGGGAGGAGGAGGAGGAGGAGGAGGAGGAGGAGGAGGAGGAGGAAGAGGAGGAAAATGACAATGAGCTCCTTGGTTCTCTCCTGAATTTGGTGATTTTCCTGCAGACGTTTGATTACTCAACTAGCTAACATCATCAGTGCTAGAAGGGACTGTATATAAACAGAGACCCAAACCCCACTCCCTTCTAGAACTGTTGGTGTTACCTTGTCAGGTAATGAAACGTCTGCAAGAAAAGCGCCAAGCTCAGAGAGCACTAAGGACCCCTCATGTCAACCCTCAACTTATAAACATTCTCCTTTATTGGAAAAGAGAGGTTAGACCTGCTGAATGTTCCCCCTCCCTCATGGGCCACTGTCAAAAACGAGAGCGAGAGAGAGAGAGAGAGGGATAGTTTAAGAAAGGGACCGATTCCACCATCCTTCTGGGGATGCCGGGTTCTAAATCCCACGATCCCAGGGAGAGACTGATTTCCAAGGAAGAGAGAAAAGACTTTCCATCATTTACCTGCCGTCTGACATCAAGTGGCCCCCCAGGGAAGAGCCTGCAATGGAAAAGGCGGTGGCCACAATCCCGTTCCAGAAGCCAAGCTTCTGCGGAGAGAAGCTGTGATCTAGGAGGAAGAGGGGGAACATGGAAACCGACCCCTGTTCACCTGCGGAGAGAACTGGGGTTCAGTTCCTGGCGAGGCACCCGAAGGCCAGACAAGGAAGAATGGATGGAAATGGAACAAGGAGAGATTCAACCTGGAAATAAGGAGGAATTTTCTGACAGTGAGAACAATCAACCCATGGAACAAAAGTTGCCTTCAGAAGTTGTGGGAGGTTCACCCCTGGAAACTTTCAAGAAGAGACTGGACTGCCATCTATTCAGAGATGGTGTAGGCTCTCCTGCTTGGGCGAGGAGTTGGACTAGATGACCTCCAAGGTCCCTTCCAACTCTTGTTATTCTGAGGCACATGGGAAGGGATCTGGGGAGGGCGGCCCAGATGGGGGAGTCCGAGAAAGGCCAAGAGAAATTATGTCTTGAATTTCAAGGTTTACTTGGGTCTCATCAGACTAAGCAGTGTAATTTAGCAAGATCTGTGAACGCAGCTCTTGCAGCTTGAGGGGTCCCTGGTGCTCTCCGAGCTTGGTGGTTTTCTTGCAGACGTTTCACGACCCAGCTAGGGAACACCATCAGTGCTAGAAGGGTTTTGTTTTTTTTTAATTTGATTTATATGCCGCCCTTCTCCGAAGACTCAGGGCGGCTTACAATGCGTTAAGCAATAGCCTTCATCCTTTTGTATATTTATACAAAGTCAGCTTATTGCCCCCACAAACTGAGTCCTCATTTTACCTACCTTAGAAAGGATGGAAGGCTGAGTCGACCTTGAGCCTGGGGAGATTTGAACTTGCAGTAATTGCAGGCAGCTGATGTTAATAACTGTTAATAACAGTGCTTTAGTCTGCCGCACCACCAGGCTCTTGCACCTCCTAGCACTGATGATATTACCTAGTCTGGAACAAAACGTTTTCAAGAAAACCACCAAGCCCAGGGAGCACCAAGGACCCCTCATGTCAACCCCGAGAGGCAAATATTCTCTTTTACTGCCTCTTGCAGTTTGGAAAATGTGGTTCATAGCACAAAACGACCGAGGAAGGCAGATGATACGGCTTTCTGCAGTCAGCCACTGTCCCAAAGGCATCTGGACTTTCTTTTTCTTTCACTTCTCATCCGAGTAGTTCAGTTCTCAGGTCGCCCAAAAGCTTCTTGGATGAGAAGCCAGATGTTTTCAAAGGAAGAAAAAAAAAAAAAAGAACATCCCAAGGAAGTCCAGTTGCCTTTTGAAAAAAAGCATTTTTGGGACAAGGGTCATTGGGATGATTGAGAATACTCAGCCAAGGTTTTTAGCCTCAGGAGAGAACCAAGCTAGGCATATTTAATATATGCGTTTAAAATGGACTGTGATTTGTGTGTGTAAATACAGCATATATATGTGTGTGTGTGCATGTATGGGTATGGGAGGAGGGGGGTTTATCAGGGGTGAAATGCTCCCGGTTCGGACCGGATCGCCTGATCCAGTAGTGATGGAGGCAGGTGGTTCGGAGAACCGGTAGCAAAAATCCCTTCCCCCCCCCCCAATTGCCCAGCTGAGCCGCGCAATCATCAGAGGCTTTTTTTTAATTTTTAAAAGCATATTTTCTACAACCTCTTCGGCCGAAAAAATGCTTTTAAAAGTAAAAACAAAAAAAAGCCTCTGATGATCGCGCGGCTCAGCTGGGATCATCAGAGGCTTTTAAAAGCATTTTTTCTACAACCTTTTTGGCCGAAGAGGTCATAGAAAAAAATGTTTTTAAAAAGAAAAAAAGCCTCTGCCGATCAGGCAAGTCATCTGGGATTGTCAGAGGCTTTAAAAGCATTTTTTTTTACAATCTCGAAGAGGTTGTGATTTTTGTGGTTTACCTGCTGGTCTATGAGCAAATAAAGATCTGATGATGATGATGACGATGATGATCTCCCAAACTAAACTGGCCTGCTATACAAATCCTCTTCCACAAACAACAGACAGAGGCAGTCCTCGACTTACAGCAGTTCGCTTAGTGACCGAAGTTACAACAGCACTGAAAAAGAGACTTAGGGCCCTTTTTCACACTTATGACCGTTGCAGCATCCCCATGGTTAGTCACGTGATTTATGTTCGGGTGCTTGACAACTAACTCACATTTATGACGGTTGCAGCATTCCGGGGTCACGTAATCCCCTTTTGCGACCTTCCAACAACCCAAGTCCATGAGGAAGCCCGATTCACTTAACAAGCCAGTTACTCACTTATCAACTGTGGTGGTTCACTTAACAAAAGTGACAAGAACGATTGTAAGAAGTGGGGAGGGGCAAACCTTAACGAGCGTCTCACTTAGCAGCAGAAAATTTGGGCTCAACTGTGGTCGTAAGTCGAGGACTAATTGTGTTAGCAAGGTTCTCCCGCAAATAATTCCGCCGTTCCTCGCTTTGGGGAAAGACTCACCCAACTTGTAGATGAGGACTAAGCCAGCGGTCCACAGCGTGTCCGGCACAAGGAGAAGCTCATGCAAAAAAGCCGGAAGGCTTAAGCTGCTGTCCTTGGCCAGCCTGTCCTGAGGAGGGGACCCGAGAGGAAACTTGGAGGTGATCCCGATGGCCGTGGCGTATATCAGAGCCAGGTAGACGAAGAGGGGTCCCCAGCCCAGGTGATGGAGGAAAGTGAGCAGGCCGCCTCCAGCCAGGACGGAGCCCAGTTTGTAGGCCACGACCTGGATGCTATTCCCAAAGCCCACCTCCTCTGCTCCCAACATCTGGATGGCGATCCCATCGGCCGCCACGTCCTGGACGGAAGCGAAGAGGTTCATGAGCAGCAGAGCGAAGGCCACTGCGAGGAAGTCCACCTCTGGGGTCAGGAAGGAACAGGCCAGGCAGGTCAGGGCCAAGCTGCACATGGTGAAGATCAGCCAGGTCTTCTTGGAGAAATACCAGTCCACAAAGGGGGCCCAGAAGACCTTGAGGAACCATGGCAGATAAAGCAGCTTGGTCAGGCTGATCTTGGTGAAGGAGAGGCCCACGATTCGGAAATAGATCGGCAAGAGCCCAGACTGCAGCCCGTAAGGGATTCCTTGCACGAAATACAGCAGGAAGAGAAACCAATATTTGAAGTTCATCCTTCAGTCCCGATCCACCCTGCAGAGAAAGAAAGACGAGCAGGCGGAAAGCGGTGGATCATGGGAGTCCTTGACTTTACGACCATAAAATTTCTATCGCCAAGTGAGAGAGCTGTTAAGTGAATTTCCATGCCCCATCTGGCAGGCTTTCCTGCCACACTTGTTCAGTGAATCTGGCTTCCCCACTGAACCTGATTGTCAGGGCGTCGCATCTGCGACGGTCGTAACTATGAATCATTTGCCAAGCGTCTGAATTTCGATCACGTGACCAGAGGGTGCTGCAGTGGTCTTAAGTGTGAAAAACAGTCGTAAGTCCCTTTTTTCAGTATAACTTCGAATGGTCACTAAATGAACTGTTGTAAGTCGAGGACGGCTTAGAGAGAATAGCCTTGGGAAGGGAACCTGAGAAGAGCAAGAGTGATGGTCTGGGGGGGTGGGGGGAAATTGTCCTTGTGTCTAGTTGTTCTGGTGTGCAATGTCCTATCCTATAGCATCGTTTTATGTCCAGGATGTGAGGGGTCTGTCTGTAGTTATTTTCACAGCCCTCTTTTTGACTCCTGTAGTATACAATATACCTATATATGTGTATATATGTATATGCTTGTATGTATGCGTGAAAATATCTCCAGACCCCTCGCATCCTGGACATAAACTGTTTCAACTCCTACCCTCAAAACGACGCTATAGAGCACTGCACATCAAAACAACTAGACAACAAGGACAGTTTTTCCCCAAACGCCATCACTCTGCTAAAGAAATAATTCCTTCAACACTGTCAAACTATGTACTAAATCTGCACTATTAATCTTCTCATCGTTCCCACCACCCATCTCCTTCCACTTATGACTGTATGACTGTAATTTTGTTGCTTGTATCATTTGTACCCTACGACTATCATTAAGTGTTGTACCTTATGATTCTTGATGAACGTATGCACCAAGAAAAATTCCTTGTGTGTCCAATCACACTTGGCCAATAAAAATTTCTATTCTATTCTATTCTATTCTATTCTATTCTATTCTATTCTATTCTATTCTATTCTATTCTATTCTATTCTATTCTATCCTATCCTATCCTATCCTATCCTATCCTATCCTATCCTATCCTATCCTATCCTATCTTATTCTCTCTCTCTCTCTCTCCATATATATATATAGTTTTTCTATCAAGACACCTGGTCTACCCCAGCATGTGGGAGGGAGCATTCTGCTCCCTTTCACCTTTCAGCTCCGATCCAGGAGCCCTCAAGCAGTCGCATTCATGACAAACCATTTTATACCAAATTTATATTTCGCTGATAAAGAAATAAAGGGAGATTAGTATAGATCTATTTCAAGCTATTTAGCTCTCATCAGCTAGCGGTACCCTTACTTGGATTCGAATCCAAAGTTCGAATATAAATATATATAATATATTAACTGTACACACATATATATAAATATATATATATATATATTGTGTGTATATGTGTATTATGTGTATTATGTATGTGTACACTTTTGAGAGGAGGCAACAGAATCTCATTTTTAATGTGTGCCAGTGTGCCCACAGTAAAAAAACGACAATAAAGCTTACCTTTAAATCTTTAAATGAAAATCCCGCCACTCCAGGAAGGAAAAATGGATGACTATGGGGTGGATGGACACCCTCCCTTCCCTCCATAGTCATCCATCTTTCCTTCCTGGAGTGGCAGGATTTTCATTTAAAGATTTAAAGATAACTTTTATTTTCAAGAAAGAAAGTCTCTTCCTTTTGCTCTACTGGCCTTCCCCCATTATTCTTATTGTACAATCTAATGCCATCCTAAATAGCTTTCACAACATCCCAGCGAATGGAGGGGGAAAAAAGATGGAAGTTTTGTGAGAAATAATTATATTATTGGAAGCCAGCTTCCAATTGCAGGATTGCAGGATTCCCTGTAAAAGAAGAGGGGGGAGAAAGGGGGTGGGGAAGACTAGCCAGCCACAAGACACTCTCTTTTTCCTTGACTGCATTCATTAAATTAAATTTAAATTAAATTAATTTGTTTAATAAATAAATCAACAAGGCTGCCCCTTTACAGGTAGACCTCAACTTACAACAGTTCTTTTAGTGCCCCTTCAAAGTGACAAAAGGCACCGACATAATGACCATTTTTCACACTTATGACCGTTGCAGCACCCCCACCCGTGTTCCCACGATCAAGATTCAGCCGCTTGGCAAGTGACTCATACGTACGACGGTTTCAATGTCCTGGGGTCCACACTGTGAACCTTCTTAACAGCTGCTGCGATTCACTTAACGACGGTGGCAAGAAAGGTCAAAAAAGGGGCCAATGATCAATTCACACGTCTCGCTTAGCAACGTAAATGTGGGGCTCGATTGTGGTCGTTAAGTCGAGGACTACCTGTGTTTTAAGACCAGGGTTATTCAAACTGGGCCATTGGAAGGGGGGGGACTTCAACTCTGAATTCCCCCCCCTTCCAATGGCCCAGTTTGAAAACAATAAGTTTTAAACAATTTTGCCTGGTTTCTAATGAGCCCCCAGGGAGTCACCCCGCCCTCTCCAACAAAACCGGGTTCGGGGTCGCATTGAGCCTGCGGAACTCCTTACCACTGGAGGAGACGGCCGCCCAGCTGACGTCTCCAAGGGAGGAGCCGGCCTCACTTGGATAGAAAGGCCCTCAGGGGCTGTTGCTTAAGGCAGGCCAAGCCAGCTCCCCCAACCTGGCGCCCCTTCCAAGAAGCCCCATTGCCCCCCGGCGTTGCCACGGCAACTCCGCTCCAGGACCCCTTCCGCGCTGCAACCGGCAGGGGGCGCTGGGCGGAGGGAAAGCGGCCTTCTTGATCATAAAGAAAGCGGAAGTGACGTAGGGGACGGCAAGGCTGGAACGGAAAAGAATAGGAGAGACATAGACTGTCGCCCGTGTTGATTCAATCCGCTGGGAGGCTGGAGGAGGAAGGAGGGGCGGCGCTCTGTGGAATGAAAGCGTCCCATTGGCCTCTTCTGGTCCTAAAGGGGCACTCTGGACTTCACCTCTCTATGTTAAATGCCTCTTGAGCTGCGAGAAGCACCGGAAGAAGCGGGCAGAAAGCCGGAAGGAGGAAACCCGATGCATAAATATGGTAGAAAGACTCTTGGTTCCCTGCTCCGGCGGGGGAATAATTCCAGGAACGATGGTTCCGGCTCAGCGCTTCCGTCCTTCGACGGAGGCTGCGGTCTTTGAGCCCCGATCTCAAAGGGTCTCTTGGTTGGGCGGGAGGTTGGACTAGATGACCTACAAGGTCCCTTCCAACTCTGTCTATCCCTTTGGGTTGCCCGAGGGCAGGACCGAAATTCTTGAATATAAATTGAGAGCAAACCCCCACTAGAACTGATGATGTTACCTAGTTGGGTCATGAAACGTCTGCAAGAAAGAAACCATGCTCAGAGAGCACTAAGGATGACATAATCCTGTTCCCTCCTCCAGCTACTGCTCTTCTGTGTAAACCTCACTCCTAACATTGTTGATGTTACCTAGTTGGGCCATGAAACGTCTGCAAGAAAATAACTAAGCTCAGAGAGCACCGAGGACCCCAGTCATCCTCCTCCTCGTAACTGAATAACAGATTTGGAAGGGTCCTTGTAGGTCATCTAGTCCAACCCCCTGCTCAAGCAGATCCTGGTAGGGTTAGAAGCAGCCTCTCCCCCAAGATCCAACACAGGACGAAAGTCATTAAGTCACAATAGGAACTGCCCAACACCCTTTCAGAAGACAAGCCCTTCATTGAATCATCCCAGAGCAGTCGAGACTTCACAAGGGAGCTCAGATAAACAATAAGCCAGAGGCTGACCAGATTAGCTCAGACAAGCACCTAGGATTGGCATTTCCTTTTGCCTATAGAGCCAGCTATGACCCCTACATGACCCCACAGCCAATAGAATACATGTTCTTGCACCAGGAACAGGAAGTTCAAGTTCAAAGCCCAGAAGAGGGTATAAAATAACCCTCACTCTCCACTCCATGTGGTCAGCTACCCAGAATCACACATGCTTGATGGTTCTGTTCATCTTTAAACCATCTTTCCAATCAGCCTCCATATTTCCAGTGTCTTTTTCCCAGTTTGGAACTGAACCCGAGGGATATTTCCTCCCACAATTAGAATGGTCACTAAATGAACTGATGTAAGCCAAGAACTACCTCTACTTTCTTATAGCAAAAAGAGTTTGAAATTAGGACTTTGGGTTGCCCGTAATAGCTGTGCTTACCTTTGGCCCATTTTTTTTTTTTAATCTCAGATGTCTGTCTAGGTTTGCTCAAAGTGCATCATTTTTTTTTTCATGGAGATTACCAATCAGAAATTTGGAGGGAAGGAGAAAAAAAATGACTTGTCAACTAACAAAAATTTCATGAAAGACTGACCTAGGCCTTTTTTCCTAGAATTTAGGATTGGCTTTCCACTGGACTTTCAGATCTGCCTTGTTTGTTGCAAGAGTCTTGGGTATTTTCTGTGAGGCTGGATGAGTCATGCCGTTGCCTTGCAGGGGTGGGTGAAGCACAGGTAGCCCTTAACATCCTCACTGGGGTCAACTTTAGGAACAACTTAACTGGAACCTGTTTGACAGGGAAACCCATAGCTAGGGGGTGGGGAGGGAACGGGGCTGTCTTAGGAATGCTTTAATTCCTGCATTGAGCAGGGGGTTGGGCTCCATGACCTCAAGGGCACCTTCCAGCTCTCAGATTCTGTGATTCAGAGGATATATCAAGGAAGGAGTCTCTTTACCCTCCCTCTCCCTCCTGGCACCATTTTTATACAAAACTTTAATGTCCCACTCAAATGAGAAAGATAAAACTTATTTTAAAACTTCATGCTGTTTATATAGTAAAGAACAGAAGAGGCAAAAATGATTTGTTAGGTTAAGTAAAAAAAAAAAAATCTGTTTTATTAAAATCAAGTTCTGCCAGGGAAAATCCTGTAGTGCAGTACAAAAACATTCCCCTTTTTCCTTAGAGGCGTTTACTTAATATGGCTACGTGTGTTCATTGTCCAGTTCAAATGTCAGAAGGCAAATCAAGACTTCCAACTCTCCTCAGAAAGAGGAACTGTCTGTTCTTCAAAAAACACTGAAGATTATAAATCAACGCCTTATCCACTCCCTAAATCCACAGCCCAACCCCATCATTGCCAGAATTCTGGAAGGGAAAGCCACGAGGTGAAGGAACGCTCTTCAAGATTTTGCCAAATATGTAGGATTTCATATTTTTGGAGTGAATTCAAGATTATTTTTTTAAAGGACTCCCGACCGACTTGTTTAGGCCAGGAGAACTTTCTTCAGTTGCTCCACCTACTATTTTGTAGAAAGCTTGGACAATTGCCCAAGGAGAAATTTGGCTGCCAGAGATCTTCTGGAAATGTAATGCTTGCAGAGTTGCCAACAAGCAAGGGAGGGAACAAGCAGCTGTGCAATGGGGCTTCGCCTCTCCAGATACTGCCCAGCTCAATTCACTTCCAACGGATGATCTCCTCTGTAGCCAAGCGCATAATCTTATGGAAGTCAAAGTGAAGGTACTTTCTCCAGAAACGACGGTCTCGGCCATAAATCTGAGCTGGGTAGCATGGACTCCCTGTGCAGACAAAGCAACCTCAATGAAGCAAGCACTGCGACAAAAATTAACCCAGGATTGGCATTATGCAAAGATATAGTAAAGATAGGTGAGCTTTTACACTTAGCATTCTGTGCGCATCGGTGTATAGCAGGTACTCAAAACGTTTTAAACGGGGCCAATTCACAGACCCTCAGACTGTTGGGGACCCGGACCGGATGGGTGGGCGTGGCTAGGTCATATGACTAGGTGGGCGTGGCCAATCTAACACTCCATTAAACAAATTACACAAATTAAACTTTAATTTGTTTTGCTCCTGGGGGTGTTTGATTTGCTTTTGTTTGCATGTTGCTCTTTTGGTTGCCTTTTCTTTTAACTAGATCATTTTTTCAGTTGTTTAGGAGTCTATTGGTCCACTTCAGGAAAGTCAGTTTTGCAGCAATTCTTCTCAGCCCCAAGGAGCTTACAATCAACAAGTCTCTCTCCTCTCTCTCTCTCCCTCTCCCTCTCTCTCTGATCTCTCTCTCTCTCCCTCTGTCTATCTTCTGGAAGTGGGGGAGGTGAAAAATGGGCCCATTTTTGGCCTCCCGGGGCATCCTTTCAGTTACAGCCCACGGGAGTTGTGAAGGTAATTCCTGCGCTTGGCCGAAGGGTGGGGGCCAGCAGGTGGGCAGGGCAATGTGGGCGGGGAAGCCTCGTGGTCCTACGCGGGCCAGATCAATGGTTTTGGCGGGACTTATACAGCTCGTAGGCCATAGTTTGAGGGCCCTTGGTGTATAATTATGCCAACCATCCCATTGCATTAAACAGCAAAAGAAACTCTTGGGACATTTTTTTCTCCAAGGGTATAACTTGACTGAAAAGCCATGGGGATACAGAACTAGAAAAGCCAGTTCTGACACTTTCGCACGCAAACAGCATAAGGAAAACTTTTCCTCCTCCCCCCACCCTCCAGACCTCCCATTGTCCACCAATTGGTTGCACCTGCTTTATTTTGGAAACGGCCTGCCAGCCTCGGACATTCCCAGGCGATGACCTTGGGGTTTGGGTCTGTCTAGCACTTCTAGGCAGCACACTTGCATTCCAGAGTTTCCTCCCAAACCTCCCTTACATGAGTTCATAAATCAAGAAAGATTGGACCATATTAGTCCTGGATTAAAAAAAAACTCAAACCGCCTCCATATTGTTGCCCAGAAAACCACATGCATGTGACATGCTGGGACTTGAACTCTCTTGTTAAAATGACTGAGCAAAAACTCACTAAAGAAACCTGTGCATTTCTGTGTAATTCAGCACAGTTCAGATTATTAGAGGAACCTTACCAATGCCATGGAAAATCCTCGCCAGAGCCCTCCCAGAGAACTTTTCATCTTGACGGATGGAGAGGAAGTGGCGAATGTCAGCCTGGATTTGCTGTTCCCATTGCTGAAACTATAATTGGGAAGAACATTCCAGGGAAAGTGAAATTAGCATTAAGGGGACTCCATAGCAAAGCACAATTTCAGACAAGGGCCGTGTTTTCAGCTTTAGTGCAAATGCCATTCAATTTTAAAAATAGACAGCCAGGAACGAACGTTTTCTGCCGAGTTCGACTTTATGCTGCTCCAATCGAACTAGGATGGCTTTTTACCATCTGCATAATATCAGTGCCACTCTGTAAAATTTTACAGAGATGCATGAATATTAGTTTGAACTTTGACACTGCTTCACATCAAGTTAGCCTGCAGTTTTTGTAGCATGTTAGCCCAATATTGCTCACCGTTTCAGTTAGCAAAGTTGTTCTCCAGAAAAAGAATGTCGTTTTCTGTATGATGCTGATAGTGGCTGGTAGACTAGTTTCTGCTAATAACAGCTCTGCAGGATCATCGTCATCATTTAACGACCCCATAATCCCTTGCAGGGTGGAGTCTGGGCAACTGAATGGAGCTAGCATAGTGTTTTAATGGCCAGATGCCTTTCCTGTCGCCAATGCGGAGTTTTGTTCAGCAGATATATTCTCAGTGTGTGCAGAGAGAGAAATATCGGCCTCTACCTAGGATCGAACTCACAGCCTCCTGATTCTGAGGCGAGAGCTCCACCTCTAAGCCTCCGCACCACTCTGCTAACAGCTCTGCAGGATGTTTAGACAGAAAAAAGCCACATTTGGCCACCTGCTCCCTAATCGTTTTAACTAGAAATTTCTCTGTCAAAATGTACTGCCTAATAAGAGTCCAAATATGTAAAAATATAAAATATAATAAAATATATAATAAGAGAGTCCAAATATAGAAAAGGGAATGGCAATATTGTTCGGTGCCTGATGACACACAGAAGGGTAATTAACCAGACGGAGGCGGTGAAATTTTGGAAGTTTTTCAGGACACGTACAAGGCAAAGGCAGTGAATTTTCACAAATGATGCCAATTTGGGGCATAGGCAGTTGCGTTTTAAACCAGGGGTATCCAACCTTGGCAATTTGGAAGACTTCAACTCTGTCCGAGACTGTGGACTTCAACTCCCAGAATTCCCCCGTCAGCCATGCTGTCTAAAGAATTCTGGAAGTTGAAATCCACAAGTTGTACAGCTGCCAAGATTGAACACCCCTGATCTAAATAAAATAAATAAATAAATTCCCTTGGATTAACCTCCATCCTCTGAGGCCCTCCATATGCATCAGGACCCCACCGCCCAAAGACCCCTAGCAAAGCCACCAATCTGCAGAAGGCCAACCAGGATAGAACCTTGTCAGCCTGCCTGATTTGGCGCCAACTGTAGACGAAAAGCTGGATTTCCTTACCTGAACGTCCTGGAGATGATCAGCCCCACAGTCGGCACCCACAGAGGTTTCATCCAGCACCGGCTGCTTCTCAAAATAAGCCACCAGCTGGGACTTCAGCTGGCTGCTCCTCTCCTGGTCTGCATGGTCACAGCACGAGGCGTAAGTAGAAAAAGCCACGCTGTGGAAAACGACACGGACACACAACAGAGGTAAGTACAGTGGAGGTCCAGCAGCACAGGGAGTCTTCGACTTACAACCGCTAGTGACCGTTCAACGTTACAATGGCACTGGAAAAAGTGATTTACAACCGGTTTTAATACTTATGACCATCCCCAGCGTCCCATGAACAACATTTAGGCGTTTTGGCAACTGGCTAATCTATTCTAATATGGTTGTTAAGTGAATCTGGCTTTCCCATCAACTCGACTTGTCAGGAGGTGTCACAAAAGGGGATCAGGTGACCCTGGCACATTGTGACCGTCATAAATATGAGTCAGTGGCAAAGCGTGTGAATTTTAATCACCTGACCATGGAGATGCTGCAACGGTCATAAGTGTGAAAAGGGTCACAAGTCACTTTTTTCAGTGCCGGTGTAACTTTGGACGGTCACTAAATAAACAGCTGTGAAGTCCGTATTTTGTCAGAATCCACCCAGCCTCCCGTGGGGTTTACAGGCCCTTCCTTCTTTGCAACTGCCCACCTCTGGAAAGCCTGGAAGCAGACTTGGAGCTGCCGGAGGGCTGCCTTTTCTCGACCCGTGACTCGCTGGTGCAGGAAGTCACACACCCCATCCAGCTCATCATCGCTGAGGTCGCCGTAGGAGCGCAGGTGAAAGGAGAGCTCCCTGAACTCCACCAGGATCTCGCTCTTCCTGGAGCCTTGGGAACCTGAGCAAGGGGACAAGAAAATGGTGGACAACCTCTCGAAATCCCCAGATCCTCCAGCACGTTCTGAATCACTGCCTCTCGGTGGGGGAAGATGTTCCCTGAAACACAGCCGACTGCAAGCCCAAAAGGCAACTGGACTTTCTTGGGTTTCTCTTTGAAAACATTTCCCCTTCTCATCCAAGAAACTTCTTCGGTTCTAACTGACTAGCAGGGGATGGAAGGATTTATATTCTTTGCAGTCATCTGGACGTTAGCACCCTAAGAGTCGTTGAGGCCATTTGGGGGTTTATCTCTATCTTCAGGGTCACCTGAATCCAGAGTGCAAATGGATCTGGAACCTTCTTGGGACCGCCGAAAGGACTGTGATTGGTAAACAGGAGATGAAAGTGGTGTCATATCCCTCCCCTTTGTTGAGAGAGGGGCTATTCTCTAATTTTAACACAGATCAATTTTAATACCTTGGGAGTCCTTGGTGCTCTTTCAGCTGGCTTCTTTTCTTGCAGACATTTCATGGCCCAAACTTGGATAATGAAATCATGCTAGCACTTCATATTTGGGTCATGAAATATCTGCAAGAAAGCTCACAGAGCAACAAGGACTCCTCCTTTCAACCCTGAGCTACAAATATTCTCCTTTACTGATACATAATTTTAACACAGACATTCCATTCCCCACCAGTCGGTTAGAACTAAAGCTTCCTTGGATGAGAAGTGAAATATTTCCAGATGAAAAAACGAAGAAAGTCCAGTTGCCTTTTGGAAAAAGTGCCTTTGGGACCGTCAAGACTTGGATGATTGAGAATCTCCACAGACATTTCACTGACCACCAAGGAGACCTCTAGTGCTGAAGAGGTAAGGGATGATTGACAAACACTATGCAGGGACTCTGCTTCTTTTCTGGGCCGTGACTGAGAACTAGCTCAGATAAAAATCTCCCAACAGCCCCCCATCCTCCCTGCACACCAGTTGACCAAGCTCCCCGCTGGCTTACCGTTCTGCCATGGGCTGTTCCACTGCAGCTGTCGTAGGGCGCGTTTGACTGGCAGAACCTCCCAGCCCATGGAATCGGCCAGTGCAATGACATCGAACTCCACAGAGCTGGCCTGGGTGGCTCTCACCCCTTTCAGGCGCTGCTGGGCCAAGCAGACCGCGAGCGGAGGGCACCTGGAGGCAGGAGAGACAGCAAGGAAGCAAACTTGACTGCATGTGTCAACCCTGAAGCTGACCTGACTGGAGCCATCTTGGAAGCTTCAGTGCTGCCACACTGGAGAATTAGGAGAATTAAGAGATAGTTGGGGTTTTTTAGCCAAAACAAAATACTTTCTCTTGGGAACCAAGGACGTTCTCACACCTGGTCAGAGGAAGGAGGAGTGATGTCACCAGGCAACCGGATGGCACCCTGATTGGACTATGTGACTGACTGTTTGGGGATGAGGGAAAACTTTTGTTTTTAATTAGGTGAAAACTGCAGGAACCTTCAGAGTCGGTTTTCATCAGAGCTGTGCCAATATGATAAGCCCGAATAAAACTATTCTTTGAGGAATCTATCTGCCTTGGAGTTTTGCTTGCTATGGATGTATTACTTGGAACCCTGACAGCATGAACGAAACAAGCATATACCTTTTCTATACTAGATTTCCCCCGAAATGAGACCCAACCGGAAAATAAGCCCTAGCATAATTTTTAGGATATTCATAATATAAGCCCTACCCCCCAAAATAAGCCCCAGTTAAAATCATCAGACAGACAGACACATTTAGTACAGTATTTCACTAAAAATAAGACCTAACCGGAAAATAAGTCCTTGTTGGAGCAAAAATTAATCGAAGACCCGGTTTTATTTTCGGGGAAATACAGATACCTTCCTCTGTGAAAGAGATGGGCGATTTCTAAATCTGACCAATAAAATAATAAATACTGCGACCTGCAAAACCCGATATTGGTTTACATAATTTATATACAGGTAGTCCTCGACTTACAACCATTCGTTTCAGTGACTGTTCGAAGTTACAATGGCACTGCAAAAAGTGACTTGTGACCGTTTTTCACACAGCCATTGCAGTATTCCCCCCCCTCTGGTCATGTGATGAAAATTCGGACGCTTGGCAACTGACTCATATTTATGATGGTTGAAGGGTCACCGATCATTTTTTGTGACCTGACAAGCAAACTCAACGGGGAAACCAGATTCTAATTTAACAACAGCAGTGATTCGCTTAGCAACTGTGGCAAGAAAGATCGTAAAATGAGGCAAAGCTCATTTGACTGTCTTGCTTAGCAACAGAAATGTTGGGCTCAATTGTGGTTGTAAGCTGAGGACTTCCTCTATTGGCCCATCTCAGTCTTGTGACACTGAGAAGCTCATAATGCAAGACATAAAGACACAAAAAATATACAACGACATAGCAGTGAAGTTGAGGCTCCTAAAAACTACAATCCAATCAAAGCCGCCACGTGGATTGTACCCACTGCCTGGCCCTACCCCTGAGGAAAAAGCCAGGCTTCTGATAAAGCAATGATGGTCAGCCCGGGAGAGGATACTGATAGATGAGAGGGAATAATTCATCCCTTCCAGCGAACCGGTTACTCTGAAGCCCAGCTGGGTAGGACTGGAGGGCCATCCCAGTCCCATCTCACTGGCAGCTGCTCCTCACCAAGGGACCCAGACGGTACGTGCGTTATCCATGTGCTGCCTAATAGTGGCTCCTGAGCTACCCAGAGATCCCAAGCGTAGCATTCAGTGACCGAAAGCCCCACGTTCTGTGGGGTTTCAGGGTCCACCCTGAGATTGTCCCAGGAACATGGGCAGGCTTCCTTTTGGCCTGGATCTGTACCCATGATGCCTGCTCCCACACTTGCAGCAGAGGGCACAACGGATACGGCCTTCTATTTGGCAAATGCTGGTAATCTAAGATGTTGTCCTAGGTCAGCTGCCCACACCCTTTTGGGCACCAGGGACCAGTTCTGTGGGGAGAAGTTTTTCCGCAGACCAGAGGGGCGTATCATTTCGCGTACTGCCTGCATCCCATGGATGGGGCATCGCTTGTTTGCACAGCCTGCTGCCGGCATGCTGCGGACCGTTGCTGGTTCATGGATCAGGGTTTGGGGACACGTCCCTGTTCCATTGCCACAAATGGACAGCAATGGACGCCTGGTCTAAAGGAGTCAGCTTTGACTGAAATGGCTTATAAACCTCTAAAATAAATAATAAAAATGCTGCCAGGGTGGTGGTGAACTGGTTAAATCTGACCTAGGTGCCTTCTGCCCCCAGTTTGCCTGCATGTTTGCACACAACAGCAATATCATGTTCAAGCCCATTGTTCCAAAATGCCAACTGCAGCGAAACTCCCTTCCCTCCCTTCTGGGTGCTCTGTCGCATTTGCTTTTTATTACAGGTTGTTTTTGTCCAGGTTGTTATGCTATGTGGTTGTTTGTAAGGGTTTTAAATCGCACACTGAGGTGTTTTAAGCTATCTAGAATTTTCTGGACTGGGGCAGCTGCAACAAATCATCTTCATTCACATCCCAAACCTACAACTCTGTGTGCTGAATTTTTGGCCTGCAAGATTAAATAAAAGTAATCCTCACACTTACAACCATTTTGTGAAGGTTCCGATTAACGAACCCCAACGAGTCAGCGCCCTTGAGACTTTCAGCTTCCTCAAAGAGGACATCATTTCAGCAAGGGTGATGCTGAAAGCAGCTCTGGCTATTCCCCACGCTTTCAGCATAAGGAAAGATTAGACAGCTCCCTCCCTCCCTCCTTGTCAGAGGTCCAGTTAGGTGTTCTGGCATCTCCTTGGACTCCTCTTCCAGTCTCTCACCCACACCTGTTGGGATGACCTTGGTTCCCACGAGATAGTAGATCGTTGATGTCTGGTCTGACAATTCAAAGCTGCCTCCTCCCCACAAAGTGTGTCAAGCTGAGAAACGGAGACAAATGGAGCCTTGGCAGTACAGTGGTCTAAAGCACCCTGTTATTAACACCAGCTGTCTGCAATTACTGTAAGTTCGAATCTCACCAGGCTCAAGGTTGACTCAGCCTTCCATCCTTTCTAAGGTAGATAAATTGAGGACCCAGATTGTGGGGGCAATAAGCTGACTTTGTATAAATATACAAAAGAATGAAGGCTATTGCTTAACGCATTGTAAGCCGCCCTGAGTCTCCGGAGAAGGGCGGCATATAAATCAATTTTTTTAAAAAAAAATGGCTGCGACGGGCCCGATCCTTTTCAAAGTTGACACATTCATTGACTGACCATTAAAAATTACAACGGCACTGAAAAAAAGAGACTTTTGACCGTTCTTCACATTTATGACCATTGCAACATCCCGATGGTCACATGATCAAAATTCAAACACTTGGCAACTGACTCATATTTATGACGGTTGCAGTGTCCAGGGGTCACGCGATTCCCCTTTTGCAACCTTCTGACAAGCAAAGTCAATGAGGAAGCCGAATTCACTTTAACGACGCGTATTACTAACTTTGCAACTGCAGTGGTTCACTTAACAACGGTGGCAAGAAAGGTCGTAAAGTGGGACAAAACTCACTTAACAACTGCCTTGCTTAGCAAGAGAGATTTTGGGCTCCATTGCGGTTGTGACTGGATTTGAGCCACGGCTGTGAAAGAGCCTTGTTTCTCAATTTCTTGACATCCTCTCTTACTGGCTTGGTCCTTTCCCCCACTTCCTTTCCTCACCTTCGAGAAACCGTCCGCAGCTGCTGAGGGCCTTTGTAGCACGAAACCCGGCATGAAGAGAAAGTGGGGTGCAGCAGCTCTACCCAGTGACAGGGGTGCAGTTCCAGGTAGCACAGAAGGGTCTCTATGCCTGAAAAAAACCTACTTTCGGTTAAGTGGACAAGGACACAAGGCTTGCCAGGTCAACTTGAGAACATTGTGGATGGTGCTTTCTATTCATGTTTTGGAAACATCCCCCCACTTACCACCATCCAATTTCCGCAATCAGACCTGTGCCATCTGTTGACAAAGGGGCTTAGGCAGTCTTTTGTTGTGCTCAGAAAATATGCTCTTTGAAATCAAGCATTGGGAAACCTGCCCTCCTGCTGAAGATGGATTAAGGTCCGGATGACTTGAGCTTCAGTTCAGGCTGTAAGGAATCCTATGTTTGCTTTTTAAAGTCTTTTCCCAGATTGCTTCTATTCCAAAACCAAGCTGGAAATCATTTTGGACCGATGCCAAAAGTTTAGGACAACAGAGAACCAGTAAAGATTTGAGAAGCCGCAATGTTTCCCAGTATCTTATTAAATACTGGCTAGTATTTATCCCGAATCAAATTTGGATTCTTTAGATAAGGAAGAAATTGAGGCAGCAGCAATAAACAGGGAAGATTCAGAAAACCTCTTCAGCTCTTTCTTCTCAAGCCATTCTGAACAGCCAGACGGTTTTTGAAATTTTCTTTTTATTTTAGATTTCCTACCCCGCCTTTATTATTTTTATAAATAAAAATATTTTTTTATTTGGCTCTAATTTTTTGCTCTTGTGATCTGGCGAGATCCGGCCATGAATGGCGTGAATGAGTTTTTAATGTTTTTAATTTTTCAATGTTTTTTTATAATTATTTTTTAAAATGTATTGTGAGCCGCCCTGAGTCTTCGGAGAGGGGCGGCATATAAATTTAATAAATAAATAAATAAATAAATAAATAAATAAATAAATAAATAATTCAATTTTTCCCACAACAACCCTGTCAGGGGGAGGGGGGTTGGGCTAAGAGAGAGATGGACTGGCCCAAAGAACCCAGCTGGCTTTTGTGCCTAAGGAGGATTAGAACTCACCATCTCCTGATGATCGGTTCAAAATCATCCAGCTGGCTTTCTTGTCTAAGATGGACTAGAACTCCTGGCTTCTAGCCTGATGCGTTAATCACTAGACCCAACTAGCAGACAACCCCCCCCCCCCGCTTCCTTCTGATTAGTTTTATTTCATATTTAAAGCTTCAGGAAGACAGTTCTCACGTTCCTGTGATTCCTAACACCAGAGGCCCTCACCTTCTTCTCGGAGGTCCAGCGCTTCCACAGTTGGTTGAATAGGGATGGCTCTCTCGTGTTTATAGCATATTCGCGACTGTTCTGGGTCAAGTAGCTTCTCTGAACTTCCTTCTAGGGCGGTGAGCATCTCTGCATCCTCCACTTCACAGCCCTGGGGATTAAAAATGGGGGAGGAGGAGGAGAAAGAGAAGGCGAAGGAGAAGAATCAGCTGGCTGCCAAAGGGCTCATCAGTCCTGTGGGCTTAGGCCTTAGAAGCCAATGCTGTCTTGTCTCTCTTAAATCTCTTAACGTTTTTCCTTTGAGTCATGTGCCTGTTTGTGAAGGTCAGCTAAAGTCCACGCTGAGATTCAGGAACACATACACAAAATTCTGGGGATGCAAAAAAATGAAGCGGTCCTTCATTGCACAGCTCTGACTATCACAAGATAAAGTAGTCCTCGCTTAATGACCAGTTGCTTAGCAACTGTTCAAAGTTACGACAGCTTAAGAATGGCTCCCTAAGACCCATTCTTAAGGGTCTTAAGAATGTCTTCCCCCCCCGCCATCATGGGATCACTTTAGGGGTCCTTGGCCACCGGTTCACATCTATGGTCAGTTGCAGCATCCCAAAGTCACACGACCATAATTTTCAGCAGCTTTTGTCGGCTTCCGGCAAAATAAGTCATAACATTGGGCATGGACATGTGCCGACCTGCTTCATGACTGCCATGATTTACAACCCTAATCCCAGGTGCAATTACGATCGTAAACTGAGGGCTACTTGCATATTCAACCATGCTGGTTCTCCCTAAGGAACAGCTTTCAAAGTGGTCTCCAGTCAGTTGTCCTCTCCTTCACCTGCTGGTTCCTCTTTCCTAATATTTTATGTGATCTTGATACTACAATAGAATGACAGAGTTGGAAGGGGCCTTGGAGGTCTTCTAGTCCAACCCCCTGCTCAGGCAGGAAACCCTATACCATTCCAGACAAATGACTGTCCAGTCTCTTTTTATAAACCTCCAGTGATGGAGTATCCACAACTTCTGGTGGCAAGCTGTTCCACTGGTTAATTGTTCACTGTTGGGAAATTTGTCCTTAGTTCTAAGTTGCTTGATTATTTTCCACCCCCATTGCTTCTTGTCCTGCCTTACTGGTGCTTTGGAGAATAGCTTGACTCCCTCTTCTTTGTGGCAACCCCTCAAATTTTGGAAGACTGCTATCATGTCACCCCTGGTCCTTCTTTTCTTTATTTAGACTACTCAATTCCAGCAATTGTTCTTTATTTGTTTTAACCTCCAGTCCTCACCTTGTTGAGTTCCTGCTGCTTCTGATGAAGCTCTTGGCATTTGCAACGTGGGAAAACCGTCTGCACGAGCCTTTTGATGGTGAAGAAGTCAACCATGTCTGCGTAAATATGGCGCCTCAGTTCATGCAAATCCTCACCCTGGCAAGGAGAAGGTCAACTTTGTGAATGGTGGAGAAATAGGCATTACTATTATTTATTACCTAGGCCTATGCATGACTGTATCATTTTCTCCTCTTTCCCTGAAATATATAAATATGAGTGCCTCCATTTATTTGTAGGAATTCCTCACATTATTTCTTGGAGGGAATTCCTCCAGTTAAAATAAATAACATTTTATTTATTTTAAAATTTTAAATAATTTTTAAATTTTAAATTACAGGGCGATTTGATTATCGGTTTTGGGGCCCGGCGTTTGATTTCACGAGATGCAAAACTGCAAGTTCTATCCGCAAGCATGTTAAAGCATAACAGAAGTTGGAAGGGACCTTTGAGGTCTTCTAGTCCAACCCCCTGTTCAAGCAGGAAGCCCTATATACCATTTCAGACAAATGGTTGTCCAGTCTATTCTTAAAAACTCTAGTAATGGAGCACCCACAACCTCTGAAGGCAATCTGTTCCATTGGCTAATTGTTCTAACTGTCAGGCAGTTTCTCCTTAATTCCAGGTTGCTTCTCTCCTTGATTGGTTTCCATCCATTGTTTCTTGTCCTGCCCTCAGGTGCTTCGGACTCTTTCTTCTTTGTGTCAGCCCCTCAAATTTTGGCAGCCCCCCCCCCAAAAAAATATGTGATGCGCACATATGGCTGGTTTTCAGGCTAAAAGCTTTTCCCTGAATAAATCCCCCCCAGAACAAGCTCTACTTTACCTCTGGGTTGAGGAAGAGATGACACTGGGCAGGTTGGCCATCCCTCCCAGCACGCCCGATCTCCTGCACGTAGCTCTCAAAGTTCTTGGGCATGTTGTAATGCACAACCCCGCGCACATCCGACTTGTCCAAGCCCATCCCGAAGGCCACCGTGGCCACCACCACTCGCAACTGGCCGGACATGAAGTTATTCTGCACACGGCGACGTTCGTAGGCAGATAAGCCGGCGTGGTAGGCATCGGCCATCCATTTCAGAGGGCGCCGGGTGCTCTTTTTCGCTGTGGGGGAATGAGAGGAGAATGAAGGGGAGGCTCACTGAAAACCTGGGAGAAACATCAGCCACATAAACCACGACTCGTTTCAAGGATTCAAAAAGGCTGGGGAAAAAAAGGCCTGGCCTGTTCCAGAAGCAAAGATTTCATGCCTGTTTGGCTGTGCTTTAATTCTGGAAGGATCTTCTCTCAGAGACGCTGGGTGGGCTCGTGCTCTGACACCATTTTGGCGGTAGCGAAGGTGTACAGGTAGGCCTCGACTTATAACCATTTGTTTAGTGACCGTTCGAAGTTACAACGGTACTGAACAAAGTGACTTGTGACCGGTTTTTCACACTCACGACCATTGCAGCATCCTTATGGTCATGTGATCAAAATTCGGATGCTTGGTAACTAACTCATATTTATGACGGCGTCCCGGGGTCACCTTTTGCGACCTTCCGGCAAGCAAAGTCAGTGGGAGAGCCAGCTTTACCTAACAACTATGTGGCTCACTTAATAACCGTGGCAAGAAAGGTTGTAAGATGGGGCAAAACTCACTGTAACAACTGATTTGCTTAGCAACGGAAAATGTTGAACTCAATGGTGGTTATAAATCAGGGACAAAAAGAACAACAGAGTTTCTGCCACATCACTTGTTTCCTACCCAGCTGTTCCCCAGGTTGGTTCTGCCCAGAGGTGAAATCCAGCAGATTCTGGAGGATTGGTAGCAGAAATTTTGAGTAGTTCAGAGAACCGGTAAATGCCACCTCTGGCTGGTCCCAGAATGGGGTGGGAATGGAGATTTTGCAATATCCTTCCCCTGCCATGCCCACCAAGCCATGCCCACAGAACCGGTAGTAAAAAAAATTGGATTTCACCACTGGTTCTGCCAATACTCCCCAGTCAACAACTACCTTTGGCTTTCTTCCTTTTTCCAGGGAGTTGGTCCTCCCCCTCTGGCTCTCCTTCACAGGGGGCGTTTCTCAGCTTCACCCCTTGCAAACAGGTGCGGATGAAGGCTGCAATCCGCGCTGTCTCTTCCCGGCGCGTGCAGTACACAATGATTGAGTCCAGGCTTCCAAATCTGTCCCCTTGCAGCAAATTTACGAGAGCCTGCAATGATTAGCATTTTTTTTTCAACAGAGATTCAGAACTGTTTTCCTGGATACCTTAGGAAACGAGGTTACTGTTGTTTGCAAGAAAATAATACCCAGCAGGAAAACATTTCCTATCTAGGGAATTGTTTGTGGCATTTTCAGCCTGGTTTTCTTCTCAGTTCTAGGAGATTGACCCCAAACAAATCCCAAAGGGGCTTTTTCAGCTCTTTTGAAGACAGCAAAGTCCACATTTTGGATAGAGAAGGACTGCTGGTTTGAAATAGGGATAAAAGAGGCCATCTATGTCATGGCTCCTCTCTCAACAGAGAGGGAGGGATACGACCTCATCTATCTCCAGTCTGCAACACAGTCCTCCTTTCAGCAGTTCCTAGAAGGCTCCTCACCCATTGGCACTACTCAGGTGACACAGATAAACCTCCAGGTGGTTCAATGACTCTCTCAAAGGATGCAAATGACCAGCTGCCTGCAAGGAGTACAAGTCCTTCCATTCCCCACCATCCAGTCAGAGCTGAAGAAGCTTCTTGGATGAGAAGAGAAACGTCTTCAAAGAAAAACCAGAAAGTCCAGTTGCCTCTTGGAAAAAGCACCTTTGGGACAACCAGGACCTGGATGACTGAGAAGCTCCAGAGACATCCCAAACAAATTCTCCCAGAGCAGTGGATTTCTGAACCCAGATAGATCCATTCCAGAACTCTGGCTACTAATACTGGAAAGCACTCTAAAGGTGTAGCCACTTTTGGATATGAAGTACAAAGCACAGCAGAGCCTGTTGATGGAGAAAACCAGTTTTCTGAGAAAAACCTTAAGATTCAATCTTGTGAGTTTCTGGCTCAACACACACCTGGCAAAGTTCTTAAAGAAGACTGTCCCCCGCCTCCCAACCGCTCTCTTATATGGAAACATCTGCCTGGGCTCCAGACTCACCTGATCCTTGTCTCTGTCTGTAGAGACAGAGAGACACAAGTTCGGAGGAACTGCAACAGAACGCACAGCCAGCCCTTCGCCCTCTGGGATGCCCAAGTGATGGGCCACGTCCTGTGCCGTTGAAACGGTAGCAGTGGCTGTCAGGCCTAACAAACACCGCACACCCAAGCGTTCTCGAAGAACCTGCCAGGAAAGAAATGGCGAGGTCATCTAATTTGGAAAGCACAAGAAGCCAACTCTCTTCCAGCAGTGGGCTTATCCGTGCCCAGCTGGAGAAATAAAAATGCTGCCCTCGCCTCAAATTTACACACACATTTGCACAATGTGTGTTGCTCTTCCCAATTGGAAGAGGAAAGTTTTGATGAGAGAGAGAGGGACAGAAAGAATGAGAGACAGAGAGAGAGAGAGAGAATGAGAGTGTGTGTGAGAGAGAGAATGAGAAAGAGAATGATAGTGAGAAAGAGAATAAATGTGTGTGAGAGAATGAGAGAATAAAAGTGTGAGAAAGATACAGAAAATGAGTGTGAAACAGGGACAGAGAGAATAAGAGAAAGAGAATGAGAGTGTAAGAAAGAGTAAATGAGCGAGAGAGAACAAGAGATTTTATTCTGCTTCAAAGGGAATTACAAACCCCTTTACCCATCACTAGTGGCAATAAATGAGGTCAGTAGGTCAGCCTTCCCAATCTTGGGGCATCATACTTAGATTATCACATGGAATCGTTTTAGAATTATTTTAATTATATGGCCAGTCCTCATCCTAAAATACAAGGCCAGGCCAGCCTCAAAGACCTATGTATATATTACTATTATTTTGAGTCCTTTTCAAATAAAATTCCATTTCTGCTTATAGGGGGCTTTTTCAGGCAGAAGGTATCCAATTACCAGACGATTTATCATCTCCCCTAAAACTTTTATCCTTTGAGTGGAGGTGCCACTGGCCACTGAGTTCCTTTTAAACAGGTTTATCCAATCTTGGCAATTTCCAAGTATATGGACTTCAACTCCCAGAATTCCACAGCCAGGATAGCCACTGCTGAAAATTGTAGGGATTGAAGTCCACTCACCTTCAATTTGCCAAGAGTTGGGAAAGGCTGCTGTAGAAAAATTTTGAGGCTAACAGAACACAAGAGGACTATTCAGAATGCTGATTGCTCTGGGTCTTTGACCCCAGAGGCCCCTCAAAAGCCCCTCCTGCCTGCACCCCGACCCACACTTCTACTCATTCATCCTCAGTACCTTACAGAGCCGGAGGTAGCACGGGCGGAAGTTATGCGACCACTCGGACAGACAGTGCACTTCATCGATGCAAGCAAAAGCCACGGGGGGCAGCTGGTCGGCGGGAGGGAGGCAGCTGCTGCTCGAGAGGCCCCCTCCAACCAAGGCCTCGGGGGAGAGGAGGAGTACCTGGACTTTCCCGGCCTTTACCTGCAAGCAGACAATCTCGGTTGGTCAGGGAGACAGGCTTTCTGTCAGATGCACCATCTTAAGCTTTGCGCTTTGCTGGCATCATGTCATAAATTCTTAGGGGGCAACAGGGGAGAGGAAGGAGGCAATTGGCACGTGGAGAGTACGGAGTAGAAGAGTAGAAGAGTGTGTGTGAGTGTGTGTGTGTGTGTGAGAGAGACGGGCTTCATAGAAACCAGAGGTCTTCAAGGACACCTAGTCTGGGAAAAGAATGCAAATTGCACCAAGTGACTCTAAACATCTGAGCTGTTCCCAAAAAAACCTATAAAGTACACACAGATGGAGAGTCAAGGAAGGAGGGCCAGGGAGGAGGAGAAAATCTGTAATGCTTTGCGCAGGAACTTTAGATCCAGCCTTGCTCTTGCTGCAAGCAGTAATCCTTAGTAAAAGAACCTATCACTTCAACTAAATGGAGTCGAGGGTCTTTCTTTCCTAGGGACCTAGCTGGGGCAGGTCTGACACTTTCATTGCAACCCTGCTCAGTGTTGGACATCCAACCACAGCCTTGTTGAGCAGGATGACTGAGAATCTCCCTGTTAGCCCATGTTCTCGAAAACAAGTGTTATGAACATACGGAAACAATTACGAAGGGAAAAAAAAGAGTGTTTCACTGCAGGTGGTGGACTATTGCTTTATTGACTATCCAAAGTTACAAAAGCACTGAAAAAAAATGGCTTATAACTGTTTTTTTACATCGCTGTAACATCCCCATGGACACGTGATCAAAATTCATACACTTGGCAACGGACTCATATTTATGACGGTTGCAGTCACGTGATCCCCTTTGGCAATCTTCTGACAAGCAAAATCAATGTGGAAGACAGATTTACTTAACAACCATGTTTAACTAAGCTAGCAACTGCAGTGATTCACTTAACAATTGTGGCAAGAAAGGTCATACAGTAGGGCAAAATTCACTTAATAACTCTCTCGCTTAGCATCAACAACGTTGGGCTCAGTTGTGGTCGTACGTTTATTTGCTGCTTAAGTTCAAAAATGGAGGCTGGCAGGACCCCAATACACCTAACGCTACCCCCAACTGAGACCACAAATCCCGCAATTCTTAGACCGCATGGCGATTAGGGGCTTTGTGGGGCAGTATAACCTGGAGGATCCTAGTAAAGACAGTTCTCAGTGACCCCAAGGCAGCTTCGCCCCCACGCAGGTGGCTCACCCGCTCCATGGCAGCTTCCCTCTGAGTCTTCGACATGCCGGAGTGGACGCAGACGGCTTTCAAGCGCTGAGGGAGGCCAGAGACCTGCAAGGAATACAGACGGCGCCTCATTCAGAGTTAGGCAGACACGGAACTACCAGCACCGTCTAGGAGCCAAGTCCCTGCTGCTTTTCCTATTGCTGCAATTTTGGCTCCAGAAAAAAAATGCTTGAATTGTGCATTTTGGCATTGGCCCACCTGTGCCAGCACACAGGAGCCATGCTGCAGAGAGTCTAGGATAACTTGGCATGGCCAACTTGGCACGGGACAAGAGTTACACTAACACCGAAGAAATGGTGGAATAGAATCATTAAAAGGATGCGAAAGGAGGGACAGAATGAAATGTGGATGACAAAAATTAAAATAATGTTTTAAATATTTTAAATATTTAAATTGAATTGTTGACTTGTTCCGCAGCAGGTTGTCCTGCCACGAGTTGGCTGTGGTGAGTTGGACGCACCAAGTTGTCCCATTGTGTGCTGCGGGCCCCACTGAGTATTCTAGCTGGTGGGGCCCAGAAGAGCCTTCTCTGCTGTTGTGCCTGCCCTTTGGAACATCTTGACACACACAAACCCGAGTGAGGTCAACTCCCACCCTCCTGACCTTCTGCAAGAGTGTAAAGACATGGGCCTGCCAATTGGCAAAGTTTCGCAAAGGGGATGATTGATGGATTCACAACAGATCCCACCTCCTTCCCATCCTACTCGCGCCCTCCCCATCTTTTAATTGGGATGCAGTATTTGGACCTATTTATATGTCTTTTAGCTTTTGTATAGTTTTTAAAATCTTTTTAAGACTGTTAAGCCGCCCAGAGTTACCCTGTGGTAAGATGGGCGGCCAATACATTTTATAAATAAAATAAAGTAAAAAAAAAATTGCGTGAAGCTACAATGTCCCTGGCCTGCACTTCTTCCCCATAGCTTTCAGTGCCAGTCTCTTTCCCTATTATCTTTCATCTTCTTTCTTCTCCCATCTGGCTTTTCTCCTCCTCTTCCCAGCCCTTCCCCAAGCACAACCACTGCCTAAACGGCTGGTTTGGGGTTCGGTATCACCAGGATGATTTTGGACTCCTGATCGGCCAAGCAAGGCTGTCATGTTTCTGTCCCAGAGTCTGGAGGCTGTGTGGATTTGAATGAGGACGAATACCATCTCCAATCCTACCAAGACCGAGTGGCTCTGGGTGTTTGGAGGTGGGGTTGGCTCTTAATTCATCAACCATCTCCAGTGTGGTGTTCCCCCATTGGGGTCCCAGGCCATGGGGCAGAGCCAACTCTTCAGGCCCTTACGGAAGGTCAGGAGAGTGAGAGTGGACCTCACTCCAGGAGGAAAAGATGTTCCAAAGGGCAGGTGGCCAGCAGAGAAGGCTCTTCTCCTAGACCCTGCCAGCCAGAATTACTTGACTGATGGGGTCTGCAGCATGCCTCCTCTGCCAGTCCCAGTGGGGTGAGACAGTTCCTCGAGTCACCTGGACCCATGCCAAGCAAGGCTTTAAAGAGGATACACAATTTGGGGTTTTTTTCCTGGCCTCAAAACTCTAGTTCAAAGAGCAGGTGGCAGCTATGACCAGGAAGGCCTCCATCTGGTATGCCAGTTGCGTCCTTTCCTAGATTGGAGGCTCTTCAGACAGTCAGTTATGCCCAGGCCACCTCACAGCCTTCTACATGGGGCTGCCCTTGAAGACCACTTAGGACTCGAGGCCCGTGGGCCGGATCCAGCCAGTGGGGTGCTTAGATCTGGCCTACGGGGCCGACCTGGAAACAGTGAAGGACTGGCCTAACCCTTCCGAGGGCTGCCATGAGTGATGTCAAGCTGGCCACGCCCCACGCCCCCCGAGGTCAAACACAACCCTGATGCAGCCCTCAATGAAATCGAATTTGACACCCCTGACCTAGAAGCTTCAACTGGTCCAGAATGTAGCACTGCATGCAGTGATGTAACACCTCTATCCTCTGAAGTGCACAGGTTTCTGGTTTGCTTCCGAGTACACGATTCCAGGTGTCGCCCTACAGGCTCCTCCCCACCAAGCTCCCAAGCCAAGGGCGCATTCCAGCTTACTTGGTCGTCCATCAGCGACACCAAGGGAGAGATCACCAAAGCGATACACGGGCGCCGCTTGCTGTACAGATACGCAGGGAGCTGGTAGCAGAGAGATTTCCCCATTCCTGTTGACAAGACCACCAAGGTGGAGAGCCCTGCAAGAGAGTGAAGCCAGCAGTCAGCCTCAGAACTGGCAGCCGTGGGAGCCTTTCCCGGTGCTGGCACTCGCACAGAAATTGCAACCTAAAGGACATCTAGCCCACCCCCCTGCTCGGTGCAAGATTCACTACGACAGGTAGGACAGAGGATCACTGAATTGCTATAGGAAGACCTTCAGGGAAAATCTCCCCACTACACATGGTAGCCTGTTTCACTGACTGACTGGTCCTACTTTTAAACATGTAGCCTGAACCTACATCGCTGAAGATCAGAAAGGGTTCCAAGAGATCTTGTGAATGCATGAAGAGGAAAATATTTCTCCAAATTGCCAGAAAACAAAACAATAGAGCCAGGTGTCCTTTTCTGACAGGTCCAGAACCCCTCTCAGTTCAAGTGTTGCTGACAGGGAAGTGCCCACAGTGATCCTACAGGGAAAGTCAGTCTAAAGAATTTTCCAAGAATCTCTACCCATCCAATTTGATCGAGCAGACTGGGCATCTGCAGATCCCATCAGCCAAAGAGTGTTGGCTGGCAGTGACTACATGATTTTCTGAGTGGGCCCCTGCTCTGTGAAATATCCTCCCCTCAGGGATTAGAATGACCCCCAACTCTGCTGGCCTTTTGCGAGGCTCTTAAAACCTTGCTGTATTCCCATGCCTGGGGCTCTGAATGTGTTTAGATTCCCGTTTCCTGACTTTACTGTTCACTGGCTAACTATATTTATTTTGGATGTTTTTATTGTTATTAAAATGCTTTTTATCGTCTTAATTTTTTTATTTTTTTTTTACAATTTTGGAATTGTAAGCCACCCATTGACTGGGCAGCTATAGAAATTGAAAGAATGTATGAAAGTATGAATGAAAGAGTTGAGATGCACAGTGCCTATTCACATACTAGAGCACACATGGCAGAAAACAAATTTCATCTGATGTCTGCGTGGAAGGGATTGGGGAATAGGGACAGGTCTTTCTCAGAAAAGCAGAGGAGGTACCACACCACAATATATTTCTCCTTCCGTTCATTTTTGCAACACAAAATCACACTTCATAACACAAAACATAAAATGTGCATTTTCTCTAGGCCCCACTGAAGGCTGTGCTCAATAGACAGGAGGGAGCTTCAGGTAAGATGGAGACTCACCATGGGGCAGACCTAACTTCTCTCATGTGCAGTGGCACAAGCATTCCAGGAAAAAAGGGAGACACTTTTTGTGCCTGCCACCCATCAGTGCCAATGTTACCCCACCAGGCTCTGTCAGGAGACTAAGCCAAACCAAGAGCCGCCTGCTTGTCCTTCGGAAATCAGGCTTACCAGAAATACCTGGCCATCACAACAACTGCCAAGATCCAAGTAAGCTAAATATTTGCTTCTTTATGCCTTACCTGAGAGTATCCTCATCACTGCTGTTTCCTGTCCTGGCCGGAAGGAAGTATAGCCCAGCTCAGCCAGTGCTTGGAACACTTCAGGAGGTGTATCTGGACAAGACACAGTGCACAACCGCAGTTAGGAATGCCTGTCCTCAGGGAAGACTCAGCAGGATGAGCTGAACGAAGACACCTTCAATACACCTTCAATTGAACTCTGTTGCAATTTCAGCTATAAAGATACAGACTCTGTACAAAAGATTTCAGATTCTGAAGAACTGACAGCTGAGCAGGGCAACTGAGAACTTTAAAGCTGTCTCAATTAGCATATATTCCTTCTCACTGTCAGGAAGTTCCTCCTTGATTAGTTTCCATCCATTGCTTCTTGTCCTGCCTTCGGGTGCTTTGGAAAATAGGTTGAACCCCCTCTTCTTTGGGGCAGCCCCTCAAATATTGGAACACTGCTGTCACGTCTCCCCTAGTCCTTCTTTTCATTAGACTAGCCATGCCCAGTTCCTGTAACTGTTCTTCATATATTTTAGCCTCTGGTCCCCTACTCATTCTTGTTGTTCTTCATTCATTCAAGACTCTCAACATCTTTTTTGTATCTTGGCCACCAAAACTGGACACAATATTCCAGAATCAGAACCAGAACTAGAATCAAGCTGGAAGGGACCTTGGAGGTCTTCTGGTCCAGCCCCCTGCTCAAACAAGAAACCCCGTACCATTTCAGACAAATGATCATCTCGTCTTAAGAAAACCTCCCGTATTGGAGCACCCCACAACTTCTGGAGGCAAGCTGTTCCACTGGTTAATTGTCCTCACTGTCAGGAAATTCCTCATTTCTAGGTTGCTTCTCTCCTTTATCAGTTTCCACCCATTGCTTCTTGTCCTGCCTTCTGGTGCTTTGGAGAACAGGTTGACCCCTCTCCTCTTTGTGGCAGCCCCTCAAATACTGGAATACTGCTATCATGTCATCCCTGGCCCTTCTTTTCACTAGACTGGCCATACCCAATTCCTGAAATCTTTCATCATATAGTTCTAGCCTTCCTCCACTCCTCTAGAATTTTCCTCACCATCGAGTCTTACCTCTCACCTTCTTATCTGGCCCCAATTTATAGAAAGGCTCTATCGGTGCAGGTGGACTGAACGTTTCGGGTACAGGCCTTCCTATTTGCAGGTAACTTTGTTCCTGAGCAGACTGCTCCAGGGTTTCTTGGCTGTTCTCACTCTTTGCTGAGAAAGAAGAATTGACATAGGAATCTTTTTCAGAAAGCATTGTTTATTAATAACCTTAATAGCAACCCAACCCAACCTCATGGTGATGCTATGTCTTATCTCCTGGATCGAGACAACCCAGAAACAATCTAGAAGCAGATGCTCTGGCATGGTGGACGTAGGTCTTGTCGCTTACTTGAAATTTTTGTGTAAGTCGTATTGGTCATCTGAGCCACTTCCTCCAGAGTCAGCAAGGGTACTTCCTCTTCATCAGCACAGCTCTTGTCCTCCAGCTGGGCATCGGTAGCAGAGAGTCGATCTGTATGGACGACACCAAAGGAATGCAAATAACGTTTTCTGTTACTGTAGCTTGGTGATTGCAAGTGTCAGTGCTGCCATCCTGCTTTGCCCCATTGATGCCAGACTGCCATGAACCATGGAGAAGAAGGTGGGGAAAGAGCTGGCGGGGGAGACAAGAAAAGGAAACCACTTCAAGAGAGACATTGGCTGACCGACCCCAAGGCCACAAGCCTCAGAATGGAATGCGGACCATCGGTGAGCCCACCAAGCACCAGAACTGTTACCAAAACAATATGTTTGAATTCTATTGGACACCAGGGAGATAACGGGGAAGGACCTGGGAAAGAGGGAAGTAAGGAGGCAGCTTTCACGGACAAAACCTCAGATCTGGCTTTTTCTATTTTGTAACCCCTTGGCTTTAGTAAAAATATACCTTTCACTACAAATGAAGTCGAAGGCTCTTCTTTTCTAAATGACCAAGTCAGGACAAGCCCGACAACATGTTTCTGTTATGTTTATTTTGGTTCTGATAATTCTATCAATGCTTTTTTTAATGCCTCTGCTACTGATGAAGTCTAATTAAAACTGGGAAATTGACCTTGAAAAATATTTGATCTATGTAGAGGGACGGCTCTCTCTTCAGCTAATATATCCGGAACAATTTGATTATTCTTTGAAATGCACTGATCAGCGGAATCAGGAAAGAAAAATGGGAAATTATTGGCTCACACTAAAGCAAGAAAAGCAATACGATTTTACATCTGGAATTCAAGCCAACCATAGTCAGTTATGTAACAAGGCAGAGGTTATTAATTACCAGTTTAATTATTTTAATGCTCAGTTACGTTAAGATAAGACATGTGTAACTGAATAGTAACTAATTAATTTACTGGGAAATGCTGAATTGGAAGAAATCTCTCAGGAAGATTTAAAAACGCATGACAGAACCAATTATACTGCCAGAAATAATGGTAGAAATTTAACAATAAAATCTATGAAACTTGTGAAAGCGCTGGTGGCAGTAAATTCAGTTGAATGGTATAGAAATTAGATAGATGTAAGTGGTTTATGATTAATCATTTATTTATGTAAGATACTCCTTAATTCCAGGTTGCTTCTCTCTTTGATTAATTAAGCCTAAGGACTTAATTAATTCTGTACTGTTACTGAGTTGACAGAATATAGGTTTTTTTCTTAATCATTTCATTCTTTTTTGTCATGTTTATTTTAATCACCACCAATGTATATAGATTTTTTTTCTCTCATTAGGTAACCACTGCTGTGCTCTTTCTGTTGGTGGCTGTGTTTATATTCCACTATTATAGTTTTTTTTTTAAAAAAAAAACTAGATAAACAAGGTAAGGAAGGTTCTTTTAGTTAATTTACTGTTTCTTTGGCAGCAGAGACCATTGCCTCAATTTCAGAAAGGTCTTTTCAGGCCTGGGACTTCAAGACAACCTTGGCTAACTGATCTCGATTCTGCCACCAGACTTTCCAGTTTGATAACGTCAGCCAGCCAGAGTAGACCCAGCTTCACCTTTGCACTGGGAAGACCAATGACCACGTCCCCCACATTTGAAGCAAGTGTCGGAACTTCGGTCCACGAGCCTGCCACCTCCACCAAACTGATGCCCCTTTTTCTGCCACTTCTGCTTCCACACCTAGGCAGGACCAAAATACAGATGAGGCAAAGAGTTCACCCTTGGTTCACCCTTCCCTACATAGCTGGTGACTTCAGGGAATTATCCAAGGAGCCGTCTCACCCCAATGGAACTAGACCACCCCACTTGTTCCAGCAGAAAAGGCTTCTGCAGGCCCCATCGGCCAAGGAATTCTGGCTGGCAGACTCAAAGAGAAGAGCCATTTCTGCGGTGGACCTGGCCCTGTGGAACATCCTGCCACTGGAAATGAGAACTGCTCCCACTCTTTTGGCCGGATATCAAAATCTGGTTTTGCCACATGGTTTGGGGCCCCAAGAGGGGCGCCTTCTGCTGGAGGTGGTTTGATGGGGTAAGAAGACCTCATCCCCCTGCCATCCATTTCCTTAGTTCTAGTTTTTATATAGCATTGTAATTGTAACTGTTTTTATGTTGATCTTTTTTAAGGCTTGTAAGCCGCCCTTATCAGTGTAAGGAGCAGCATATAACTTTAATAAATAAACAAATTAAGCAGAAGAGAAATTGGGCTAATCTTGCTTGCTCTTTCAGTAAGACCCATGGTTTTAACTTCTGATACAGCTAGTCCTCATCTTACAACCATTCATTTAGTGACTGAAGTTAAAATGGCACTGAAAAAAAGAGACTTATGATCGTTTTTCACACAACCATTGCAGCCTCCCCAAGGTCACCTGATCAAAATTCGGGTGCTTGGCAACTGGCATGTACTTATGGCAGTTTCAGTGTCCCAAGGTCATGTGATTCCCCTTTTGCAACCTTCTGACAAGCTAAGTTAATGGGGAACGCAGATTCACTTAACAACTGTATTGCTAACTTAACAATTGCAGCGATTTACTTAATAACTGTGGCAAACAAGATTGTAAAACGGGACAAAACTCACTTAACAACTGCCTTGCTTAGCAACAGAAATCTTGGGCTCAATTGTGGTCATAAGTCATTGACTACCCGTAGTCAATTCTCCAGCATGGGGGAAAAAAAGATGATCAAGCATGAAGTATGAGAACCAGTTAAAAGCTCTTAAATGTGTTGACCCACTATGGAGGTTGGCCATAAGGCAACCTACCTGCTTGCGAAGGTGTTTTCCCTTCAAGACGTAGCTCTTTACATGGGATTTTGTTTTCATATTGAGACGGACAAAATTGCCACATTTCTTGGATGGCAGCCTGGGGGGAAAAAACTCATATCAATGCAAAGCAGGAGTCTCCAACCTTGGCAACTTTAAGACTTGAGGACTTCAACTCGCAGAATTCCCCAGCCAGTTCCTCCCACCAGGAAAAGGTGAAGGTAGATACCTGCAGCTTGGCATTCTGGGTTTTCCACTCTTCTTAGGACAATTTTCCTCAACGAGGTCCCCAAGTATATTTTCAGAAAGAAGTGGAACCATCTCCTTCTCCTCCTCTTGCACTTTGGCAGTGTCTTGGTCAAAGTCGTATTCATCCTTTCCCGGCTTTTGACTGACAGGGTGCAGTTTTTTGACGTTGCTGTCCTCAACCAGTTCTTTAGTCCTTTGGCGCTTTCTACAAACGCCATGTTTAGAAATGTCTGGAGCAACTTCATCGTCAGCTGCGGGATCCAGACGCCTTTTCTTGCTTGGCATTTTCCCTTTCTTGGTGGGGGGAAGCTGCCCACTCTGCCCATCACACAAAGCACCACTCAGCCTGGGTGAAGCTCCTTGCAAAAGACGCTCCTCTGTTTTCCGGTTGCTGTCTTTTCTGCCAATCTCCAGGTTCTGCATCTGCTCATTGGTGGGAATTTCAGCACTGGTTTCACTGAATGCTACACTTACCCTTTCTTTGTCTGAATCTGGATTATCCCATGTGTTCCGTGTATTCAGGCCTTCTGAACTTTGGACCACGGGCTGCCTCTCTAACATGTCCTGCTGACAATTTTCCTGGGGAGATTGGCAACCTTTCTCCAATTTTCTTTTCCCAGGTTTGAAAAACGGACTCTGTGTTTGGAAGGAAATGCTTTCTGGCAATCCTTGGCATGGCCCTCTCCCATTAGCTGGATTCAAACTACAATCTTGGTTTTGTTCCTCTCTAGTCTCCAATTTTGTCCCTTGGCACCTGTCTAGCCACCCAGCATCCAAACTGCTCAATCGTTTTGTGATGGTCTGCTTTTGCCACTGAAACCGATCCGATGATGGCAGCCTCGGTTTCAGACCAGGAAACCGGAGCTGAGTGCCAGCCAGGTCTGGAAACGAAGAAGGAAGAAGAGCTATAAGTTCCTTGGCATTAGAACCAGGCAAATCATTGGGATTAGTTTTTAATGAAGGAACTTCTGGTGATGGAAAAGGCGCAACTTTTTCAATCTGAGCTCCATCCTTCTGTGCTAATTGAACTGGTTTCCTTTTAGGAGTGAGGGATCTCCTTAAAGTTACAGGACATTCCTGGAATCAAAAGTAAAAAAAACAACAACCATAATTAGTAGAATCAGATGGATATTAGTGCTAAAAATTAATATAATATTCTTAGCTTCTTAAATCTAACATTTGTTTCATTTTTGCTGTTTTGCTGTTGCCTGCAATCTCCTTGCATGTTTTATTTATCCGATTTATATGGCCATCCATCTATCCACTCTTAACAGTTTCTTGGATAGAATATATTCTTCATGCCACAAGGCAAGAGAAGAACTGAGTCAATTTAAAATTGGGGCTCATTTAGCAAGTTTTGGGTAGAAATTTGGACCTAATTTTATCCTCCTTTCTCTCCTACCCTACTTACAACGCCAGAATTCAAATAATCAAGACTATATGACAGCCTCTAAAGTTATTCTTGTTTACAAATATCAGAAAGTTATATTTAAAATAAGAGATAAATTGGGTCACTAGGCAAGCAGGCAATCTGATCTTTTTATGAAAAACCAAAGAAAGTGGGGAAAACTTCCTTTTAATTTTCCCTCTGCATTCTATTTCTCTGGTTTCTCTTGAGATTCTCTCTGTGTTTCTGGACTTGAGTGATACATCTGTAGAAGACTACTTTTCTAATCTTCGTTTTATTTATTTGATTTTCTTATTTCTTCAGTCACAATTACATTGTTACTTTAATATATTAAGGAAGCGACACATAAATGTGGACTTCCCTTCCAGATCAAATGTTGGTGAACAGTTCTGAGTTATTAGTAGCTATGACCCCAGATAAATGCTATGGGAGGTATCTAATTAACTCAAAATGAGATGCAAGTCTTATGTTTGATGACAATAGAACAGGGATAAGAAAGAAATTTTTAAAGAGAATTGGTCCCTTTTATTCTTCAATGACTTTCATCCTTCAGAAATCAAGCTACAGTACTTCTACATTCTAAGCTACAATCTTTTGCACAATATATAATTGCATTGCATTGTATCATCATATTCATTTAACGACTCCATAATCCCTTGTGGGGTAGAGTCTGGGCAACTGAGCAGAGCTAGCACAGTGTTTTAATGGCCGGATGCCCTTCCTGTTGCCAATGTGGAGTTTTGTTCAGCAGATATATTCTGTGTGCCCAAAGAGAAATATTTGCCTCTACCTAGGATCAAACTCACAGCCTCCTGATTGTAAGGCGAGAGCTCCACCTCTAGGCCACCGCACCATATAATTGCATTGTATAAACTCAGAAAATACAACTATATAGCAACTATAAACTTCTCAACAATCATAGACTTTTCAGACCTTAATTTTTGCACCTAAGTTACATTTCAGCTTCATCCCAAAATGCTGTGCAGAGGCCTGCAAGGCTTCTGGATTCTGCTGGGTCAGTTTAGGAATCTTCTGTCCTCGATTCAGGTGTGATCCCCAGGAACCGAAATCAGTTGCCTTAGAAAAGAGACCCAAGCAAAGAGAAGACAGAAAGACAACTCAGTTGTTAATATTAGTACCAAAAAGACTTTTTCAAAAAGACCCAGGCGGAGTCACATACTTGACCAATGTTTTTTTGGTTGCCCTCTTGTGTGAATGCAGCGGGTGTGATTAATTAATAGTTTACACTATGCAAATCATGAAAGTTTGGTTAAATGGTTACATTAAATGATTAGGTAAACGACGGTTTGTATATTGTGCAAACACAACCAGTGAGTTTCGGATGCTATGTATAAAACGAGTGAAGGAAATGTTAACCTGCCATAAGAAATTTCACTGATGAAATTGATGATGTGTTCCTATAACTCACTTAACAAGTCGATTAAAGATCTGGTGGCCACATTCACAAGGTACATAAGTGTCTTGTATTAATGTGAACCCATAAACTTGACTATTGTAGTAACTAGGTTTAGCATGTTGTACAAACCCAACAACTGAAATGTTGGTGATGTTTAAGCAAGTTTTGCTTTAAAGGAAGAAGGCGCAATGATTCCCCCCCCCTTTCAGGATCAGGGCTCAGACAGAACAACATATTTGCAAAACACGGTAGCTCTTTCAATACCTTTTCTGGTGCTACAAGTTCCTGATTTTCTTGTTGGCAGGTCATGACATATTCAGGAAGATCATGATGCCCCTTGGATTCTTTTAGAGCCTTGTATTGTCTGTATAGTTCTGTGCACAAATGAGATTTTTGAGCTGAGAATCATGTAGCCAAATCAATTCAGTAGTCCCTCAAATGTACAATCTTCTTTAGGTAGGTTATCCAATTGTTCACTTTGCACTCAAAAACAGTTTCACACTCAAAACATGAGGACAAGGGAGAGGAGGTCTGTGAAACATTGCCCTCAGAATAAAATGTTTGGCATATCCCAAACAGTGAAGAATCTCTTACTAAACCACTGAAGTGTGTTCAGTTACAACTCACTGGAATTACAGTTGCTAGAAGTCAAGAAGGAAAGATTTAGCTATTGCTCTTCTAAATGAATGAAACTTTAGCTTCAATCCTTACGAAGGAGAAAAATCACAGATTTCCAAATTTGTGACAATATTTTAGCTGAGAGGAATTGGCTAAGGGTGGACCTGAACAAAAGTTTGCTTGATGCTAGTCACCACAATGTCCTCATACTATATTATTATTCCTTAAATGCTCTTCACATTTTTGCTTTTCTGATAGTAAAAACTTAAAAGACTAAGAAGTGATTTTTGACAAAATAGATAGCAATGCAATTACAATGAATATCAATGTATTGTAAAATATTTGCAATTAGCATCTAAAATTTCTTGTCTTTCTGATGAGAAAATGATCAAAACTTAGCATTTTAAATGTTTGCAAATAACTACCACTTTCCACTGATCAAAACTGATATTCTATCATATCTACTACTGTACTTCCATAGACGGGACTATAATGCACTGTAGAGAATCATGCTTACTTTTTATTTTTTCAGGAGCATCCAGGACATCTGCCTAGAAAACAAACACAAAGCAATAATTTCGGAAATCTGCTTGGTTTCAGTTGTGTTGAAAATGGTTTAATCAGCCTAAACAATTTAACAATGAAAACTATTATAATCCTATATTAAATTACATTCAAAATACCTTGCTGGGCTTCCTCTGCTGCTCCTGAAAAAAAGAAATCTCCCATTTTTTCAGAAGGACTTTAATTTTGTCCAAAGGATCCATAGTTCCATTTGGCAATTTCCCGAAAACTGTATGCAAAGGCAGAACATCAGGTTAATTAGCCCCCAAAAAACTCCATCAGAAGATTTAGCAAGAAATACCATGAGAGAACACAATACAAACAGGACAATACCCAAGTCCTTGACACAAACATCAATCATCGCACAATATTCTCATTCAGATTTTGATAGACAACTCTGCAACTTTAAAATTCCACTCTGAAATATTTTATTCATTGTCCTGCAATTTTAAGCATACAGAAAAAAAAAACTTTTCATATTCTTAATGTGGAACTGGAGATCCTTTACAGAGGACAGATATTATGGCTGAGATGGCTTTGTATTTGAGAGTTTGTCCTATCAAACCTATGACAAGTTACCATTTCTTTTTTTTAACATGCCACTGTTTAGTAAATTGTGTTCCTTGCAGTCAGTCAGATGTTCAGATTGGTTTTGGCCCTCTTGTCTACCTCAAGTCCTTCCCAAGGACCTGGGATAGGCAGTTTTGGATGTTTGATGGTGTTAGAGGTACTGTATCATTGCAGGATGTAAGCTGTTCTGAGTAAAGCTGCCTTCTGCAATTGACTGATGGCAAATTTGTCAATGTCAGTGGTGTTGAAGTTGTGCTCCAGATATTTTGGGATTGCATCCAAGGCAATCCAATCCTGTCACTATTGGTACTACCTTTGTTTTCTTTAATGAATCATCATCATCATTATGGCTTTCCTTTCTCAGGAAGGCACCAGACACAACAATAGGAGTTTACATGAACTCACAGACCCTCTGCAATATTTTTGTCTTTTGATTCAAGAAAGGAAAGTGCACAAGTAGAAGCAGGAGGAAAAGACAAAAATGACAAGAAGGGAAGCTTTCTTCCATTTGGGACAGAGACCTGCTCTGCAAATCTTGAGAATACCAAAATAACCATTTATAAAGTAATCAAATCAATAATCCCCCTTGCTTTCTAAAATTGAATGAATAAGACCCCTACTTGCTTTTCAGCAGTGGATGGATTAGATAGATAGATAGATAGATAGATAGATAGATAGATAGATAGACGGACAGACAGATAAACAAATAAAAAACCCTTGCTTTCCAATAAAAAAGTAAATAAATAAATGGGAGACCCCCTTGCGTTTCAGCAGTGAGTAAATAAATAATAAAAGCCCTTGCTTTCCAATAAATAAATAAATAAATGGGAGAGCCCCTTGCTTTCAACAGTGGATAAATAAAAACCCCTTGCTTTCCAATAAATAAGTAAATAAATAAATGTGAGACCCCCCCCACCTTGTTTTTCAGCAATATATGGATGGATGGATACTGTAGATAGACAGACAGACAGAGATTGATAGATGAGAGATGAATGATGATATAGATGATATAGATTGATAGATTTAGATTAATTGATAGAGATAGGTAGGTAGGTAAGTACCTATGGTAGAGATAGATTGATTGATGATATAGATAGCTAGATAGATGATAGAGATGATAGGTAAGTAGATAGGTAGGTAGATAGACAGACAGAGATAGATTGATAGATGGAGAGAGATGAATGATATAGATGATAGATGATAAATATAGATTGATATAGATTGATTGATAGAGATAGATAGATAGACAGATAGATGATAGAGATAATAATAATAATAATAATAATAATTTTATTTCTATACCGCCCTTCTCCCGAAGGACTCAGGGCGGTCTACAGCCTATTTAAAAAAAAACACACAGATAAGTAAGTAGGTAGGTAGGTAGGGAGATAGAGATAGATTGATAGATGAAGAGATGAATGATATAGATGATATTGATAGATTGATAGAGATATAGGTAGGTAGGTAAGTAGCTACGGTAGATATAGATAAGATAGATGATAGATGGAGAGAGAGAGATGAATGATAGAGATAGATGATATAGATTGATAGATTTAGATTGATTGATATAGATAGGTAGGTAAGTAGCTACGGTAGATATAGATTGATTGATAGATGATAGTTAGATAGATGATAGAGATGACAGGTAAGTAGGTAGGTAGATAGACAGAAATAGATGAAGAGAGAGATGAATGATATAGATAGAGATTGATAGAGATTGATTGATAGAGATATAGGTAAGTAGGTAAGTAGCTACGGTAGATATAGATTGATTGATGATAGAGATAGATGATATAGTTGAAGAGAGAGAGAGATGAATGATAGAGATAGATGATATAGATCAGGGGTCCTCAAACTTGGCAGCTTTAAGACTTGTGGACTTCAACTCCCAGAATTCTCCAGCCAGCTCTGCTCTGCTCTGCTGGCTGGAGAATTCTGGGAGTTGAAGTCCACAAGTCTTAAAGCTGCCAAGTTTGAAGACCTCTGATATAGATTGATTGATTTAGATAGGTAGGTAGATGATAGATAGACAGACAAGAGAGACAGACGTGATGGGACGTGGTGGAGAAAGGGGGGGTGGCAGCTCAGGGAAGGGAGCTCTGAGGGGGCTGTGGGGGGGTGGAATAAGGGTGCAAAACAGCCACCAAAATCTCTCCAATTCAAGAACTGGGACGCTGAGCCCCCCGCCCCTCGCTAAATTCTGACTGCCAATGGCTTGACTGGTCCGGAGCCTCCCGAGGAAGGTGACACGCGAGGAGGGGGAAGAAGAAGAAGAAGAAGCCGGACTCCCGCCTTCCCGCCGCCGGATAAACCTACAGGGAAGGTCGCCGTCCGAGGCCGCTGACAGGATTTTCCCGCTCCCCGAAGCGCCGACCAATAAGGGAAGCGCACGCGCCCCGCTCAGCCAATCACCGCCCATCTCCCGTCTGGCCTTTCCCCCACCCCCTGGAAACGGGGCCCGCGGAGGCAGGGGGGGACGTCTGCGCGTGCGCGGTGAAGTACGGAGGCCGCCGCGGGACCTTCTTATCCGGTCGGAAGCGGGGCGGGGGGCTGGGAAGAGGCTCGGGAAATGGGCTTCTTCGTGGGGGGGGAAAAAAAAAGCGCGGGCCCGACGGAGCGAGGCGCGGGTAAGGGCGGAGGTGCGTGCCGCGGGCGGGAGCGGGCCTCGTTGCCATGGAAACAGCCCCCTCAGAATCTGAGGAGCGTCGTGAGGAGAGGCCCGGAGCGGAACAAGGCCCAAAACCCAGCGTCCCGGTAGCTGCTGAGGGGCTTTTCTCGGGCGCTGCCTGCGAAGGAGGGGTGTTTGGCAGCCGTTAGGCCGGCACGGGTCGCGGCTCCATCTGTGGGGGGGGCCTCCCCTTTTGTCTTTTATCTTAGGGGGGCTTTCCTAGGTTTCGGGGTGGGGGCGCCCAACAATTTGGGAGGGACGCTGAGGGAAAATTAGGGTCTCTCAGATGATACTCATGGGGGAGCGGGGGCGACGAGCTTGGCAAGATTTAAACGGGGGGGGTCAACGGGGGGAGGCCATTTAAAAAAAACACCCACCCTAAATATAGGTGGTCCTCGACTTACGACCACGACGGACCCCCAATTTTTCCATGGCTAAGACGAAGTGAGCTTTGCCCCATTTTGTGACTTTTCTTGCTTACGGCTGTTAAGTGAATCCCTGCGGTGGTTAAATGACATAACATGGTCGTTAAGTGAATCTGGCTTTCCCATTGTCTTTGCTTGTCGGAAGGTCGCAAAAGAGGATCACGTGACACCACCCCCACCCCTGGGATGCTGCGACCGTCGTAAATATGAGTCGGTTACCGAGCGTCTGAATTTTGATCAGGGGACCTGCAATGGTCGTAAGTGTGAAAAACGGTCATAAGTCCCTTTTTTTAAAGTGGCATAAGTTCAAATGAATGGCTTTTTAAAAAAAGACTGGAGAGTCACCTGTCTGAAATGGTCTGGGGTCTCCTGCTTTTAAGCAGGGGGTTAGACTAGAAGACCTCCGAGGTCCCTTCCAACTTGGTTATTCTGTACCACTGTACATTCTGTTCGGTATGGCTGCAAGTTAAGGATACCTGTATTTCTTTGCAAGTTTCTCTGGCCTTTTCTCCATGCTTGCAGGATTGATTCTTTGCAAGTTTATTTCTTGTTTTTTCTATTTTAATTTATTTCTTTTAATTTATCACATTTTTTAAATCCGCCCACTTCCCTCATAGCGGGTGAAGCATTAAATCTGGTTCATAGCCTGTGGATTGTGCATTATTTTACCGCCACATTGTGCCAGGTTTAAATGCACCTCTGTAGTAAGTTTGACAAAAACCTGAAGCATATGCAGATCGTCCTTGACTTGCGACCGCCAATGAGCCCAAAATTTCTGTTGCTAACCGAGGTAGTTGTTAAGTGAGTTTCACCCCATTTTATGACTTTTTTTGCCAGAGTTGTTGCGTGACTCACTGCAGTTGTTATGTGACATAATTAAATGAATCTGATCCAGGAACACTGCAACTGTCATAAATGTGAGTCAGTTGCCAAGTATCTGAATTTTGATCACTCAACCATGGGGATAAAAAAGTGACTTAACTATCATTTTTTATACGTAGGACCATTCCAGGATCCCCATGGTCACTAAATCAAAATTCAGATGCTTAGCAACTGACTCACACTTGCACAGTTGCAGTGTCCCAGAGACATATGATCACTTAACGGCTGTCTCGCTTAGCAACAGAAATGTTGGGCTCAGTTGTGGTCCTAAGTCGAGGACTACCCATAGTTTTTACTTTTATGTCACCGTGGTTGTTAAGTGGATCACATGGTTGTTAAGCAAATCCAACATATTCAATGAGTGTTTGCTGTTTTCTGCAGAGTGAGGAATATAATACATCTGAGGGATCCTTTGTAGTAAATGTTGAGGGGACTAGAGGAGGCCAGACCCAGGAATCAATGTCAGCCCTTTGTTCCTTGTTGTTTTGCACAGGCTTTGATGAGGCCATTCTTAGGATAATTAGTTGATAATTAGGCATTTAAGTTTGGCTCTGATTTGAGGCAGATAACTCAAACATGTAAGAAAATGGATCTGGTTCCTCTGTCGGCATAGTTATTTTCTTTCTTATTTCCTGTGAGGATCCGCTTAAGGTTAGCTGGCTGGTTGTCTCTGTGTCTGGTGTAGTTGCAATCTATTAATAATGCATTTGAATGTCTCAGGCTGTGAATTTCTAGGTGTCAGTAGTGGTGTTAGGTTATTCTGTTTCTGTGGCCTGTCTTTTAATAGGTCCTCTCTCGGAGTAGATCTGACTCTTGATTTGTCTCTTGATCGCACTGGGTGTGTAGGTCAGTCTTCTGAATGCTTCCCGAATGCCTGGATTCCATCAGTTCAGTATCTCTGTCAGGTGGTTCAGAATATACAGCTAGTCCAGTGGTGGGATTCAGCCAGTTCGCACCACTTCGGGAGAACCGGTTGTTAACTTTCTGAGCAGTTTGACAAACTGGTTGTTGGAAGAAATCATTAGGACAGAGAACCGGTTGTTAAATTACTTGAATCCCATCACTGAGCTAGTCCCCAACTTATAACCACAATTGAGCCCAACATTTCTGTTGTTAAGTGAGACATTTGCTAAGGGAGTCTTGCCCCCATTTTACGCCCTTTCTTGCCACAGTTGTTAAGAGAATCTGGCTTCCCCATTGCTTGTCAGAAGGTTGCAAAAGCTGATCACGTGACCTTGCGACACAACAACAGTCATAAGTATGCACCAGTTGCCAATCGTCTGAATTTTGATCACGTGACCATGGGGATGCTGCAATGGTTGTAAGTGTGAAAAACGGTTATAAGTCACTTTTTTCAGTTCCATTGTAACTTTGAACAGTCACTAAATGCACTGTTATAAGTCAAGGACTACCTGTTGAGCCTAGCAGTTAGATGATAGATATGATGATGTGTTCCTGGTAGAAGCTGCAAACATACAATGTGTAGATTTATCATACTCTATAATATTTTCATATACCTATGAGTAGTTTTACCAAAACATCAAGGAAGCGGACCTCTCTTTCCATCAGAGGTATCCAACTTCAGCAACTTTAAGACCTGTGGACTTCAGAATTCCCCAGCCAGCAGAATTCCCCAGCTTTTAAAAGACACCTTTGCAAACCACGTTTCTAACCACAAATTGTCACAAAAATAACTCATTAATTACTTCTAAGTTGGCTGGCTGGGGAATTCTGAGAAACTCCTGTAAAGTTGCCAGTACTTTACATAGTCTGATGGCAGGGAAGAAATTGCTGAAGACATGATGGAATTTAATCTTTTTTTATATCATCAGTGAATTTCAAGTAAAGGAGGAATTTTGGGTGATGGGAATTGAGAAAGCCGTTGTTCTAAGTCAGTCTTGAAAATACTGGCATGAAAGTCAGCTAGGTGACTTTGGGCCAGTACTCCTCTCTCAGCGCCGTCTTCAGGATTGTTGTTGTGAGGAAAATAGGAGCAGGCATCTTAGATATCTATGCATTATGCATTATAAGGGGCTAAATATACCACTGATTTGTAGGTGCATGTTATTGCCAAAGATGAAGTAATGGCTTCTGGAGGAGGTATGGAAAACGGAAGACAGATCTGATGACCATGGCAAAAAGGCCAAGGAACTATTGAGTAGACCAGTCCTTTGGCACCTCTCCAGGTAAGGAGAGGAGAGGAGACCACAGGACAGCGGTGTTTTCTGGGTCTGAGCACTGGGAGAAATGGAATTGGCCATCTTGCTCACAACTAGAAAAGAGTCTTATAAAAGGCACATTTGCAAACCTCATTTTATAATCACTGATCAATAGAAATATCTCATTAATTACTTTTAAATTATTAGGGATCTTTGGCATGACAGGTTTGAAAATGATACAAGACTATCTTTAATCCTGATTGAAAGAAAACTTTATAAGCTTAAGATTTTTTAAAAATTTGATATAAACAGCAAAAAGCTAAATAAGATTTTTGATCTTAAAAAGTGGAGTAAGGGTACAGGTAAAATTGAAATTTAACTTGAAAAAATTGTAGGAAGTTAGCACCCACCCCTTCCCTGGAAGAGTGAAATATTTTGGGAAATATTAAAAAGGCAGAATATTATGTTTCCCTGTATGAGAAATGGAGAAACATGTTTTAAAGACAAAGCAGCTTCCTGCCTTCCACCTTCCTGCCCCCACCCTTTTGTTAATGGGCCAGAGGCAGAAACTCAATCTTTGTCAATGGACCTCATCTCAAGACAATGGGACCCACCTAGCAACGGAAACTCACCACATGTGACCTGGGAAGCACATGTGACCATCAGCCAGCAAGGCTAGCTAAGACCCCCACCACCTGGGAGTCTGACAACCAATCAGGATACTGTTTCGGGGCCCCAGGAAATGCAAAGCCAGAGAGCATAAAAACCAGAGGATTCGCTGTATCTGCACCTTTTCTGTTCAGGAACTCAAGCCATGTGATCCTGTCCATCATTAAACCATCTTTCCAAGCAGTCTCCATGTTTCCAGTGTCTTTTTCCCCACTTGGAGCTGAACCCAGAAGGATATTTCTTCCTACAAAATATTGTTGGAATTAATTATAAAGTACAAAGCACTTTTTGTTCTGTTTTGGTTTTCACAAAGCACAGCATGGAGGTATAATTTCAAGATTTTAAAAATGCGATACTAGAAGGAAGTAAAGAGTTTAAGTACCGGAAGAGAAAAATGCACAAGCCTGCAACATGTTACAACCATAAAAATATCGAAGACGACTTTGGAAAAACTAAATCCAAGAAAAATGGTCATGGTATCAACAATCTCAGTAATGACGTCTGCTTCTACGCTTACGACTATGTCCAAAATATGTCATTAAAGAAATGTCAGATATAGAACAAATTTTATCTGGCAAGATAGAGGTGGTATCAAAAGTGGATTTACAACTGACAGGCCAAGCATGATTGACCTAGATAATTTGAACCTAATACTTTTACAAAAGAGAAATCTTGTTTCACAAGATTTGTTAAAGCCTCGGAATGCTCTGTGTGATGGGACAAAGAAGAAATGAAGAGAAATAAAATACAGTGACACTATTTGAACAAATATTAAGAATGTAAGATATAAAAGGAAGGAATATAAAGTTAGTTTTGTTCGATCAAGGTAAAGACATATTACTACTACTGGCTATACTTTCTGTTGGCACAAGGACTGAAAAGATGATGAGGATTTGTTTATAGACACATGAAAAGATAAATGTAACTTTAGAGAGTGTAAACAGTTATTAACTTTGTTTATACTTAGGATGAAGATTGTAAGTCATTCTATATCTTTTTCCTTATTATATTCTTTCCTCTTTTTTTTCACTTTTTGCTTCTATTTTTCTATTTTCCCCTTTAAGTTTAGTTTGAATTAGATTTTACTGTTATAATCAAAATTCTTAACAATGAAGCATTTCCCATCAGCAAATAGAAACTCAGTCACCGTACTAACTCACATCGGTGAGCACAAACTCAGACACGTCATACTTGTGTTGACATTAATGATGTTGATCCTGACAGCTTATTTGTGAGAACGTTGTATGACACTTCACTGTCCATGGCAGCTAAACGATGTTATCACAGGAGTTTCTCGTCTTCTTAGGGAGCCTGTGGTGTCTCTTATGGGAGTGCTGGTGACATAAGATCTGGGTAGAGTGGTTTGGCCTCAGCTTGTTTGATTATGATGTCATTGTGAGTCTCTTGAGGCTTTGGATGGCATCTGGCTCTGCTCTGCTGTGATAGTTGTGTAAGAATTTTTTTTTTTTTCATTGATGACTGTGTCTTGAGGTTGCTGGCAAAAGCATTCTGTATTGAAATCAGTTCACTGTTACATCTATTAAGGGATGGGGTCCTCAATTTTTTAGGATTTGATGTGCTCTGCAGTTGTGTGTTGTCACAGACTGTGATTGCTATATCTCTGAACCTTGTTTCTTTTGTTAAAAGTATTCTTTTAGTTTCACATTTCCTGGTCCCCAGAGAGTTGCATATTTTTGGTGAGTTGGGAGGAGAGAGATAAGTGTCATCCACGAACAGACCCTTCAGCTTGGGGGGTCTGTAGCTGAATGGGTTCACAATATTTGGGGGTAGGTCTGTGGAACCCCCCAATTGTAGTAAGTGAATGCATATAGAAACTTGGACTGCTCGTTTTCTTTTGCCCATAGATTAACACTGCTGTCCAGCTACAACTTAAACTAAGAAGAGATTTCAATTTAATAGTCAGGGTAGGGAAATATATGATGGATCCTCTGTAAGGGGTCCTTGGTGCTTGGCTGTGTTCCCCCAGACATTTCATTGCCCTGTGGGAAGTTAGCACCCACCCCTTTCCTGGAAGAATGAAATATTTTAGGAAATATTAAAAAGGCAAAAATATTATATTTCCCTGGATGTGAAATGGAGTGTTTTAAAGACAAAGCAGCTCCCACCTTCCTGCCCCCACCCTTTGTCAATGGGCCAGAGGCAGAAACTCAATCTTTCAATCTTTGAAACTCATTTGCAACACAATAGGGCCCATCTAGCAGCAGAAACTCACCACATAGCACCTGGGAAGATTACATCAGCCAGCAAGGCTAGCTAAGACCCCCCACCCACCCACCCCCTGGGAGACTGACAACCAATCAGGATACTCTTTCTGGGCCCCAGGAAGTTCAAAGCCAGAGAAAGCATAAAACCCGGAGACTTGCTCTGTCTCTACCCTTTTCTGTTCAGGAACTCAAGCCATGTGATCCTGTCCACCATTAAACCATCTTTTCAAGCAGTCTCCATGTTTCCAGTGTCTTTTTCCCCACTTGGAGCTGAACCCAGAAGAATATTTCTTCCTACAACCCAACTAGGTAACATCATCAATGCTAGTAAGGAGTGGGGTTTTTGTGCTCTATTTTTATGCTACTGGCTTGCTGTGTCAGTGTTGATATTTCCTTGATTAGGCTGTTTACTATTGACTTGTTTGTCTTGGTAGTACCTTGTTTAGGGTATTGTTTCCTTCTTGATTGTTGACCTCGTGTTAATCTTGGTGCTAACCTCATATAGCTGCTGATTGCTGGTGGGGAGGTAGTTTTGGTCTTTCTGTTCCATTTTTTGGCTTGTTGATAGCTTCTTTTACATAGTATGTAGATACTGTTTGTGTCTATGTATCTGTTGATGGTTAATTTCTCAGAGGGTTAGGCTTCTGAAAATTCCCTAGCATTCTTGGACTTGGCTTATGGTCACAGTTTCCCAGTTGAAACTATGATTAAGTCTGTCCATAGATTGTGAAATTAAAGACTTTTCATCGTGTCTTCTGCTAGTTGGTGCTCATTTCATCGGCAGAAGCAGTAGAAATAAAAGGAGGGAACAGCAGAAGAATTGAGTAGAGGCCTTTCTTGTCCTTCCTAATTCAGACTAGCAGTTTAAGCAGTGATAATGCTTTATAAAATAATGGTCCTCATTTTGTGAGAGTAAGGTTGCATTTCGGCTTGTTGAAGAATCTTTGGTCAAATTTAATAAGTTTTATACGTTAAACCTGTGCATTCCAAAGTCAGCTCCTTTGGTTGAATAGAACTTTCTCTGAGGTAAGAATAAGAGGTGTGACGTCCTGTTTGCCCTTCCTGCCTCTCCCAGAAGGACCATCCTCTCAATTCAGTGGAACTAATGGGAATCATTATTTAATAACCCAATCCAATTTTCCATCCCCCAGCCAGACTGTTCTTTATCATTATCGGGGATAGGTAGGTAGATTTATATTCTGTCTATTCTCAAGATTCTTGCCTATTTATGGTTTAGCAAACTGCAAAATGCTGTGTGAGATTACAGGTCCCTTTGACATTGTCTAGCTGAGGTTGTCTCCCCCTCCTCTTTTGACAAGCCCAGGGTCTTTTTAAGCCCCTGAGCAAAAAATAATTGCTGCTTCATGAGGTATCCAACCATGAGCTAAACAATTTATGGAGCCCAGTCAAATTTTGAGATAAAGTTGCACCTCTTTAAGGCTAAAATTTTTTGGGAGTTTTATGCACAAACTACATGTCATTAAAATAAAGAGGGAAAAAAAAGTCTTGAAGATCAAGATACTCTCTTACACAACTACAAAGACCTTAAATGTTAACGTTAGTCATTTCAATAGTAGCAATTCAGAGGCAGCTTAATGCTGCAGCAACACTTTCAGAAGATCAAAATGGCCTTATAGGAGCTTTTAAGAGGGCTAGCCATCATCTACCCCTTCAAAGAAATAAAGTATAATTGGAACGTTGTTACAATGGGGTACAGATTGTTCTCTCGCTGTATTGCAAGCTGAAGAAATGCTTCCCTCCTGAGCCATTTAAAATAGTTCCTGATGTTCTTTTTTCCACCCCTTCTAGCCATACTTCTGGACAGGCAAGTATCTACAAAATACAGGTAGTCCTTGACTTACACCCATTCATTCAGTGACCGTTCCAAGTTACAACAGCACTGAAAAAAGTGACTTATGACCATTTTTCACACTTATGACAGTTGCAGCATCCCCATGGTCACGTGATCAAAATCTGGATGCTTGGCAACTGACTCATTTATGACAGTTGCCTTGTCCCAGGATCACATGATCACCTTTTGCGACCATCTGACAAGCGAAGTCAAGGGGAAGACAGATTTAACAACTATGGCAAGAAGGGCCATAAAAAGGGACAAACCCATTTAACAACTGTCTTACTTAGCCACAGAAATTTTGGGGTCAATTCTAATTGTGAGTAGAGGATTACCTGTATGTCTATGGAGATTCCTGTAGACATACCTGCTGTCTTACCTGTATGCCTCCTCCATCAAAAACTCCATTAATTGCTTAATTATGCTCTCGTTTTTCTGCCTCAGATTTAGCCATGGAGGAATCCGAAGAGAAGCGTTTTGAAGAGGATACAGTATAGAAAAGCTACCTTTCCTGAGAAAGTCAACTCATTTTGGATAGCTCTGCTGACCAAGTCAGAAGAAGCAGCACCAGAAATCCTTAAGAGTTGGAAGTGCTGAATCTACTTTTTGGATACCGTGTGAGTCCTTGAGGTCATCTCTCCCCAGAGAGAGATTAGAGTGTCATCAGAGCAGCTGTCCGTGGAGAAAAAAAATCCTTCTCTTATCCCAAGACATCAGGAAACTTCCAGGACCTGTAAGTCTGTAAAAGGGGATCATCTATTATAGAGTTTCATCTCTTGGAGGACCCAAAAGGCATGTAATCCAAATTTAAGTAGGCAGGGATTTCATGTGCTTTTCTTCTGTTGCGGTCAGTGAAATGCGATTGAAATGGGGATTGAAGCCCTTTCTTAACTTTAACAAGAGTGAGGCTTGTGGCCCTTTCAGGATTGATTGTTTATGTGCCATCAAGTGGTTGTCAACTTTTAGTGTGCACATAGTTGTTCTCCATGACAATCTGTCCCTAACTGTAGGAGAAGGAGTGGCAGAACCTGGAGGCGGTGTGTAAAGCGGAATCGGCCTAGAATCCCTACGTAGCCCCAAGCGGACTCAATCCAACCTTTTTTGACTGCCGTTGACCATTATCTCACTTCAGCAGGTACTCGCCCTTAGTTGACAATATTCCTGTGCTGTTTAGCAGTCAGTTTAACTGGACCTTCACTGTGGACTTCTTGGCCTTTCGTGCCTGACATTAATCTGCTCCTTCAGTATAGACTTTAACAGACTGCAGAACATTGAATTGGATCCATGCATTTGATGAAGTAAACAGTAGTCCTAAAGATTGATGCAATATTCCATTTACTAGTTTTTAAGGTACTTTAAATTGTTGGGATTTTTTTTTTTTTTTGGACTGGAATTGACAAATAATAATTGTTAACATAGAATAACAGGGCTGGAAAGGATTTTGGAGGTCTTCTAGTCCAACCTCCTGCTGAAGCAGGAGACCCTACACTATTCCAGACAAATGGCTGTACAATCTCTTTTTAAAAGCCTCCATGACAGCCCACAACATCTGAAGGCAAACTGTTCCACTGGTGAATTGTACTCACTGTTAGAAAGTTTCTCCTTTGTTCTAGTTTAGTTCTCTCCTTGATTAGTTTCCCTCCGAAACTTGTCCTGCCCTCCGATACTTTGGAGAATAGGATGACACCGACTTCTCTATGAATTCTTTGCAGGAATGTTGGTGTTTTTTGTTTATAAAGTGCATTATGTATATCAATTTCTCATTAAACGTTTCTTGAAATGAAAGTCACTAGGAAGGTTTGAACACTTAGATGGAAGCTTTTTGAGGTAGGCAGGAGAGAAAGTATCTAGTAGTATTATTTTTTTTTCCATAGCGACCTTCTGGCTTGCGCCCCCCCATCCAGTTGCTGCCATGTATTCCCTGGTCTTCCTCTGTGCCCAGAAGGTTGTTTCCCACTACTTAACCTTGCAAGATGCCCTGGGCTTCCTCCCGAAGGAGCTGTATCCCGTCCTGTTCAAGGCCGCCTTCATGGATAAGAGAACTCCATCGCTCCAGCAATTGGTGCAGACCTGGCCATTCCCCATCCTCAGTTTCCAGAAACTCTTGCGCAAATGTCAGCATTGTGAACGGGCCCTGATCCGGGAGAAACCGAATAAGTTGTGTATTCAGGCCATTATTCTGGGGGTGGTGACGTATCTCCTGAAGATGCTGGAGGATCGAACGTGTAGTAAGAGGTATGCGTACCCCTTCCTTCCATTCTATTGTCTTCCTAAGTGCAGCGCCAGTAGATACAGAATGTGTGTTTCCACTGAGGCCAGAAAAATACAGGTAGTCCTTGATTTACAGCAGCTCAGTTAGTGGCCATTCGCACTGGAAAAACTGACTTACGACATTTTTTCCACACTTATGACTGTTGCAACTTCCCCATGCTCAATTCAGACACTTGGCAACTGACTCATGACAGTTGCAACGTCTGACAAGCCAAGTCAGTGGGGAAGCTAGATTCACTTAACGATTGGGTGACTAACTTAGCAACTGCTGTGATTCACTTAACAACTGTGGCAAGAAAGGTCGTAAAATGGGCCCAATCTCACTGAACCACTGTCTCGCTTAGCAACAGAAAATGCTGGGCTCGATTGTGGCCCTAAGACAAGGACTACCCATATTAAAACCAGGATTCCCTAAGATTTCTAATTTGTGGTGCATCTCACCTGGCTTTTTCATTTTAAGTTGTAATTCTATCCCACACTTAAATTTCTCTCCAGCCTTTTTAAGACCATGACCCTCCTGTCTCTCAGGAAGGTCATTTTTCATTACTTGTGATTCCTACACATGATGTTAGAAGCTTTGCATGTGAAGATAAAAGTTGGATTCACGTGCCATATGTCCATTTTATTTGCCCAATCGCTACTCTGGATCCCTTGCCCTAAAGATGCTGAGAATACCAAGCTGTACATAATGTGGCAGTCCAGCGGCAAAGCTATTTTCCTCCAGGGATGCAGGGAATAAGTTTAGCAAAGATCATAGCCAACACAAAGGAATCCTATTTTGTTTCTAGTCCCATCGGAACACGACTATTTGGGCTTGTGCAATGGGTGACCTGTAGGAAGGCAGGCCAGCCAACTCCATGGTCAGCTGGAGGAATGCTGCTGGAGGAATTATTACTGCTGCTGCTACTGCTTTCACTGTTTTGTTGGTTTCAGGTTTACCTCGATAAGCTTTACACGTTTATTACAGCTGAATAATAATGTGTTTTATCTTGTGGCTGTTCACCGCCCTGAGTCCTTCGGGAGAAAGGCGGTATAGAAATTCAATAAAATATAAATATATAAAATATAAAATATAATAAAGATGGGCCCCCCTTAGCAAAGGAGAACCCTGAACACACTTTGACACTTCTATTTATGCCTTGCCCATTATTTGCTACCTTGTCCGCTTCTTCCCCCAGAAGCACTGGCATACCCCTACCAGGCAAGCTGGCACTCTCTAGAACAGGGATTTGAAGACTCGTGGACTCCCAAGTGAGAGTCCACAAGTCTTAAAAGTTGCCAAGGTTGGAGATCCCTGCTCTAGAAAAGATAAAGAAGTCACAGAAATAGCCACCCATCACCGTTGGTGGTCCTCCAAGGACACTGGGTGTCATCTCGGGGACTTTGGGTGTTTCCTGAGGAAACGTCCATGACCTCGAAGGCCTTCAGAGGCCTTCTGCTCCTCCCTGAAGACTTTCAATAGGAACCTTAAGACTCCTGGTCAACCTAACGGCTTTCCTTTTTTGCTCCTCCGGCCAGCAAGGGGCAGCGCTTGCAGATCCTCGACATGACAGGCCTCCAGGACGAAGGGCAGGGCCCAGAGAGCATGAGCCTGTGGTCCAGGACGGTCACACTGGCCAAGGCTTGCCTGGACATCTCCAAGCAGCAGAGCAAGTACCTGAAGCGTTCCTCCAAACGGAGGAAGGGCCCCTACAGCAGCTCCGTGGCCCTGCCGGCACCGCAGCCCGTGTCCGTGGACGTCTGGGTGGACCTTTTTGTCAACAGCACCTCCTACGTGGTGCTGAAAGATGCCCTGCAGATCAACAGCGGCAACGCCCTGCGCCTGCGCTGCCGGGACTTCCGGGCGGAGGAGCTCTCCATCGCCAGCACCGTGGGGCTGCTGGAGTTCCTAGACCCCGCTGGGGTCCGGCAGGTGGACCTGCGTTTCAACAACCTCGGGCTCTCCGGCCTCAGGGTGGTCCTGCCGCACCTGACGAAGTTCACCAACCTGGCCAGCCTGAAGCTGCCCTACAGCAACATTGACGTCCGGCGCCTGACAGTGGGCATGGAAGGGAGCCTGCAGTACTTCGCCAACCAGCTCAGCCGCCTCACCTGCCTCAAAGAGCTGAACCTGGGCTCCTCCAGGCTTTCGGGCAAGCTGCGGCAACTCCTGGGGTAAGAGAGCAACTTAGATCAGCTGGTTTGGCGGGGGATGGAGAAGAGAAACCAGGCCGCGTAAGTGAGAGCCCAGCACGCACGCAACTCCACTCACACGAGTGGAGCTGCACATGCACCAGCCCACCTCTCACGCGGCCCGGTTCCAAATAGGCCCAATAATAGGCTGCGGCCCAGGGGTTGGGGTCCCCTGACCTAGATCTCGGGAGGAATTTCCTGACAGGAGAATTAACCAGTGGAACAGCTTGCCACCAGAAGTTGTGGGCGCTCCATCACCGGAGGCTGTTAAGAAGAGACTGGACTGCCGTTTGTCTGAAATGCTGTAGGCTTCCCTGCCTGAGCAGAGGGTTGGACTAGAAGACCTCCAGGGCCCTTTCCAACCCTGTTATTCTCTTATCCTGCATAAATCTGGGAAGAGCGGGGCTGTGAATGAGATAGAGAACGAGAGTGCAGATTTCCTTGCTCTAGCAAAGTGGCCACGCTCCCATTCAGGAGTCCAAATTGGCGCCTATCTCTCTCTTTCTCTTAATTATTTTTTTCTTAATTTGTCCAAATATAAAATACAAAAAGAAAAATGAGAATCATGGGAAAATAAGGAAGGAAGAGGAAAAATGGCTAAAAGGGAAAAGAAAAAAGGTGAAAGTTTGTGTGATGCCAGGTGTTTATGGGCTTCAAATGTAGTTTTGCCTTCCTTTTTGTTTGTTTAATTCTCTCCTATACCACCTTTCCCTTCTTAAAAGACCCATTAAATTGGCAAAGCACAATCTCAGGCCTTGGCATAGACGCAGCCCTTGAGAACCTTCGATGAAGCCCCAGTTCATGTTTTGAGTTGTAATTTTCAGGATGACCGAAAGGGGGGAAAAAAGCGATTCATGGTTTGATTCATTACTTACAATCTGTTAAAACCATATCCCTAGTTAAATGAAATAAATCAAATTTTATTTTGCATCCTTTTATTTATTTTCATTCCATTAGTTAGGGTCAAATATTTATCTTTTCATATTATATAGTTCGTATTGCATGTAAGTCTTGTAAAATTTTATCCTTTTGATATTGTGGTAAACTCTGGTAAGATGGGCGGTCAATAAATTTAATAATAGATAAATAACAAATAAATAACACCTGTGACTTTTTGCAGTGTATCCCTGGCGCCTGAAGGACAGGCCGAGGGTGTTCCTCCTCCAGAAACCGCCACACAACTCTTGTGTCCGGGCACAAGGAGTGGGGAGGGGGCCTTGCCAGTCCTTAAGCCGCCTTCTCTTTTGCCATATCTGCAGGGACCTGCGAAGCCCTTTGGAGAGCCTGGAGCTGGCCTTTTGCTACCTGCTGCCCAACGACTTCGCCTACCTCTCCCAAAGCCTCCACACCTCGGCCCTGAAGAAGCTTGACCTGAGTGGCAACAACCTGTCCGACAGCCTCCTCCAGCCTCTGCAGGGCCTGCTGACCGAGGCCGCCTCCACTTTGCTCCACCTGGACATCATGGAATGCCGGCTGATGGACACCCACCTGAACCTGCTCCTGCCTGCCCTCTGCCGCTGCACCCACCTCCGCTACCTGGGCGTCTTCGGCAACCCCATCTCGGCCAAGGGAGTGAAGAACCTGCTCCACAAGACGGTGGGCCTCTTGGACTTGCGGCTGGTCATCTACCCCTACCCCGTGGACTGCTACGGAGATGACCTGCCCTGGCCCCCCACCTCTTCCAACCTGCTGAATGGTTCCGTGGACGAGGAGAAGTTCTCCCGAGTCAGCAACGAACTCCAGCAGATGCTGCTGAGCGCTAACCGGGGAGACGCCATCTGGACCACGAACCTCTGTCGCCACAACAGCCTCGACTATTTCAGTTTATAGCCCCATTGGGCGTCGGTACTCTTCTACTCCTAAATCTGGAATAAAGCCCCTCCTCTTCCTCTCTTGTCAGTGATCTGAGCCCACCTGGCAGTCCCGGCAGGTGTAAACCAGAAGCCGTGCCCGGGGTAACCCTGCAAGCAGCCTCTTTAGAGCCTGCAGGGAGGTTTTCCTGAAACCTGGAAACACACTCTGCCAATTGTGCTGGGCCCTCAAGGAGCCGGTGAACAGGAGCCGCCTCGCAGGGATGGGGAAGGAGGCACACAGCTGGGGCAGAGGGGGGCATTGTGCTCTCTCTCCATCCCTGCTGAAGGGGGATGCCAGCCCAGAATATCTGTCCCGACCATGTTTGTTTTTTTTCTTCAATTGCAGACCATTTCCAGTGCATGTAGCAATGGGAGGGAGGGGGTCATTTTCCTGGTTGTTCGATTATTATTTTTTTTACTTCTATACATCAGAATGTAGCATTGTGTTGTTGTGGGGTCTGAAATAAGAGGGTGCAGGTGGGTTCCTTTCCCCTGTGTTGTTTGCCCTCTCGCGTTGTCGGATAAGGTGGGAGCAAGCAAGTTGTGGATCTCGAGTTTAGAGGGAAACCTCGTTTTATGATGGGCGGCGGGAGGGGAAAAGATGACACAACAGCTTTTATCTTGAAATAAAAGACGATGCCTCTCGGAGCAAAGTACTAGTACCTGTCATTTACTTGTGGGAATTGTGCCTGCGACATGAGCTGTTTCCAAGGAGCATCTTAAATTAAATTCATGTTGAAGTTGAATTATAGATGAGTAGACAAAATTTAAAATTTAGAGCAGGGTGGCGCAGGACTGCAAGCTAACACTGTTCGCTCCAAGGTGTTTGATCCTGACCAGGCTCAAAGGTTGACTCAGCCTTCCGTCCTTCCGAGGTGGGTGAAATGAGGACCCAGATGGTTGGGGGCAAGAGGCTGACTCTGTAAACCGCTCGGAGAAGGCTGTGAAGCACTGTGGAGCGGTATATAAGTCTAAGGGCTGTGGCTGTATTATTAATGGGATGATTGTCCCAAAGGTGCTTTTTCCAAAAGGCAGCTGGACTTCCTTGGTTTTTTCCTTTGAAAACATTTCAGAGAGAAACGATGAGAAGCGAAAGGAAAAAGCCAAGAAAGTCCAGCTGCCTTTTGGGAAAAGCCTCTTTGGAACAACCGTAAGTAACCGGTATGGGATGATAAGAAGAAGGGGGAAAAAAAACATTGTGACTTTTCTGACTCAGTAGCTGCCCTTTTACAATGCCAAATTCCCAGCTATCATTGCTTACACCAATGTTTCTCGGTGCCCTTGGCAGCTTCAAGATGTGTGGACTTTTAATTCCTCAATTTTCCCCGTCCAGAAAATTGCCCAGGTTAAGAAACACTGGCTTAATTTTATTTATTTATTTATTCATTTATTTATTTATTTATTTAAATTTTTATGCCGCCCTTCTCCCGAAGGACTCAGGGTGGTGTTCAGCCATATTAAAACAACATATACCCATAAAATTTAAAAACAGTTTGAAATATATTAAAAATTTGGCCCTTATATTAAAAAACTACAAACACCCAATTAAAATTCATTTTCTAAGCCAGTCCGGCCTGTTGGAACAAAAGAGTCTTAAGGGCACGGTGAAAAGTACGTAAGTCGGGGATAATGCAGATCTCCGGGGGCAGTTCATTCCAGAGGGCAAGTGCCCCCACAGAGAAGGCTCTCCCCCTGGGTGTCGCCAGGCGACATTGTTTGGCCGACGGCACCCTGAGGAGCCCCTCTCTGTGGGAGCATATTGGCCAATGGGAGGCTATCAGTGACAGAAGGCGATCTCGTACATACCCAGGTCCTAAGCCATGGAGCGCTTTAAAGGTGGTGACCAACACCTTGAATCGCACCCGGAAGACCACCGGGAGCCAGTGCAGCTCGCGCAGGAGAGGTGTCACATGGGTAAGACTATGGCTTGCCAGGTTATCAAACAGGAGACAAGTAGGCAGGTCATACTTCCGACATGCTTCAAAGAAGTCTCTGAGCATTGGTCCCCATCTAACCCAGGGGTCCCCAACCCCGTGTCCGTGGACCAGCACTGGGCCACGGCATGCCAGCAACCAGTCCACGCAAGCAAGCAAAGCCCCGGCCATGGGATGCAGGCAGCACATGAAACAGCCCCCCCCCCCCCCCCAGTCCATGGAAAAACCTCTCTCTACAGAACCGGTCCCAAAGATTGGGGGCCAATGATCCAACTCATAATGGAACTGGGAAAAGACAATTGAGTGAAAAGCCCCTGAGGGTGGTTTGACCTGACTTGTGTGCTCTCCTTACCATGACAACATGGCCACTCTGAAGTTTTCAGGGATACAGATCGTTCTCCACTTAACAACAGAAATTTGGTGCTCAATTGTGGTTGTGAGTGAAGGACTATCTGTAATAGGATATTTTTGCCCCCCTTTCTTAGCAGAGGAGCAGATCTCTGATCACGAGGGAGCTGATCAAAACTAAGGATTGTCATGAGGACGGCACTAAATTGAAAGTGGTCTCCTCTGAATCCTTAGAGAAGGGCAGGAGAGAAATCTCAGCGCACGGAGAACATGAGGCCACGTGCTTCCCAGGGGCCCAATCCTTCGCAGCCTTCCCAGGCTGTCCTGCAGCAGAGGTCTCTCTATAGAACGGAGGTCTCCAGACTTGGCAGATTTAAGACTGGTGGACTTCAACTCCCAGAATACCCAGTTGGCTTTCATGCCTAAGGCGGGACTAGAACTCAACAGTCTCCTGGTGATTGGTCCAAACCTACCCAGGTGGCTTCCATGCCTAATGAGGGACTAGAACTCACCCTCTCCTGGTGATTGACACCAAGTCATCTAGTTGGTTTTCATGCCTAAACTGGGACTAGAACTCCCCGTCTCCTGCTGATTGGCCCAAACCCACCTGGCCAGTTTCCATGCCTAAGGTGGGACTAGAACTCACCGTCTTCTGGTCACCATGATACAAAAAAGATGTTGAGACTTTAGGAGGAGTTCAGAGAAGGTCGGGGGTCTTCAGGATAAATTGTAGAAGGAAAGATTAGGGAACTAGATACGTTCAGGCTAATGAAGAGAAAGATGACCGGGGGGGATGGGGGGGACGAACAGACGGACGGAGGAGCTGTCACAGAGAAAAGGGGAGGGTCAACCTATTCTCCAAAGCACCAGAAAGCAGGACAAGAAGCAACGGAAGGGAAACTGATCAAGGAGAGAAGCAACCTGGAACTAAGGAGCAATTTCCTGACAGTGAGGACAATTAATCAGTGGAACAACTTGCCTCCAGAAGTTGTGGGTGCTCCATCATTGGAGGTTTTCAAGAAGAGGTTGGACATCCATTTGTCCGGAATGGGAGAGGGTCTCCTGTTTGAGCAGGGGGTTGGACTAGAAGACCTCCAAGGCCCCTTCCAGCCCTATGATTCTATGTACTGTGAGGAGTATCCTTCTCTGAACTGTGTGGTTGAGTAGAGACTCGAAACGAGACCCAGCATCCTGTCTACTAATCGGCCTTACATCATACCTGTGAAACGTACAACAAAGATGAGTTCTCCGTTCCAAATATCAGCTGCCCCAATGTTCCCCCAGCAACTCATGCTTGGCTGTGCATAGGCCATGATGCCACAATTGCCGTGACATCACACCTTGAGGTCACGGCTGGCCAGAATTCTCGGCCTAAGAAAGAATTGGCTGGAAGGCCTTACAGGCAGAAAACAGAATAGGGTCTGTGCAAGTATGCCCACTGGGGACAGATACGGTGTTCGGCTGGCTTTGCCAACGATGCAGGAGCCTCCCAGAGGGCACGGGGGGCACCATCCGCTGCCCACTCACCCTCTTCTTTTCTTTCCGCCAGGTCACAGACCAACACGTAGCAACGCAGCTCAACCTTTCCGAGATCAGCCAAAGAAAAAACCATCAAGGTAGTAGCCCATCCTCCAGGTTTGCGCATCGTATCAATCGGCGTGGCTTTCGGCATTTCCAGTAGGTTTGGCTGAAGACAAAAGGCGCTGATCTTAGACTAACCAGGGTTAAACCCTCATTGAAACAAGTCTCAGCTTCTTCCAACATGGCTGCTTTCCAAAACGTAGCCTCGGCGTGAGCTTTCGGGTCTAGTCCTCGAGAGGACAACGAGGTCTATTTCCTAACTGAAGTAGGTCCATAGAACTATCTCAGGTTTCATCCGTTCTAGTTCTTGCAAAGATGCATTTCAGGAAATAAAAGCTCTGGGGATACAAAAGTGGAAGGGAAGGATTAAAACTTTTCTCCTCGTTGACCCAAATAAGAACCATTTGCAAGAAAATCAGTAAGGCAGGGTTGATACAGCAAATTCACAGGAATGCGTGTTTTCGATAGAAGAGAGAGTATCTGTAGCTCAGGGTTGAACTCTGGAATCCTTGGTACTCTCTGAGCTGGGTTGTTTTCTTGCACACCTTTCATTACCCAAGTATGTAACATCATCAGTTCTTGAAGGGGTTGTGGAGTAAAGGAGGAGGAGGAGAACTGTGGAATCCTTGGGGCTGAGCTTGATGGTTTTCTTGCAGACATTTCATAACCCAACTAGAGACTAAATTTTTTGACAAAGTGACTAAATTAGTAGACTAGCAAAATGCCGTGGACATAGTATATTTAGACTTCAGCAAGGCATTTGACAAAGTAGACCACAACCTACTTCTTGCTAAGCTATAGTAAAAGTGGGAGAGACAGCATCGCTGTCAGATGGATTTGTAACTGGTTGACAAACTGTACTCAACGAATAGTCCTTAACGGTACTACCATCTACATGGAGAGAAGTAAGCAGTGGGATACTACAAGGTTCTGTCTTAGGCCCAGTATCTTCATAAATGACTCAGATGAGGGAACAGAAGGAGAACTCATCAAATTTTCAGATGATACTAAACTGGCAGGAATAGCCAACGTTCCAGAAGACAAGCTCAGGATCCAAAGCCTAAGAGCCTGACTAGGTGGCTCAGTGGCTAAGACACTGAGCTTGTCAATCAGAAAAGTCGGCAGTTCGGCGGTTCGAATCCCAGGTCTGTGTGAGCAGGGGGTTGGACTAGATGACCTCCAAGGTCCCTCCCAACTCTGTTACTGTTACAAAAAGATTTTGACAAGACTTGAACAATGGGCCTTAGCCAACAACATGAAATTTAATGTTGAAGAAAAGCAAAGTTTTATACCTGGGCAGAAAAAACCCAAAGGTACAGATTAGGTACAGATGAGGCGAAACTTGGCTCCAAAGCAGTAACTGTGAGAGGGACCTTGGAGGTAACATCATCAATTCTGGAAGGGAGTAGGGTTTGGAAGAGGAGGACAAGCGGGAGGAGGTATTGGTACTCTCTGAGCTTGATGGTTTTCTTGAAGACGTTTCATTACCCAACTAGGTAACATCATCAGTTCTAGAAGAGAGGGGGTTTTGTGAAGTGAAGGAGGAGGAGGGCAGGGATGAGGAGAAGGAGAAAGATGAGTACTGTGGGGTCCTTGGGCTCTCTGAGTTTTCCTAGACCCCCTCCAGGGCCCCTTTAACAAATTCTCTGTTTTTGCACTTGCTTTTGTTACCTTTCCCTTTAATAAGGGTAACAATTCAGAATGTCCTTCCTTTATATTATGCAATCTATAAAAGGGACGGTGTGATTTCTCCCTTTCATTTTCTTGCCAGTGAAATCAATAAAAACACAGACTGCTTTGTCACTGAAACGTTTCAACTTAAACTGTAAATCAAATGAGCTTCCTTGTCTTGGCGTCATAACTGGGATCTAGCAGACCAAGGCACTTATGTAGAAGCCACAGTTGGCCAGTAGATAGCAGGACCTCCTTGCTAACGCCTGCCGTTTCATCTCCCCACCCCCACCCCCTGCCAGATGGAGACCTACGAGGATCACCCTTGGTGCTCCTACGGCTATCCAAGTGGGGAAGAGGAGGTGACGGATGAAGACGTGCATCACCATGACCGGCAGCTGGCCAGGATCAGAGGCCGGAGTAACAGCCGTTCCCGCCACCGATCCTCCTTCCTAGTGGACGAGCTCGACATGCTCATGGACAAGGCGGCCACCACCATCCAGGCCACGTGGCGAGGCCACCTCACCCGTAAGCAGCTCATGACGGAGCAGGCTGCGGCTTCCACCATCCAGGCTGCTTGGAGGCGATACATTGCTCGCGAGTACCACACTCTACAGCGGCAGGAGGTGCCTCCGCCACAAGTCTACAGGCGCCGAAGATCGTCCTCCATCTCCTTTGGGGGAGAGAGAGAATCCTGGGCGCACCCCAGGATGGACAGGGAGAGAGCGGCCCAAATCATTCAGGCACACTATCGGGGGTACATGACTCGCCAGGCCCTCGGCGAATGCCAGCGGGCAGCCACCACAATCCAAGCTCACTGGCGGGGATACCGTACCCGACGGGACTTGACCCAAGCAGGAAGACACACTTACCACCCTGAACGCCCACAGAGGACCTACTACAGTCCCCCAAGGTTTCCAACGGGGACCTACTATGGCCATCCCAGCTACATGCCCGGAAGTTCCTCCTGGGTGGGTCCGTACCCCAGGAAACATTGGCGCAAGTGCCTTGTGGGAGACCCTGAGGAGTGGAAAAGCAAGGTACCACGATCCCCATCCTTCCTGGTCCAGCAAGAGGACAGCGAGCCCTCCCAGCCCAAGACGTGTCCGCGCTGCGGGAGATGCACCAGCATCCGTGTGCTCGTGGGTGTGGGCAAAGGGCCGCCATCAGGATCGGAAACGGAGGACAGTGAATGCGACAGGCATGCAAGTGTCTCTCCATCCAGAAATGCCCGAAGGATGTCCTACACCTCCAGACAGGAGGGACCAGCGTACAGCCAGTCCCGCCGCTACGGGCCACGCTTCTCCTATCAGGCACCTTCAAAAAGCTACCATACGCCTGCGGAAGAGCAGACGCGGAGGCAGAGTCGGGAACCCAGCGTAGTGGTCAGTCAGCGCCTGACCCCCAGCACACAAACCTCCGTACGGCTGACACGGGAGCGCACCAGCACCCGGAGTCTCTCCTCCACCAGCGTCCAACAGCAGCAGCTGCAACAGCAAGGCATGCCTTCCCAGGGCACCTCCGACTGGTTATACGAAAACTACGGGGCCCGCCGGATGGGTGAAGGCCAGAGGCGCGTGTTCAAGACCAGGAAGCAGATGTGGCAAGTGGTACGCGCAGCCACCCTGATCCAGGCCTTCTGGCGGGGCTGGAGGGTCCGGCAAACGTTGCGTCTCCAAGAAGAAGCAGCAATCAAGATCCAGTCCGCGTATCGGGGTTACCGAACCAGAGCTTACCTGATGGAGGTGGGAATCCTCAGTGAAGGGGATACGGATTAAAACGTTTTCGGGGGACTGGTCCTCTTGGAACTGGAGGGGGGGAGAGGAAGAGGGAGGCTTGAAGGAGAACCCCTCTTTCCACCTCTGTCTCCCTACCTCCTCTAACAAGCAAGCTTGCATTCTAATAAATTGAGCCTACTTATGAATGCTTCTCAGTTTTGTTTACAGAGAGTACAACTATATGTTTAGTGACCACTTGAAGTTAAAACAGCACTAAAACAATGACTTAGGAATGTTGTTCACACTTAAAACCATTGCAGCATCCATGTGGTCACATGATCAAAATTTGGACACTTGGCAACTGGCATGTAGTTATGACGGTTGCAGTATCCCTGGGTCATCTCTTTTTACGACCTTCTGACAAGCAAAATCCATGGGGAAACCAGATTCGCTTAACGACCCTGTTACTAACGTAACAACTGCAGCGATTCACTTAAAAACTGCGGCAAAAAAAGGTCGTAAAATGGGGCAAGACTCACTTAGCAACTGTCTTGCTTACCAATGGAAAAGAACAGAAAATAATAGAACAATAAAATAAATAATGAAAGAGAACAAACGAGAAATACAACTACATGGTTACCAAAAAAGGAATATGTTCACCAGGCAAATCCTTTGGGCTGCAATTTGTTTTAATTTCTGTTTTATTTAATATTTCATGCTCTAATGTTTGTACCCGTCTTTAGGGCAGTGATGGTGAACCTTTTTGGCACCGAGTGCCCAAACCGGAATGCATGTGCCTGTGCACCAGCCAGCTGGTCGTCTTGGGCCCCGGAGCACCGGAAACCCAAGACCAGCTGGCTGGCGTGTGAATGCCTGTTTTTTGGCCGGTTTTTTGGCCGTTTCCAGGCCATTTCAGGTATACACGCATGCACGGCAGAGCTGAACTGAGGCAATGGCTCGCGTGCCCACAGAGAGGGCTCTGCATTTCACCTCTGGAATGCGTGCCATAGGTTCACCATCACGGCTTTAGGGTATTGGTAAGCCGCCCATTTGACAGCGAGACGGGTGGCGTATAAATTTTAAGAAAATAAATAAAACTGTGTTGGTTAGAGAGATGCCACCACCGAAGTGAGCACCTTCCCAGCCACGGGCATCGCTGCACCTGCAGCCTGACAGCAAGAAAACGTTTCAGCCAGCAGGAACCCTTCAGCGTAACCAAGATTCTCTCCCCCATTATCCCCTGCCTCCAAGTCCCTAAAAGAAGACGACAGAGCCTCAGCAACGACGAGATGCTGGCTATACTTTATTGGCTTCTTTGCTTGGAAAAAAAAAATCTCCCGCGCAGCCATTTTGTTCCTGGCGCAACCACACAGCTATATCGTTGTCTGTGCTTTTGGGAGACAGCTGACTTCATGGTTTGGGGACTGATGGGGAGCAGGAGATGTCACATTAACGCTGGCAGAGGAGTGTAGAGGCAGTCCTCAAACTTACAACCATTTGTTTAAGTGACCTTTCAAAGTTACGGCACTAAAAAAAAAGTGACTTATGACTGGTTTTTACACTTACGACCGTTGTAGTGTCCCCACGGTCACATGATCAAAATTCGGACGCTTGGCAACTGATTTACGTTTACGACGGTTGCAGTGACCCGGGGACAAGCGATCACATTTTGTGACCACCTGACACCAAGCTAAGTCAAGGGGGAAGCCAGAATCGCTGAGTCACTTAAGAACCGTGGCAAGGAAGGTTGCAACATGGGGCAAAACTCACTTAATAGCTGTCTTGCTTAGCCACAGAAATGTTGGGCTCGACTGCAGTTGTAAGTCAAGGACTAACCTTTAAGGTTAGGAAGAAAGGAGGGGTTTTTCTGTGGGGTCTACAAATGCAGCTGTGCAGCTCAGGACGATGGCATTATTTTTATCCTTTTAAAAAAATACAACAGGCAAGCCAAAAAAAAACCCAGAGTGTCCCACTCAGCCTGCGCGAGGGACTGTAAAGGTTATCCCATCATCACTAAAGTCTTGGTCAAATATGCACAGTTTTGGTCAAATTTGCACAGTGAGTGTCTCGTCCAGCCTTCGCTGACTTTTTTCCCAAGCTGCATTTTCTCTGTGACCAAAAACCCAGTGCACAGGTCCTTACGTCCAGTTGCCGAATGCCTGGGAAAGGTCACTGCTAACAGCTGGCAAAAGTTTAGGGGTTGTATATAACCCATTGCTGTCCATCAGCCGTCCTATCACGCTTTTGACAGGTCTAATCATCTGAAGGTGTCCAGCTTGGTGGGCAAGGGGCCTCCAAGTCCTGTGTGTTGAGCAACGACGTCTAAGGGAGGAAGAGAAAGTGGTAGGGATCCCTTTCCCACTTGGGAGTGTCCTGGAGGAATCTGATTGATCACAGTGAGAAGCAAAACGCTGGTGACCCTTTCTAGAAAAGCTCTTAAGGTATGCTATGCTTTCAGATTTGAAGATGAGTTTGAGGGACCCTCATGAATTGCTCCACAGCCTTTTTGGAGAACAATGGAGAACGGGATGGAGATGACCAACAATGAGAGGGCCAAACATGTCCCAAGGAGTAACCACAAGGTCATAACTCTCGTTGAACATACACGAGTCCTCTCTGCAACCCGTGGGATGGTCCACCAGAGGTCACACGTTCCTCCACTCAAGGTCCTGAACTTAAGCAGACAGTGGTAGGAGGAAGTCAAGAAAACCGCTCCATTGGGGGCAGTCCAGTCACCCCAACTTCCATAGCTCCACTCAGCAGTGGATTTCGTACGCTATCTGAGGCTGGAGCATCAGTCCCTGGTTGGCGAAGAGCTCGCTGCCTTCTTGGGGAGCCGCCTCTTCTCCTTCCAGAGTCTGAGTCGCTTGGTCTTGCAGCTGCTCCGGGAAGACCCCTGCCAGGCCTTGGGGGTCCTTATAGGTGGCAAAGAGGGGCTTGTTGCGGTCGATGACAAACATTTCGTGGCCCCTCTCGTCTCGGTACTCCTCCAGCTGGGCGAAAGTGGTGGGCCCGTCGGAGTAGTCGTTGACATACAAGATGTTCTCCTCCTTCTTGGCCTTTTTCCGCTTGCGGTGTTTCCGGTAGATCATGATCACCAACAGGAGGGCCACGAGGGCCAGCAGGGAGATGGCCACCGCGATGGCAGTCTGCGTGGCCATGCCCAGGGCGTGGAAGTCCATGCTCTCCATGTCGTAGAGAGGTTCCTGGCTGATGTCTACCGAAGCCGGGTAGCCCTGCGATTGTTGTTGCTGCTGCGAGAGGTTCACCATGAGGTGGAAGACCACCCGGGCCATCCCCCCGGGATTGGAGGCCTCGCACTCGTATTTCCCAGCGTGGGACACCGTCACGTTGTTGAGGAACAGCATCCCGCTGCCGGTGTCCGACTGCTCGAAGCGCTCCCCGACGCTGCGCTCTCTCAGCTCAAAACTTCCGCTGGGCAGGTGGGTCCGGCTTCCCCTGGAGCCCCCGGCCCGCCAGTGGGCCAGTTTACGCCAGGTCACCAGCGGCTGCGGGTAGCCTGAGGCCTGACAGGAGACGCGCAGGTCGTCACCCAGCCGGGCCATGACTTCGAGGGGCTGCACTTGCACGACTGGAGGGATGCAGATCAAGCTGTTGCCGGAGACGTCGGCGAGGCTTTGATAGGCCAGGCGGGGTGGCTCCGAACACTCGATCTTCTTGTCCTGGGGACTCAGGAGCCTCTGGCCTTCCTCTCGGATCCAGCTGCTGAGCCAATGAAGAGCGCAGTCGCATCGCCATGGATTCTCTGCCCGGAAAAGAAAAACAAGTATCCCGTCAACAGTAATCCACTGGAGGTTTTTAAGAAAAGACTGGACAGTCACTTATCTGGAATGGTATAGAGTTGAGCAGGGGGCTGGACTAGAAGACCTCCAAGGTCCCTTCCAGCTCTATTCTGATAGAAATGGTGTGGGGTCTCCTGCTTGAGCAGGGAGCTGGACTAGAAGACCTCCGAGGTCCCTTCCAGCTCTCTTCTGATTGATTGATTGATTGATTGATTGGATGTGTCAGATGTTCCAGATCTCTCTCGGTCTTTTCTGCTGAGATATTTCCCCACCTGACTAAAGGACTTATTTATTTATTTATTTATTTATTTAATTAATTTGTATACCGCCCTTCTCCCAGAGGGGACTCAGGGCGGTGAACAGCCAAAATTAAAAAACATACAAATACAAAAGTTAAGATAATTAAAAAAGAATTAAATCATTAGCTTCCCAATTTAAAACCCCCAAATCCATAAAATTTAAAATCCCAATTAAAAACCATTTAGGCTAGGACGGCTTGGTGGAATAAAAACGTCTTCAGGGCTTTACGGAAGGTACAGAGGTCCAGGATCAATTGTATTCCAGGAGGCAGCTCGTTCCACAGGGCGGGTGCCCCCACAGAGAAGGCTCTCCCCCTGGGGGCCGCCAGCCGACATTGCCTTCTCCTTTCCTCAACTTTTCTTTCGTCCAGGAGGACTACCAAGGGTCACTTTGGACATACCTGTCAGCCTCAGCACTTGCAGACTGATGAGGGGTCTCAAAGTCACCCGGCTGATGGTGCGCAGGTTGTTCTTGCTGAGGTCCAGCAAGGCTAGCGAGGTGAGTCCGGTCAGTGCTTGGTCCTCCAGAGACTCGATGCTGTTCTCTTGCAGGTGAAGTTCCTGGAGCCTCTGCAAAGGGAAAACGAGAGTCAGTAGAAGGACCCTTCAGCTGTTCCGATCCTCCCCCCTTGTATCTTAAAACAGGGGTCTCCAAACTTGGCAACTGTAAGACTTGTGGACTTCAATCTTTTTTATATCGTGACAATCAAAACAGCATCCAGTTTTGGTCACCACGATGTAAAAAAGATGTGGAGACTCTAGAAAGAATGCAGAGAAGAGCAACAAAGAGGATTAGGGGACTGGAGGCTAAAACATACGAAGAACGGTTGCAGGAACTGGGCATGTCCAGTTTAATGAAAAGAAGGACTAGGGGTGACTCCAAAGAAGAAGGGCATCCACCTATTCCCCAAAGCACCTGAAGGCAGGACAAGAAGCAACGGGTGGAAACTAATTAAGCAGAGAAGCAACAGAACTCTGCTTTCCTCCAGAAGTTGTGGGTGCTCCATCACTGGAAGTTTTTAAGAAGAGATTGCCCAACTATTTGTCTGAAATGGTATAAGGGCTTCCTGCCTAAGCAGGGGGTTGGACTAGAAGACCTCCAAGATCCCTTCCAACTCTGTTATTCTTCTTCTAACGCCCAGAATTCCCCAGCAAGTCCACAAGTGGCCAAGTTTGGCGACTCCTGTCTTAGAACATAAAATTGTAGGGTTGGAGAGGACCTTTGAGGTCTTCTAGTCCAACCCCCTGCTCGAGCAGGAGACCCTGGCCTAGACCATTCTGGGCAAATGGTTCTTTAATCCTTTCTTAAAAGCCTCCAGTGATGGATCACCCATAACCCATTCTGGAGGCAAGTTGTTCCACTGGTTAATTGTTCTGTTAGGAATCTTTTCCTTAGTTCTAAGTTGCTTCTCTCCTTGATTAGTTTCCATCCGTTGTTTCTTGTCCTGCCCTCAGGTGCTTTGGAGAATACCTTGACTCCCTCTTTTTTGGGGCAGCCCCTGAGATATTTGAAGACTGCTATCTTGTCTCCCCTGGTCCTTCTCTTCATTAAAGTAGACATACCCAGTTCCTGCAACTGTTCTTTATATGTTTTAGCCTCCAGTCCCCTAATCATCTTTGCTGTCCTTCTCTGCACTCTTTCTAGCATCTCAACATGGTTGAGTTATCACCTTTAAAGCGCTCCATGGCATAGGACCTAGTTATCTTCAAGACTGCCTGCTGCTACCGACGGCCTCCCATCGACCTGTGCGCTCCCACAGAGGGGGCCTCCTCGGGGTGCCATCAGCCAAACAATGTAGGCTGGTGACCCCCAGGGGGAGGGCCTTCTCTGTGGGGGCTCCCACCCTCTGGAATCAGCTGCCCCCAGAGATAAGGAGAATTCAAAACCTTGGTGCCTTCCTCCGTGCCCTTAAAACCTTCTTTTTCCAGCAAGCTGGGCTGGCCTAACACTTTTTAAAATGTTTTTAATTGTTTTGTCATTGCTTTTAATCATGGGGCCAAATATATATATATCTTTTTAATTGTATTCTAATGTTTATAGTTTAGGCTTTTACTTGGCTGTTCACCGCCCTGAGTCCTCAGGGAGAAGGGCGGTATACAAATTTATAAATAAATAAATAAATAAATAAATAAATAAATAAATAAATAAATAAATATCTTTTTTATATCGTGGCATCCAAAACAGGAAGCAGTATTCCAAGTGTGGTTCTACCAGTCCGCTATATACAGAAGTATAAAGGAACACAGCCCATTAAGATTGATGGAATATTGATTTATACAAACCAAGACTTAGTTCAATGTATAAACCTGACATCAGCCTCAGTTACCCAAAACAAGGTGTCAACTCTGTCGCTAGCCTGACCGGAGCCATCTTGGAGGCTTCGGTGCTGCCACAATGGAGATGGAGAGGGAGGGGGGGAATAGAGATAGTTGGGGTTTCGTAGCCAAAACAAAATAGTTTCCCCTAAGAACCAAGGACATTCCCACAGGTGGCTGAAGAGAGGAGGAGTGATGTTTCCAAGCAACCGGACGGCACCTTCATTGGACCCTGTGACTGAGTGGGAAAGGGGGAAAACTTTTAATTAGGTGAAAACTGCAGGAATCTTCAGAGTCGGTTTTCACCAGCCTGTGCCAATATGATATATCCAATAAACGTGTTTTTTGAGGAAACTGCTTGCCTTGGAGTTCTGTTTGCTATGGGTGTATATAATTGCACCACTGTGCAATTAGCAAACCATACACAGGTGCAGTAAATTAGAATACTTTCCTCTGGTGACCTTCTACCACTGGACCATAGAGAGTATTTTAATTTACTCCGTCTGTGTATGGTTTGCCAATTGCACAGTGGCAGAGAGGGTCAACTTCATTGCCCAGAGGATCATTGTCTGCCCTCTCCCCTCCTTGGAAGAGCTTTATAGCTCCCGCTGCCTTAAGAAAGTCCAAAACATTCTTCAAGATCCATCTCATCCTGGATCTCAGCCTTTTTTTTTAACTATTACCATCCGGCAGACGGTACAGGACAATAAAAACAAGGACAAATAGGCTGAAAAACAGCTTCTATCCCAGGGCAGTAACTATATTGAATTCTGCTGTTGTTTTGTTGTACGAGGTGCAATGACAATAAAATAAGAGTAAAGTAAAGAGTAAATTGAGAGTAAAGTAAAGAGTAAAGTGAAGTGAAGTGAAGTGAAGTGAAGTGTATCACTTGGAACCCTGACACAAAGCTTACAAATTGCCAGATATTGTTGTTTGTGGAGGCTGAAGGATCTCCGACCCCTTTTCCCCCTGGACCTCCAAACAGCCTCACCTCCAGTTCACAAAAGGTGAAATCCGGGAGACGGGTGATCTGGTTGCCGGAAAGATAAAGGACCCGCAGGTGTTCCAGGCCTTTGAAGATGCTGCTGTTGATCAGATGGATCCGGTTGCCGTTCAGCGCCAGTTCCAGCAGCCGATTCTGGTGGTGGAAGGCGCCGGGCTCCAGGGCGGAGATGGTGTTGTTCTGCATGTAGAGATACCGGAGATCCAGAAGGGAGGCCAGGTCTTGTTGGCGGATCTGAGTGATGCTATTGTCCTGGAGGAAAATGGTCTGCCCAGCCAGGGAGGGAGGGAGGGAAGGAGGGACAAAGGCCAGAGTCAGTCAAGGGTGGGACGCAGCTCAGTGGTGGGTTGTGCCTGGTTCGCACCGGTTCTATAGAACCGGCAGTAAAATCGGCGTGAGGCTCCGCCCACTGACCCTGATGTAATCAAAATGCTTCTGCACAACCCTGATGCGTCCCTCAATGAAATCGAGTTTGATACCTCTATATTCTCTATTCTATATTTATTGTGGCCCGTCAGCGGCCTGTGCAGCTAGTAGCTGATTCCGACAGCGAGGAGGCTGGTGTGGTGCTGTGCCAGCAGCCTGTGCAGCTGGCACTTGAGTCGGACAGCGAGGAGGCTGGAGAAGATGTGGTGCCAGAGGCGGGGATTCAGCCAGGGCCTTCAGAACTTCCAGAAGCTCCCATAAGTGAAGAGGAAGAAGAGGAGGAGCCTCTTCTCGATGCACGGGCGCGCAGAACTGCCAAAAGGCAGGAGTGGCTCCTCAGGAGGAGGTCTCCTCGAGAGTAAGGCTTGGGGCTAATTGGCCACTCCCTTAGCCTATTTAAGGAGGAACGCCAGCAATTTGCAATTCAATTTAGTTCACATACCTTCCTGTCTTGTCTTGCTTATCTTATCAGCTTCCTGCAAATTGCTTCTGGGCATTCTGCCAACCACAGTAAGCTTTCAGTATTATTCTTTGAATTCTTGGTGGCTGTTAATGCAGTTAATTAACAGGCTTTGTTGTAAAAAATTGGTTTACTTAGTAAACTAAGGTTTGAACAGACTTTGTGAGTGCTGCGTTCTTTGGGGTCCGTATCTGGGGCAGAACAATATATTCTATATTCCACATTCCACATTCCACATTCCACATTCTACATTCTACATTCTACATTCTATATTCTACATTCTATATTCTATATCAGTGATAGCGAACCTTTTCGGCACCAAGTGCTGAAAAGGTCGCACAGAAATGTTGTGCATGCACACGCGTGCTTGTTGGGGTCCCGCTCCAGAAAAGCCGAACCTCCGGGTTCTAGCGAGCATGACCACCCGATGATCAGTGGGTGGCGTGCTTGCGCAGGCCAGTTTTTGGCACTGCTGCGCATGTGAAGGGATCACGCTCTGGAAAAGCTGAACTTCTGGGTTCTGGTGCGCATGCGCACCCGACAATCAGCTGGCCGGTGCACATGTGCATATTGGTTTTTGACACTGCCGTGCGCAAAGGACAGCTGATCATCACGCACGCATGCATGCCAGAAACCCGGGTGTGCCAGGTGACATGGCTTTACGTGCCACTTTGGGCACGCATGCCATAGGTTCGCCATCACATGTCTATAGTCTATAGCTGTGATGGTGAACCTATGGCACGCGTGCCACAGGTGGCACACGTAGCCATATTGATGGGCACGCAAGCTCAGGTCCGGCGCTGGCCAGCTGATATTCAGGCCTTCTGGGTCCACCAGAAGTAGGGAAACAGACTGTTTTCTACCTTCAGAGGACCTCAGGGGTGGTGGGGAAGGCCCGTTTTTCTCTCTCCCCAGCCTCCAGAGCCTTTCTAGGAGTCTGGGGAGGGTGAAAACGGCTTTCCCCCTCGGAGGCCCTTCGGAGGTCAGAAACAGCCTGTTTGCGAACTTCCAGTTGGCAAATGGGCCATTTCCAGCCTCCAGAGGGCCTCTAGGGGGTGGGGAAGGCCATTTTTTGCCCTCCCCGGACTCCTAGAAAGGCTCTGGAGGCTGGGGAGAGCAAAAAATGGGCCTACCATGCCATTGCATGCCAGGAGCGGGGGGAGGTCGCATAGAATTAGGGTGTGGGCACATGTGTGTGACCCCCCCCCACTCCTGGCACGTGATGGCAAAAAGGTAAACCATCATTGGTCTATAGTGTCTATATTCTATTAGGCACTGGTGGCCTCACCTGGGTGGTGGGGGAGATGCTCCCTGGAATGTCCTTCAGCCCCAAAGAGCCACACTCCACCGTCAGGCTGTAGCAGCGGCAAGGCGCAGGACATACATGCGCCTGGAACACCAGGAGCCCGAGCAGCAGGAGGCAGAGAAGTGGAGCCTTCGCCGGGGCCATCCTAGAGCAGCTGCAGGAAAGAGAGAGAAATAAAGAGAACATTGCAAGAGGACTCCCAACACAGGAGAAACCGAGGCAGGTCACCCCAAGATGGCCGGACGGTACCCTTAAGGCAATCCGGTGATGATGAGGATCGTTCAGACGATCTCAAGGGTGCCTAACCCGTGCACTTCCTCCTGGTAGTCTTTGACTCCAACCCCATCCTGTCGTGTACAGGTAGTCCTCGACTTTCGGCCACAATGGAGAAAAAAAAATTTATGTTGCTCAGTGAGACATTTGTTAAGTGAGCTTGGCCCCGTTTTACGACTTCACTTGCCACGGTTGTTAAGTGAATTGGGCTTTTCCCCATGGACTTTGCTCGTCAGAAGTTCACAAAAGGGGATCACGTGACCTCCGGGAGAGGGCTCTATGTGCCACCTGTGGCACGTGTGCCAGAGGTTCGCCATCAGAGTTCTAGGGCAACCCTCAATGAAAGTAGGGCAACTTATCAAATTTGCAGATGATACTAAGCTGGTGGGAATAGCCAACACCCTAGAAAATAGGCTCAAGATCCAGATGGATCTTGACAGACTTGAACCCTGGGCCTTTCTAACAAAATGAAATTCAATGTAGAGAAAAATAAGTCCTACATTTAGGCAAGAAAAACCAAAAGTACACATATAAACTGAGTGAAACCAGGTTTCTTAATAGCAGTGACTGTGATAGGGATCTTGGAGTCTTAGTGGCAACCAGCTAAATAGGAGACAGATGTGCAGCAGCAGCCAAAAAAGCCAAGGCAATCCTAAACTGCATTAACAGAGGGATACAATCAAGATCAAGGAAGGTACTAATGCCACTCTATTAAGCCCTAGTAAGGCCACACCTAGAGTCCAGCATCCAGTTTTGGTCCCCACACTAGAAAAAAGATGTGGAGACTCTAGAAAAAGTGCAGAGAAGGGCAACCAGGAGGATGAGGGGACTGGAGGCTAAAACATATGATGAACGGTTGCAGGAACTGGGCCTGGCTAGTCCAGTGAAGAGAAGGACCAGGGAGACAGGATAGCATCTTCCAGTATTTGAGGGGCTTCCACAGAGAGGAGGGGTCAAGCTATTTTCCAAGGCACCCGAAGGCCAGACAAGGAATAATGGATGGAAACTGACCAAGGAGAGATTCAACCTGGAAATAAGGAGAAGTTTTCTGACAGTGGGAACAATCAACCCATAGAACAGACGTTGCCTTCGGAAGTTGTAGGAGCCTCATCACCAGAAGCTTTCAAGAAGAGACTGAACTGCCATCTGTCAGAAACGGTGTAAGGTCTCCTGCTTGGGCGGGGGGTTGGACTAGATGACCTGCAAGGTCCCTTCCAACTCTGTTGATCTGACCAAAGTTTAAAAAAAAGAAAAGAAAAAAAAGAACCTGCAGTATGGAGACCCCAGGCTCACAGAGAGCTTACAGATATCTGGGTTTACGCCCCTGAGCCTCGCCAAGGGGCCTGTTAGCTTAGTAGGGGCAATGGCTCCTTTACCCCACTGCCTGAATCTTCCTCTTCTTAAACTCAACTCTTTGCTTTAAGCCTTCCCCACCCCAAAGTCCTCTGAAATGCTACTGCATCGGCCTGCCATTGCGCCTCAAGCTGAGCCAAGAGGCTGGAGCGATTGAGGTTGGTTGGCATTGCGCCCAGTCCAAACTCCATCACGTGCTGGGTTGGCACGCTGGCACGCTGAGAGCCAAATATAGAACTAAAGCAAGAGAAAGCAGAAGGACAAAAGGACCCCTCAGTTAGGACATCGCTTTCAGAACAACAGAAGAACAGAGTAGGGAGGGACCTTGGAGGTCTTCTAGTCCAACCCCCTACTCACGCAGGAGACCCTATTTCAGACAAGGGGCTGTCCAATCACCTATGGAGATCCTCGGTCATCCAGGACAGAGTTGTCACGAAGGTGCTTTTTTTCAAGAGGCAACTGGACTTTTTGGTTTTTCTTTGAAGATGCTTTGCTTCTCATCCAAGAAGCTTCTTCAGCTCTTGACAGGATGGTGGGGAATGGAAGGATTTATACTCCTTGCAGACAGATGGACATTTGCGTCCTTTTAGAGGGTCCTTGAGGCCACTTGGAGGGCACTAAAAGGATGCAAAGGACCATCTGTCTGCAAGGAGTATAAACCCTTCCATTCCCCACCATCCTGTCAAGAGCTGAAGAAGCTTCTTGGATGAGAAGCAAAGCATCTTCAAAGAAAAACAAGGAAGTCCAGTTTCCTCCTGAAAAAGCACCTTTGGGCATCTCTTCTTAAAAGTGATGGAGCATCTACAACTTCTGTTCCACTGATGAATTGTTCTCGCTATCGCAGTGTTTCTCAACCTTGGTAGCTTGAAGATGGGTGGACTTCAACTCCCAGAATCCCCCAGCCAGCAGCGCTGGCTGGGCGATTCTGGGAGTTGAAGTCCACCCATCTTCAAGCTTCCAAGGTTGAGAAACACTGCGCTATCGGGAAATTCTTCCTTAGTTCTCGGTTGCTTCTCTCCTTGATGAGTTTTATCTGTTGCTTCTTGTCCTGCCCTCAGGTGCTTTGGAGAATAGGTTGACCCCCTCCTCTTCTTTGGGGCAGCCCCTCAATATTGAAACATTTCCCCCTGAATTAGGCGAGGAGGAGTCTTGCAGCCATCGAGGCCTCCATGCTTGTCGTCCCAATGTTGACCCAAAACTGCCTTCTTGTGGCAATCAACACAACGCCAATCCTTTTGATTGCCAATCCTTGCATTTCAAGCAGGATTTAAGGAAAGACTCATTCGTCAATTCCTTCATGGCTCGTTCCTTGGTTAACGCCAACTGGGTGTCAGGTTTCGATGCTATCTCAAAATAAAGGAATTTCCAAACTGCTGATCTTTAAGGAAATTTTCTCTTTATTGAGCATAGTGATCTGTCCCCGGCTCTTTCGCGGTCAGTACTGACCTTTGCCCCCCAATCCCTCCCTTTCCGATCCCCAATTCTCTGCATCTCATTGGTTATCTTCCAAGCCACTTTCTTCATCCCTTCTCCGTCAGATCACAGGAATGTCTCCCTCCTCCCATCTCCGAGGAGACAGAATCTTCAAAGGAATTAAGTAGGCAAAAGTTCAAGCTTCTCCTCTCCTTATATATGTCAGTGCTAGGATGCTGACACTGGGTTCCTAGAATCCCAGAGTTCAAAAGGGCATGGGAGGGCATCTAGTCCATCCTCTGCCCAGTCAGAAAACCTCAGATCTTCCCTGACCAATGGCTGTCCAACCTTTGTGTGAAAACTTCCAGTGATGGAGCCTCCATATCTCCAGGAGGGAGGCTGTTTCACAGCTTCAGAAATTATAGAATAACAGAGTTGGAAGGGACCTTGTAGGTCTTCTAGTCCACAGTGAATGAATTGCATCAGTTGTTGAACATAAGCTAAGCCCAAATCCAATAGAAGAGAATACCTATATATCCTCTCCAGCAACCAACACCCAGGTAAGCAGGGATTAATACCAGACAATCTAGCAGAAAACAATACCCTAATCAAGGAATTACCAAGTAGAAAACCATATCCCCACCAACATTACCAGGAAAGAGCCTTGGTACTACAGTGGTTTAAAGCACCCTGTTATTAACACAGCTGCCTGCAATTTACTGCTGGTTCGAATCTCCCCAGGCTCAAGGTTGACTCAGCCTTCCATCCTTTCAAAGGTAGGTAAAATGAGGGCCCAGATTGTGGGGGCAATAAGCTGACTTTGTATAAATATATACAAAAGGATGAAGGCTATTGCTTAATGCATTGTAAGCCGCCCTGAGTCTCCGGAGAAGGGCGGCATATAAATCAAATTTAAAAAAAAAAAAAAAAGGACAGGCTACTATACATAAGCAGAGCAAGCCCCACACACACCAGCACTGATGATGTTACCTACTTGGGCAATGAAACGTCTGCCACAAAACCAACCATACTAAGAGAGCACCTACAATCTTCATTCTCCTCTCTGCAAATCTCATTCCCTTCAAGCATGGATGATATTATCTAGTTGGGTCATGAAATGTTTGCAAGCAAAAACCAAGCTCAGAGAGCACCAAGGACTCCATAAGCGCCAAGAAAATAATATATTGATTTACTGCCCATATGTGCGCTCCCTCTAGAGCAATATCAAGCTTTCCGAAGGGCTTCTTCCAGTGGGGTTCAGAATCTCTAAAGACAAAACAGCAATCAGGACACTTGGGGGCCCTTTGCAAAAGAGAGGCAGATACAGTGTGTGACGTACGAGATTATGATCCACTCTGATCCTCCAGGGATAGGGCAGGATTACGTGCAAAACCGATCAGCCTCTTCATCACAGGGGCTTATCAAGAATACTCTTTCTGAGATTACCATGGATCAAGCACGACGACGAGTCATTAGCAAACCCCGTCACGGGGAAAATATCCAGAGTGACCTTGAGTGTTAAAAGCTGGTGGTGGAATTAGGGGAGAAATCCATTGGCAGGGATCTCCGTTTCCCCCCCCACACACACACCATGCAGACCCCCAAACGGGGTGGGACCTCAACACACCAGATTTCTCGATGTCATGCTGAGCAGAGGTGGGGGACAGACAAGCATCTGCAAGCCAAGTTCCCAGGGGAAGCCACAACTCCGTTTTTGCAAGAGAATATTTAAGAGAATGTTTAAAGGGCTCTTCCATAGCAGCCCAGCTATGACTTTCAGGAGCTCCTCCAAAGGAACCAAGCATCTCCCAATTGGTTTCCTACAGAACGCAGGTAGTCCTCGAATTACGACCACAACTGAGCCCAACGTTTCTCTCGTTAAGGGAAGACATTTGTAAAGTGAGTTTTGCCCCCCCGTATTACGACCTTTCTTCCCACGGTTGTTAAGTGAATCTGGCTTCCCCGTTGACTTTGCTTGTGAGAAGGTCGCAAAAGGGGGGAATCACGGGACCCCGGGATGCTGCGACTGTCATAAATATGAATCAGTTGCCAAGAGTCTGAATTTTAATCACGTGTCCGTGGGGATACCGCAACGGTCGTATGTGTGAAAAACGGTCATAAGTCACTTTTCTCAGTGCCCGTATGACTTTGAATGCCCTCTAAATGGACAGTTGTAAGTCGAGGACTACCTGTACAGGATAACAGAGTTGGAAGGGACCTTGGAGGTCCTCCAGTCCAACCCCCTACTTAGGCAGGAAAAAACCCTACACAGGTAGTCCTCGACTTATATCCGCAATTGAGCCCAGAATTTCCGTTGCTAAGCGAAACAGTTGTTAAGTGAGTTTCACCCCATTTTACGGCCTTCTGGCAAGCAGACTCAACGGGGAATCCAGATTCACGTCACAACCATGTGACTGCAACGATTCAGTTAACAACGGGGCAAGAAAAATCGTAAAACGAGGCAAACTCATTCTACAAACGTTTCACTTAAGCACCAAAAATTTGGGGCTGAATTGCGGTCATAACCCGAGGACTAGCTGTATTTTGTGAACCAAGAACAGGGAACATCCGTTGCTTCTGACGGCAGCAGCCTCTGACAAGCAATGCCCTTCTCTGAATGCAAATGCATTATTTTTTTTAAAAAAAACCAACGTTTTAATCAAAGCTGGAGCAAGAAAATCAAGATGAGTTTTGTCAAGGAAACTGTGACTGGCGTTTTTATGACGCACCCCTGGCCAGATCTACCTGGAGCCTCCTGTGTAGAAGCCAATGTGGGAAGCCCCCCCACCCCCCACAGAAGAATGAAATATTTTAAAAAATATTAAAAAGGCGGAATGTTATATTTCCCTAAAGGAGAAGCATGTTTCTAAAGACAGCAACTCAGAGCCTGTAGTACAGTGGACTAAAGCACTGTTATTAACATCAGCTGCTTGCAATTACTGCAAGTTCAAATCTCACCAGGCTCAAGGTTGACTCAGCCTTCCATCCTTTCTAAGGTGAAATGAGGACCCAGATTGTGGGGGCAATAAGCTGACTTTGTATAAATATACAAAAGTATGAAGGCCATTGCTTAACGCATTGTAAGCCTCCCTGAGTCTCTGGAGAAGGGCGGCATATAAATTAAAGCAAAAAAAAAAAGAGCCCCAGCTCCCCGCCCCCAAGCAGATACTAAGCGGAGGCCATCTTTTAGAAAGGCAGATTTGGTAACCCATTACTCCCTGCAGCAACATCTGAACCATGGTAGGGTTAGCCCTCAGCCACAATAAGAATTGCCCAACAAGCCCCCTTCATTGCATGAGCCCAAACTTCAACCAAACTTTATCTCAGACAAACTCCTAAGATTTGCACATGGTCCCACAGGAGTCTGACAACAGTCAATAGAATACATGTTCTTGCACAGGAACAGGAAGCTCAAGGGCAAGGCCCAACAGAAGGTATAAATAACCCTCATTCTCAACTCCATGTGGTCAGTTACCCAGAATCACACGTGCTTGGTGGTTCTGCTTCATCAATAAATGGACCCTCTTTCCATCAGCCTCCAGCCTCCATTTTGTTTTTTCCCCCGGCTTGGAAATGAACCAGATGGATATTTCTTCCAACACCAAGATGTCGCCCAGGTGAACTGCAGGAGAGGATTTTAAAGTCAAAAAATGATGGGCTACAGAACCTTAAAAGGACGAGCCAGAAGAATAATCTCGTCTGCATCTACTGATATTTCAAGGCAAGAGGCTGAATTTTTATGGGCAGGGGCCACTTTAAGACTTGTGGACTTCAACTCCCAGAATTCCTCAGCCAGCATACGGGAGATGACCTCATGGCTGGATGAGGAATTCTGGGAGTTGAAGTCCACAAGTTCTTAAAGTGGCCACGTTTTGGAGACCCCTGTTTTAGGGCAGTGTTCTTCAACCTTTGTTGGAAGAAAAATCCAGGTCCAAGCCAGGAATAAAATGGAGGCCAATTGGAGGCCAACTCACACACACACACACACACACAGAGCATTCTGGGACAGCTGACAAAATGGAGTTGAGAGTAGAATGGGTTTTTTTTAAATGTTTTCTCGATTCCATGGGGTCATGTAGGGGTCATGGCTGGCTCTACAGGCAAAAGAGGAAATGCAAATCCTAGGTGTTTTGTCGGAGCTAATCTTGTCAACCTTTGGCTTGCCTAACTGCGTTGCTTATCTGGAGTTTCGGTCTTTCTGAATGGATTACCCAATCTGCATTTCTAAAAGCTGGCCTCCTCAGTTTCTGCTTGGGGCAGGGAGATTGGGGCTGGTTTCTGCCTCCCTTAAGGTTGCCCCCCCACACTTCTTCTTAAGGGGAAATATTCTATCCCGCCTTTTTAATATTCCCCAAAATATTTCATTCTCTAGGAGAGTGGGTGGGTGCCAGTTTGACACCTCTGTTCTACACCTTAGCCACTTTAAGATGTCTGGACTTCAACTCCCAGAATTCCCCAGCCAGCAGAGCTGTGGTCCATTGGGGTGATGGATGGAGGAAGAGGAGGGGAGGGGTCTGTGAAATTCACCTGGCACAGACAAACCTTGTCAGCGCAGGTGGAGGCTCTACCTTCAGTAAACACATCCATCTAGGCCAGTGTTTCTCAACCTTGGAAGCTTGAAGATGGGTGGACTTCAACTCCCAGAATCCCCCAGCCAGCGCTGCTGGCTGGGGGATTCTGGGAGTTGAAGTCCACCCATCTTCAAGCTACCAAGGTTGAGAAACACTGATCTAGGCACCTGTAGCACCTCCAGAGTCACCGAGTTCTGCGTGCCCACACATTCGCGCCAGTGGTTGGTTTCTACTGGTTTGCCCCGGTTCAGACAAACCTGTAGCGGCGGTGGCAGGCGGCTCCGCCCAACTGCCCAGACATCATCGAAAACGCTCTGTGCACACGCAGAAGTGCCGTGTGCTACCAATAGTGAACTGGTAGCGCCGGGATTTGAAACCCACTACTGATTCACACCCTTGAGAACCATTGCAGGCAGTCCTCAACCTACGACGGTTCACTTAGTGACCAGTTTTCAAAGTTACAACGGCACTGAAAAAAAGTCACCGATGACCAGTTTTCACACTTATGACCGTTGCAGCATCCACGTGCTGCAAAATTCGGGCACTTTGGCAACTGACTCATATTTATGACGATCGGCAGAGTCCTGAGGTCACGTGATCCCCTTTTGCGATCTTTCGACAAGCAAAATCAAGGGGGGGAAGCCAGATTCGCTTAACAACCATGCAACTAACTTAACTCAGTCATTCACTTAAGGACTGTTAGTGAGAAAGATCGTAAAATGGGGCAAAACCTTCTCACTTAGCGACAGAAGTTTTGGGGCTCAATTGTGGTCGTAAGTCGAGGACTACCTGCAAAACTAAATTCTCCTGGAGTCTCTCCATACAGATTTAGGACCTGATTCATCACAATTTGCTAAATCACGTGGCTGAGTTTAATTTGATTTCATTCCATTTAATCTGACGGGAATGGAATTTTATTCTTACTGATAAAATCAGTAGCCTCTCCCCCTTTGAATGCCTCGCTTCAATTAATTCTCCTTTTTGTCTAAATTACTGTATTTATTGTAAAACTTTAAGGCCAAGAAAGTCTAAGCCAGTGTTTCTCAACCTTGGTAGCTTGAAGATGGGTGGACTTCATCTCCCAGAATCCCCCAGCCAGCAGCGCTGGCAGCCAGCAGCACTGGCAGCACTGGCTGGGGGATTCTGGGAGTTGAAGTCCACCCACCTTCAAGCTTCCAAGGTTGAGAAACCCTGCTCTAAGCAAAGAAAACAAAGAAAACAAAACAATTGTTTTCAAATTGTTTTGAAAACAATCAGCAGAAATCTTTACAATTAATTCTCCACCGTTTTGATTTCCACGAACATCAATAAAAGCCACACAGGATTATTCACGGCTCAGCCACCCAAAGCATTCCACATTTGGAGGCCCATATTGTGAAAAAAAATCCCCACCAGAACACAACAAACAGAGTTTATTCTACACATGACAATTGTCGGAGTGTGTAAGTCACCTAAACTCCAAACCTCGGTTTAATCAACCGCCATGCCCAATTCCCACGATCCAAATTTTAGGCTTTGCGAAAGCCAGTTTCTCTCTTCACTTTGATAATAACTTCCCTCCTTATTTCACCGAGTTTTTCAATGAGTTAATGTATGATCAAAACTTGCAATTTGATTTAAATGAATTTCACCCGCCCTTTCAATGCAAAAGCCTCTAAAAAGGTACTCCTTGACTTATGACCGCCATTGAACCAAAAATGTCCATGGATAAGCGAAGCAACTCTCAAGTGAGTTGCATCCCATTTTACGACCTTGCTTGCCACAGTCGCTAAGCGAATCACTACCGTTGCTAAGTGACTCATGCAGTCGTGAAGCGAACCTGGCTTCCCTTGTCGACTTCGCATGTCAGAAACTGGCTGGGAAGGTTGCAGAAGGGAATCCTGTGACCCCGGGACACAGCGACCGTCATAAATGTGAGTCATAAATTTTGACAGCATGACCATGGGGATGCTGCAATGGTCGTAAGTATGAAACATGGTCATAAGTCATTTTTTCCGGAGCTGTTGTAAGTACAAACGGTCACTAAATGAACTGTTGTAAATCGAGGACTACCTGTTCTGAATCCCATCCATGCCCAGAGGCCAGAAGAAGCCTGGATGGCAGAGATGCCACCTTGGAGCGCATCAACTGTTGGGGACCAGCCTTGGGGGTGCTGTCAGGATGGGCATCTGGCCGGGACCTTCTACTTCCAGGTGCTTTGAAGCCGGCTCCCTCATCCCAGAAGGGGCCCCAGCAGCTCTGGGGGTCCCAGAAGCCCCCCAGGACAGCTTAGGGGCCCTGCAAAGCGGTGGAACTCCCCACTACAGACAAAAACAGGGCCACTTGGTGAGGGAGTCCCCCCAATGTTTCCTGCCTGAGCAGGGGGTTGGACTAGATGACCTCCAAGGTCCCTCCTGACTCTGTCCTTCGGTGACTTCGGTGATCTGTTATGCTATTGCATGTCTTCCCTTGGGTGGGGATGATGGGCAAGGCTGGGCTTCCAGGGGGCAGGGAGGCCAGGCTTTGCTCCAGCGCTGAGTCCGGAGCTGCGGGCAGAGGCGACCCTCCCCAGGCGCCAAGGGGGCTCCCTGGGCACTTGGCCCACCCCGTGCCCGCCGCCTTCTGGTGGCCGGGAGTCCCGGCGGCCCATCATCTGCCTGGGCGGCTCCCCCGGCCCCCTCCCTCGGGGAGACGCCCCCGGCCCTGCCCGCGCCGGGCATCGCCCTGCCCGAGGCAGCTCCGGGACCCCGCCGCTCACCTGCCCCGCCCGGCTCTCCATGGCATCGGCGGCCTCGCTCCGGCTCCGCTCCGGCTCCGGCTGGCTCGCCTGGGAAGCCAGCGAGTGCCCGGCTCTGCCTCCCGTGCCAGCCGCCGCCACCGCCCCCCGCCCGCCCGCCCGCTGACGTCAGCGCCGCCCCCTCCCCGCGAGCACCCCCCGCCTGGGCAGCCACAGCCGCCGCCGGGGAAGCGCCGGGACAGAGGAGGGAGGGAGAGACAGGGGCACGGGTGAGAGATGGGTGGATGGATGGATGCATGGAGAAATGGAGGGAGGGAGGGAGGGACAGGTTCATGGATGGGCTGATGGATGGATGGATGGGTGATTTGAGAAATGGATGGGTGGATGGATAAATAAATGAATGCATGGAGGGAGGGAGGGAGGGAGAGACAGGTGGATGGGTGGATGGATTGGCATACGGATGATAGATGGGCAAATGGATGGGTGGGTGGGTGGATGGGTGAATGGAGAAATGGATGGATGGATAGATAGATAAATAAATGCATGGTTGGATAGATGGAGGGAGGGAGGGAGAGGTGCACAGGTGGATGGATGGATGGACAGTTGGACAGATGGAAGGATGGATGAATGGATGGATGAATGGATGGATGGATGGATAGAGGGAGGGAGGGACAAGTGCACGGGTGGATGGATGGACAGTTGGACAGATGGATGGATGGATGAACAGATCGATGGATGGATGGATAGAAAGAGATAAAGGCATGGCTGGATAGATGGAGGGACAGGTGCACAGGTGAATGGACAGTTGGGCAGATGGAAGGATGGATGAACAGATGGATGGATAGATGGATGGATGGATGGACAGATGGATGGATGAATAGATAGAGGCATGGCTGAATAGATGGAGGGAGGGAGGGACAGGTGCATGGGTGGGTGGATGGATGGATAGATGGGCAGATGGATGATGGATGGATGGGTGAATGCATGGATGGACGGGTGGACAGATGGAGAGGGATGGATGGAGGATGGATGGGTTGATGGAACCACCTAGAAAAAAAAGCAAGACTGCCTTTGGGACCACTAACTCCTTTCTGCGACCCCCTCACTCCCCCAGCCTGGTGCCAACCTTGGGGTGGGGGCAGGGCTTAGTTCAGGGTTCAGTGGGGCTGCAAAACTGGGGAGAAGCGATCGTCTCCAGACTCCCACCTGATTTAGCTGCACAGCCATCCCTTCAGCTCCACAGACCCCCCAAGGGAGGACAATTCCCGAGTTCACAGCATCCTGGGGTGGGAATCAGCCTGAAGGACATCTAGTCCACCCCTCCTTTGTTCCTTAACAGCACCCCAACCACCAAAGTCCTTCATCCCAGACCCCAATTTCCCTTGGTCCTTGCCTGTTTTAGGCACAGTGTTGGGCCCTACCAAACCAGAAGCCCTGGTCTTATAATGTATGTTTCTTTCACTTTCACCTGTTGGCCTTCTGAGAACAGGCCTAGGTACCCTGATTCCACCTTCTTGCTTATTTTCATACCATCGGAAACTGTGGAGTTTCATCAGTCAGGGACCCCCAAGGGTCATCTAGCTCCCCCCTCTGCAATGTGCGGGCAAAAGCAATTCAGCTGTTTTTCCAGCCTCCCTTCCTTAAACCATCAAGGAAGTTGCTGTAGCAGCTGTTATATGATAATGCTTAGCACGCACTCCAGAATTAATGCACACACAGTGCCCTCCCCCCAAAAATAAGGGACTCAGCAATTGAATTGCTAAAATAAAACAGGGTTATGTTTAGAAAGCATTTTAGGATAGTGATTGCACATTAGGTGGCTCAGTGTCACTGGGTCTTGTAGTCCCATGGGCCCAGAAGGCAAAGCTGCCACAGAGCAAAATGCATCTATCTATCTATCTATCTATCTATCTATCTATCTATCTATCTATCTATCTATCTATTTTCAGGCACTCCAAAAACAACTATAATTTTTCACTTGAGGAAAATAAAAACAAAATCAATCTAGCTACATAATACTGTGTATACTATAATATATTTCCGGGAGCCGGTATTTGAGAATTGCGGCTTAAAGGGAATAAAAGGTTGGACTAGCTGATCTTAGAAATCCCTTCTAACTCCACAATCCAAAAAGTGAATAACTTGATGGAAGGAGGAAAAAATCAGGAGGAGTCCGGATGTATCCTTTTCAAGTAATCAATTTTATTTCAAAGGCAAACCTTTGGTGAGGAAATGATGATTTTTTTAAAAGCTGCCATAGCATACTAAATAACTTTAAGATGTGTGGACCAGCTCCTAGAATAGGAGGAGGAGGAGAAGGAGAAGGAGGAGAAGAAGGAGAAGGAGAAAAAGGAAGAGGAGGAGACAGATAATGAAGAGGGGAAGAGGAGAAGGAAGAGGAGAAGAAGGAGAAGGAAGAGTGGGAGGAGGAGGAGAAGAGGAGGGAGGAGGAGGACTGTGGGATCCTTGGTGCTCTCTGAGCTTGGTAGTTTTCTTGCAGACGTTTCATGACCCAACTAGGTAACATCATCAGTGTACCCCAGTATTGGGGTTTTTGGACAGCAGGAGGAGGAGGAGGAGGTAGGGGTGCCCTCGATGCTCTCTGAGGGTCCAAATCCGGTTGTTTTCTTGTAGACATTTCATTAACCAACTAGGGAACGTCATCAGTGCTAGAATAGATTGGGTTTCCTCTTTGTTTATATACAAGTGGCTTGCCCTTTCAGCATGGGGATGCTAACACAGTTGTTAAGTGTGAAAAACAGTCATAAGTCCCCCTTTTTCAGGGCTGTTGTAACTTTGAACGGTTACTAAATGAACTGTTGTAAGTTGAGAATTACCTGAATGGTCAAGACAGCTATATCTCTGTTACCACGGTGATATATTTTCTCTCCTCTTGCTAGTGCACATCTGCATATTGCAAAAAAGATAATAAAGATAAAACAAAACCCTGAATTGCACAACTGAGAAAGGGCTCAGCCTCAGATGCTCCACTGTGGTGTGTGTGTTTGTACTGCATCCAGGTTTGGTCACCACAATATAAATAAGGGTGTTAAGACTCTGGAAAGAGTGCAGGGAAGAGCAACAAAGATGTTTAGGGGACTGGAGGCTAAAACCTATGAGGAACGGTTACTGGAACTGGGTATGTCTAGTTTAATGAAGAGAAGGACCAGGGGAGACATGATAGCAGTCTTCCAATATCTCAGGGGCTGCCCCAAAGAAGAGGCAGTCAAGCTATTCTCCAAAGCACCAGAAGGCAGGATAAGAAGCAATGGAAGGGAAACTGATTAAGGAGAGAAGCAACCTGGAACTAAGGAGAAACTTCCTAACAGTGAGGACAATTAACCAGTGGAACAGCTTGCCACCAGAAGTTGTAAATGCTCCAACACTGGAAGTTTTCAAGAAGAGACTGGACAGCCATTTGTCTTAAATGGTATAGGGTCTCCTGCTCGAGCAGGGGGTTGGACTAGAAGACCTCCAAGGTCCCTTCCAACTCTGTCATTCTGTATTTTGTACTCACATGTACAATGGAACACCCGTCCAGAAGCGTTTTCTGCATTGTGAATTGATCAACTGCGCACAACAGAAAAAACTGTTCAGATACGTTGCAATCAAAGCCAAAGGCGTCATTGGTTCCTGGATCAATTTGTTAATAAAATTCACTTAGGACGGATGCTATTTTTATAGGAACAATTTCTCCAGGGAAGAACGGACAGATTGCCCATGGTACCTTCAGGTCATTATTAAAGATTTATCTTCCTTTTCTTTCTTTCTCTCTCTCTCTCTCCCACATCGACAGACAGGCGCAGGTGAAAATATAAACCAAGTAAAAAAAAATTGTGGTGTTAGAAGCGGATCTATTTGTCTCCAGGGGAAAAAAAAAAAGCCTCTGGATCAATTCATTTGACTCACCACAATAAGAGCATTTTCAAATATATAGCTTTTTTATTTTATTTTATTTTTAACTGGAAGCTGATTTTGAATGGCTCTTTATTACAAGGACAATCGCAACAGGATTTTCTCCCTGGCACAAAAGACGAGGCATGGAGACAATACTTTGAAGGATACTGGTTCAGAGGATCAGGCTTCTGACAATCCCTTGTTCTCTAGATCCTGCAAACATTAAGGACGGATTTGCTCCATTCTGTCTCTCTCTGGCTCTTTTGTCACATCACTGAGATTTCTCTCTCCGTGCAGTATCTGGCACAATTCCTCCTCTTGAAAAAAAAAACTCTTTTCTTTGGCACATGTTAGATCTGAGAGCCAAGCCAGAGAAGCAGTGCAGGAATATAAGAAGTGAAGTGAATGAATCCATAAAAAATTAAGATTAACCCAATACTCATTTTCTGAATGTTTGAAACCTTAGTAGTAATATTTCTTCAAAGAGACTGTCCTATGACTAGGATTATATTTTAAATTATTCCCCCATTTTGACCTGCAAAAATTATTGCTTAACTAATAATACTTCAGTAAAATTCCTTAAAAAGTACATACAAAAAAGATGTTGAGACTCTAAAAAGAATGCAGAGAAGAGCAACAAAGACTATTAGGGGACTGGAGGCTGAAACAGATGAAGAACGGTTGCAGGAACTGGGTATGTCTAGTTTGATGAAAAGAAGGACTAGGGGAGACATGATAGCAGTCTTCCCATATCTCAGGGGCTGCCCCAAAGAAGAGGGAGGCAAGCTCTTCTCCAAAGCACCTGAAGGCAGGACAAGAAGCAATGGGTGGAAACTCATCAAGGAGAGAAGCAACTTAGAACTAAGGAGAAATTTCCTGACAGTGAGAACAATTAACCAGTGGAACTCCTTGCCTCCAGAAGTTGTGAATGCTCCAACACTGGAGATTTTCAAGAAGAGACTGGACAACCATTTGTCTTAAATGGTAGAGGGTCTCCTGCCTGAGCAGGGGGTTGGACTAGATGACCTCCAAGGTACCTTCCAACTCTATTGTTCTGTAATGTTCTGTTCTGTTAAATAAAAGAAGCCACACTGAATTCTTTCTTGCATTCATTGGCTGAGGTCATCCTGGAGGGATTTTAGAAAGCTAACTACAAAATGATGATGATGATGATGATGATTTTTGCAGCTCTCTGTAATTTGGCACTCAGGTGGGCTCAAACAAGGCATGGCCTTGGTTTTATATTGTTCCTTTTTTAAAATTTACTTAATGGCGAATGTTTATTACCATTTTAATGACTTCGATGGATTTTATCTTGTAAAAAAAAAAACAATTCTTCAGACTGATTGAGGTGTATAAAAGAAAAATACACATTTTGAGATAACCAGTTGATGAATAGAAACCACGCGTGAGGAACGAACATCGCCAGACCGCTGGGAAAGGTGGAGGGGTGGGAGATTCCTGGCCTCAAAAATGAGCTCCTGCCAATCAATGAAGCCCCCTCCCTTGCTAACTTACCTGCAGGGAAATGTTCCTTGCCTGCCTTGCTCTCTCTGTCTTCTTCAGACTCAGTTTCACCATCCGGCCTTGAAATTTCTATTTTGGTGCCTTTGCTAAGTGCATGGACAGCACTTAGGAATATAAAATACAGAATCACAGAGTTGGAAGGGACCTTGGAGGTCTTCTAGTCCAACCCCCTGCTAAGGCAGGAGACCCCATACAATTTGAGACAAGTGGCTGTCCAGTCTCTTCTTGAAAACCTCACTGATGGAGCAGCCACAACTTCTGGTGGCAAGCTGTCCCACTGGTTAATTCTTCTCACTGTCAGGAAATTTCTCTTTAGTTCTAGGTTAGTTCTTTCCTTGGTAACTTCTTGTCCTGCCCTCACGTCCTTTGGAGGTCAACCCCCTCTTCCCTATGACAGCCCCTCCAATATTGGAAGATGCTATCATGTCACCCCTTCTTCTCTTTGTTAGACTAGAGACGTTCCCAGTTCCTACAACTTGCAAAACAAAGGAAATGTACAGCACCAAGTGATCCCTTTCCCTTATGTGGCCCGGTGTCTCTGAAGGCAAAATGGCAGCCCCCACGGTGTGACTGAGGCCCTGCCCTTCTGTGCATGCCCTTTTTTGAGCCCCTCCTTGCAGACCCCTTGCCAGCCAGCAAAAGCTGAAGTTCAGGATGCAGATAGAAAAGAGCCTTGGTAGTATAGTGGTCTAAAGCACCCTGTTATTAAGACCAGCTGTCTGCAATTTCTGCTGGTTCGAATCTCGCCAAGGCTCAAGGTCGACTCAGCCTTCCATCCTTTCTAAGGTAGGTAAATTGAGGACCCAGTTTGTGGGGGCAATAAGCTGACTTTGTATAAAATATACAAAAGTATGAAGGCTATTGCTTAGCGCATTGTAAGCCGCCCTGAGTCTCCGGAGAAGGGCGGCATATAAATCAAATTTAAAAAAAAAAAAAAATCACCCTGAGAGCAGTGCATGAAGGAGCTCGTGGATGCACCCCAAAACAGATCAAGGATGTTTTGACTGCCTTTGAGCATCCCACGGTAGGTGGGTGAACTTCAGGCAATTTCCCCCATCCTGTGGACATAACTGCTGGGCAGGTATCAGGGGTGAAAGATCACATTTATATATGAAAGTCCAATTAAACTGACTTTATTGCTGAAAGCCCATGCGCAGGAATCGTCTCATCGAACGCTGAGCATCTGCTCGGAGTTAGATAAGCGTCCACGAAATTCAAGCGAGGTTGGACTCAGTTCGCTTGTGGCTACGTAGGGATTCTAGGCTGGTTCCTCTTTTGACTCCGCCTCCGGGTTCTGCCTCTCCTTCCCCTTCGTCAGGGTTGTTCTCAATGTCAGCAGAAGACCCCCGGGTTCTCTCCGCAAGGAAGGTTACCTTCTCCCTACCTGCCATCTTCAGAAACTCCCGCTCCCATCGCTTCCTCCGCTAAGGTGGGCGGACGGCTGGCCGTCCAAGCAATGCTAAGCCTTGTGCATAAATGTGCGTCTCCTTCCATACATTATTTAGGGCTTTTTACTCTGAGCCAAACATCTCACTGTGGTTTGTTTTGGAGGCATGCCAAGGAGCATCTGAGGGAGGGCAAGGTTGCCTGGCACCGTTTGCTCTTTCCTGGAGGTCTGGAGTCAAGGCTAGAAATAGATGTTCCTTATTCAGACATGCATGTTGGGGGGGGGGGGTTTGTTGCCAGACTCAGAATACCAGGCAGCTTCTTCATTAAATGCCTCTCCAACCCTGCATTTGCTATCTGTTGTCGTCCTCCCTCAATCCAGATTAACCGCTGGGTTAAATAAATGGTTGCGTTCACCAACTATTTACCCCAGTGGTTTTTTTTTACTAACGGTTCTGTGGGTGTGGCTTGGTGGACATGGCATGGTTTGATGGGCGTGGCAGGGGAAGGATACTGCAAAATCTCCTTTCCAACCCCACTCCAGGGGAAGGATACTGCAAAATCTCCTTTCCAACCGCACTCCAGGGAAAGTTTACTGCAAAATCCCCATTTTCTCACGATCAACTGGGACTTGGGATGCAGAGAATAGATGGGAGCAGGACCAGTCAGAATTTTTACTACTGGTTCTCCGAACTACTCAAAATTTTCGCTACCGGTTCTCCAGAACTGGTCAGAACCTGCTGAAACCCACTTCTGATTTACCCCAAGCAAATCTGTGAACCATGCTGGCTGAGGAATTCTGGAAATTGTGCTCCACACCTCAAGTTTGAAAGACGACGATTGAAGTGTCTTCTAAATTGAAGAAGCTGGCCTATTAGGTGGTCTGAATCCAGCCAATGAGTATGCAGGATTGCAAAACCCATCAATTCTTCGCTTGTGTGCAAGCAATAACCAGTTCCTTCCGTCCGTCCTCTCTTCCTGTCCTTCCTCGCCTATCCATCCATCCCTTATTTCCTTCCTTCCTTCCTCTCTCCCTTTCCTATCCATCCAATCCATCCCTCATTTCTTTCCTTCCTCCCCTATCCCTCCCTCCCTCCCTCCCTCCCTTCTTTCCCCTATCTATTCATCCCTCCCTCATTTCTCCCTCCCTCTCCTATCCATCCAATTCATCCCTCCCTCCAGTGGTGGGATTCAAGTAATTTAACAACCGGTTCTCTGCCCCAATGATTTCTTCCAACAACCAGTTTGCCAAACTGCTCAGAAAGTTAACAACCGGTTCTCCCGAAGTGGTGCGAACTGCCTGAATCCCACCACTGCCTCCCTCCCTTATTTCCTCCCTCCCTCCCTCCCTCCCTAGCTGGGGAATTCTGGGACTTGAAGTCCACAGGTCTTAAAGTCGTCAGAATTGGACCCCCTGCTATAAACTATTCCAGGGCTATTCAACAGCCAGGAAAATCTTACCTCCAGATAGGCAAATCTGGAGCCTGGATAGCTCTGCAGACAAGGCACTGTAATTTAACCCCAGCTGTCTGCAATTACTGCAGGTTCGAATCTCGCCAAGGCTCAAGGTTGACTCAGCCTTCCATCCTTTCTAAGGTAGGTGAAATGAGGACCCGGTTTGTGGGGGAAATAAGCTGACTTTGTATAAAATATACAAAAGGATGAAGGCTATTGCTTAACGCATTGTAAGCCACCCTGAGTTTCCGGAGAAGGGTGGCATATAAATCAAATTTAAAAAAAAAAATGAGAAGGACCTTCCTTAAACTGCTCCCTCCCTCCCTCCCTCCTACCACTACTACAGCTTGCTGATTTGGGCTCTGGGGTTTTGCCAGGGCTTTGTCAAAGGGCTTTGGCCAAGTTGGATGGACATTCAGGAAATTGCATTTCTAACAGAACTGAAAGCCAGCAGAACAATATTTTTAATTAAGGGAAATCATACAATGAACGGCTAAGGCAGAGGTCTTCAAAGTTGGCAGCTCCCAGAATTCTGGGAGTTGAAGTCCACAAGTCTTAAAGCTGCCAAGTTTGAAGACCTCTGGGCTAAGGGAACGAGGTATGCTTAGCCTAAGGAAGAGAAGGCTTAGGGGAAACCTGATACTTGAGGGGCTCTTACAGAGAAGAGGGAGTCAAGCTATTCTCCAAAACACCTGAGGGCAGGACAAGAAGAGCCTTGATAGTACAGTGGTCTAAGCACCCTGTTATTAACACAGCTGCCTGCAATTTACTGCTGGTTCGAATCTCTCCAAGGCTCAAGGTTGACTCAGCCTTCCATCCTTTCTAAGGTAGGTGAAATGAGGACCCAGTTTGTGGGGGCAATAAGTTGACTTGGTATAAATATACAAAAGGATGAAGGCTATTGCTTAGTGCATTGTACGCCGCCCTGAGTCTCCGGAGAAGGGCGGCATAAATAAATAAATAAATAAATAAATAAATAAATAAATAAATAAATAAATAAATAAATAAATAAATAAATAAATAAATAAATAAAACAATGGATGGAAACTAATCAAGGAGAGAAGCAACCTGGAATTAAGAAGAAACTTCCTAACAATGAGGACGATTAACCAGTCGTTATTGCCTTTAGAAGTTGTAGGTGTTTCATCACTGGAGGCTTTTAAGAAGAGATTAGGCAATTATTTGACCTGGTTGCTATAGGCTTTCCTGCCTGAGGAGGGGGTTGGACTAGAAGACCTCCAAGGTCCCTTCCAGCCTTAGGTTTCTATGATAATTACGGTGAGTTTGTTCAAGAGAGTCCAGGGTAAAGAAAGACTGCCCCGGAGATCTTTCACGTACCCATAGCCTGCATCTGAGGAATCTGCTCATCATCCAGCTTAGTTTCCGGCTGCTAAGCAAAATTGGGCTTTAGTTTGTTTATATTTATTCATTACATTTATAGGCCACCCGTCACACTGCTGAAAAGGAACACTTGGTTGTCCATGGAGTGAGCTCGAGGAAGTGAGAAGGCCCTGCACTTAAGCCATGCAATGGCCTGAACACAGACCAGTCCTGCGCACAAAGCATAAAATGATTTTTATTCTGAGAGATTCTGTCCAGGATCCCTGCCCTACTGGGGTTCTGGATGGACACTTCCAGACATCTTCTTGAGATGGTCTCCTTGGATAATCGAGGCACCTGGAATGGCAGGAGGGACGTGGTTTGGGTTTCTATCAAGCCAAGGATGTCCAAGAGGGCCAACAAGAAGACCTTCTTGAGATGGTCTCCTGGGATAAATGGGGCACCTGGAATAAATAGCAGGTGGGACGTGGTTTGGGTTTCTATCAAGCCAAGGATGCCCAAGAGGGCCAACAAGAAGACCTTCTTGAGATGGTCTCCTGGGATAAATGGGGCACCTGGAATAGCAGGTGGGATGTGGTTTGGGTTTCTGTCAAGCCAAGGATGCCCAAGAGGGCCAACAAGAAGACCTTCTTGAGATGGTCTCCTGGGATAAATGGGGCACCTGGAATAGTAGGTGGAACGTGGTTTGGGTTTCTATCAAGCCAAGGATGCCCAAGAGGGCCAACAAGAAGACGTTCTTGAGATGGTCTCCTGGGATAAATGGGGCACCTGGAATAACAGGTGGGACGTGGTTTGGGTTTCTATCAAGCCAAGGATGCCCAAGAGAACCAACAAGAAGACCTTCTTGAGATGGTCTCCTGGGATAAATGGGGCACCTGGAATGGCAGGAGGGACGTGGTTTGGGTTTCTGTCAAGCCAAGGATGCCCAAGAGAACCAACAAGAAGACCTTCTTGAGATGGTCTCCTGGGATAAATGGGGCACCTGGAATGGCAGGAGGGACGTGGTTTGGGTTTCTGTCAAGCCAAGGATGCCCAAGAGGGCCAACAAGAAGACGTTCTTGAGATGGTCTCCTGGGATAAATGGGGCACCTGGAATAGCAGGTGGGACGTGGTTTGGGTTTCTATCAAGCCAAGGATGCCCAAGAGGGCCAACAAGAAGACCTTCTTGAGATGGTCTCCTGGGATAAATGGGGCACCTGGAATGACAGGAGGGACGTTGTTTGGGTTTCTGTCAAGCCAAGGATGCCAACAAGAAGACCTCTGGGCATTGGAAGGCATTCCTCGCTCTACAGCGGCCTCAAATCAACCTCAGCAGCTCGTTCGTGAGAAGGTACCTCTTCTCCTGCCAACAGAAATGAGTGGGCGGTTGACCGGGTCCGTCCTGGTACTCAAAGCAAGGACTCAGCTCAAAGGCCAAAGATGACTTGACCAATCCCACTCCACCAGCCTTTTCCGGCCCCGGGTGATAGACCCGCCCGTTCTCGGCCAACATGACCAGCTTCTCTGGCTGGAAGGGCACGGCCAGGCGTTCTGCGCCCCCACAGAAGGACAGCGACTGCTGGCCCGGGGGTCCTTCCAGGAGGTGCGTGAAGACGATGGGCCGGTCATCGCAACGGATGTAGTTGTGCTCCCGGCCGCAGGGCGACAGGTAAGGGAAGGAGTCCTCGTAGCGGCCGCTGCGGTTCAGCTTCAGCTGCTTGAAGAAGAAGACCAGGAATGGCTTGTCTGCAGGGGGGGAGGGAAAGCAGAGGCCGGTCACCGGGGCACCGCCAGGCTCAGTGGGGCAAGAGTAGGGCAGAGAGGGATGTGTGAGTCCCTCCACATTGGCTGGGGTGAGAAGCCAGAGAGGCAGGGGTGAAATGCTCCCGGTTCAGACCGGATCGCCCAATCCGGCAGCAATGGAGGCGGGCGGTTTGGAAAACTGGTAGCAAAAATCCCTGCCCCTCCCAATGCCCAGCTGAGCCGCATGATCATCAGAGGCTGTTTTTTTTTACTTTTAAAAGCGTTTTTTCTTCGGCTGAAAAAATGCTTTAAAAAGTTTTTTAAAAAGCCTCTGATGATCGCACGGCTCAGCTGGGATCGTCAGAGCCTTTTTAAAAGCATTTTTTCTACAACCTCTTCGGCTCTGACGATCCCAGCTGAGTTGCCTGATCATCAGAGGCATTCTTTTTCTTTTAAAATAAATAAATGAATAAATGAATAAATGAATGAATGAATAAATAAATAAATAAATAGATAAATAAATAAATAATGCTTTTAAAAGAAAAAAAAAGCCTCTGCCGATCAGGCAACTCAGCTGGGATCGTCAGAGCCTTTTAAAAGCATTTTTTTCTACAACCTCTTCGGCCAAAAAAAATGCTTTTAAAAGTTTAAAAAAAAAAAAAAGTTGGCCACGCCCACCCAGTCACATTACCCCCACCACCACCAAGCCACGCTCACAGAACTGGTAGTAACAAATTTTACATTTCACCCCTGCAGAGAGGCCCTGCAAAACAGTGGCTCCCCCCACTGGCGAACCTTTTCGGCACCGAGTGCCGAAACGGGAGTGCGCACACGCGTGCGGGGGAGCAGTAGAAACCGGAAGAGCAGTTCCCTGGCGCACATGTGCCCACCAGGAAGCTGATCTTCCAGATTCCGGCATGTGCATGCATGCTGGTCACCTCGTCTTCCAATTTCTCGCACACATGCATGGATAATGACCAGCTGGCTGGCGTACATGCGCACGCCGGAAACCGGAAGCTCAGCTTCCCTGCACACGCACACGCGCACCGAGGAACTGCTCTTCCAGTTTCCGGCGCTCCCCTGCACACGAAGATCAGCTGGCCGGCACACATGTGCACGCCGTAACCTGGAAGAGCAACGGGTGACAGCTGGCGTGCCCGGAGAGATGGCTCTGCGTGCCACTTCCGGCACCCGTGCCATAGGTTTGCCACCATGGATTTAGGTTATTGCTATTACCGGTTACAATGTCCACCCTCCCCGGTCACGTGATCAGAATTCGGACACATAATTATAGATGATGGTATAATTATGGTAATCAATAAGTATTGGAAATGTAAATTTGTATATAAGAATGTGTAGTTTCTATTTTTACTTTCTGATTATTGGTGTATATATACATGGATATTTTGGTGATGTTACACTGTGATAGAAAAACTATTATACTTTTGTTTTTGTTTTTGTTTTTTTGAACTATAATAAAAATTTATTTAAAAAAAAATAAAATTCGGACACTTGGCAACTGTATTTACAGTGTATGCAGGGTCCCAGGTCACTTCCCGGATGGCCTCCGACAAGCAAAGCCAATGGGGGAAGCCAGATTTGCTTAATGGCTGCTTGATTCGCTTAACGACTGCAGGGATTCGCTTAACAATGGGGGCAAAAAAAGGTGATAAAAGGAGGGCAAAATGCACCGACAAATGCCAATTGCCTTAGCAATGGAAATTTTGGGCTCAATTGCGGTCGTAGGTAGAGGACTACCTGTATGCCTGGTGGGACCCCAAAAAAGGGCTTTCTCAGAAGTGGCCCCTTCCCAATGCAACATCAATCCGGGGGAGGAGGAGGAGAAAGAGAAGGAGGAAGATGAGGAGGAGGAGGAGAATGCCACTGCATTTTTTATTTACCAGCTGAGCTCTCATTTCTGGACTATCAGACTTTCCGTAGCTTGCCAAGAATCCTTATCAGTAAGCTAAACTGCGCATGTCCACCCACATTCCTTCACACGCTTTTCTTTGTTCTCTTGCCAAGAAGTCCGACGGCTGAGAAGCAGCCGGCACGAACTTTTATTCAAAATGTAACTGATTAGATCAGTTAGATGTTTTATTTTCTTTATAACAAATAAATGAGTTTTCTTAGAAGAAATATCTTCGGGTTCTGTTTTCTTAAAGTATGCTTGCAAGGAAAAGCCTCGATCCACTCCTCTTAATCAAGGTGCGATTATCCCAAAAGCAGAATGGGATCAATCAGCGCCCTGACAGAGAAAGGAGGAGGAGGAGGAAGAAGAGGAAGAGGAGGATTGTGGGGTCCTTCGTGCTTTTGGGTTGTTTTCTTGCAGATGATTCATGACCAACTGGATAACATAATCTCTGCTACCTTCTAGCATTGATGATGTTACCTAGTTGGGTCATGAAACATCTGCAAGAAAGCCACTGAGCTCAGGGACCACTATGGACCCCTCCGTTCGACCCTGAGCTACAGAGGTTCTCTTCTCTCGGTCTCTTCTCTGAGCCCCCGGGGAAGAGTCTCCCCACTGTACGTTTTCCTTTTTTCTTGGAATTCGCTCCGGCTGTCCTGCTCGGTCTTGGCAGCCCCACTAAACGACCCTGGCCCCGAAGCCCCCCTCCCCACCAGTGGCCTTTACAAGCACCAGCAGGTACACGACTCATCAATTTGAATTATTCGCAGCACAGGCTGCAAACCCGTAATTGGGAAGCGGAAATGAAGATGCAAAAAGCCCAGTGTTTGCTTTCAGAGGGGAGCCGGGGAAGTCGAGTGAGAGGGACGGGAGGCGGCTGGCAAAAAGCCCAGCTCCCTGATTCAGAGCCTTACATAACAAGGGCCAATCCTTACGGATGGGGTAAGGCTAGCGTGTGGAAAGAGGGCACAAGGTTTGCTGCTTGGTGGAGGAGGAGAGGACAGGAGAGGAGAAAGGGGGGCATTTTTGACAGGTTATTTAGAGGTTGCAGAGCCCTGGTTCCCCTCCGTTTCATTCCAATGACAAAGAGAGAGAGAGAGAGAACGGGAGACCGCATCCTGGAAGAGAGGCAGCTGGAAGGGGAAAAAAGCAGAACTCAGGGGGAACTCGGTCGCTGCATTTGTGAAAGCGACCTCTGAGCGGGACGCTCTAGAAATCTGATTGCATTTTTTTTTAATTGAATATTTTATTTGGCCAAGTGCGATTAGACACACAAGGAACTGGTCTCTGTGCAGAAGCTGCGTACATGCAAAGCAACAGAAGAATAGAATTAGAATAGAATAGAATGGAATAGAATGGAATAAAATAGAATGGAATGGAATGGAATGGAATGGAATGGAATGGAATAGAATAGAATAGAATAGAATAGAATAGAATAGAATAGAATAGAATAGAATAGAATAGAATAAGGAGTGGAGTGGAGTGGAGTGGAGTGGAGTGGAGTGGAGTGGAATGGAATAGAATAGAATAGAATAGAATAGAATAGAATAGAATAGAATAGAATAGAATAGAATAGAATAGAATAGAATAGAATAGAGAAAATATGGAGTGGAGTGGAGTGGAGTGGCGTAGCGTAGCGTAGCGTAGCGTAGAGTAGAGTAGAGTAGAATAGAAATGAAGAATAGAATAGAATAGAACAAGAAATGGAATGGAATGGAATTCTTTACTGGCCAAGTGTGATTGTCTTTGGTGCATATGCTGTCAGTGTGCATAAAAAGAAAAATAAAATACATTCATCAAGAATCATAAGATACAACACTTAGTGATAGTCATAGGTTATTAATAAGCAATCAAATCATACTAGGAAACAAATAAAACAATATAAATTGTAAAGATACAAGCAACATGGTTATAATGATAATTATCACCAGCATAATTCCAATTAAGAGAGGAGGAGTAAGGAGGATAATTAGAAGGATAAATAATAATATTATAGCCATACTACCTGGGTACATCCAGGTAGTCCTTGACTTACAACAGTTCGTTTAGTGACCATTTGAAATTGCAATGGCACTGAATGCCATCCCCAGGGTCATGTGATCAAAATTCAGAGGCTTGGCAACTGGCATGGACTTATGACAGTTGCAGTGTCCTGGGGTCACGATATCCCATTTTCCGACCTTCCTGACGAGCAAAGTCAACAGGGAAGCCAGACTCACTTAACAACCGTGTGACTAATTTAAGAACTGCAGTGGTTCACTTAACAACGGTGGCAAGAAAGGTCGTAAACTCCCTTAACCAATGTCTCACTTAGCAACAGAAATTCTGGGCTCAGTTGTGCGTCCTGAGTCAAGGGCTGCCTGTGCAGACAGACATGATGATGTATGTATGTATGTGAAATGTCGCGTCCGTTTTTAAATTTTTAATTGTATTTTAAATTAAATTAAAACGCTTAATTTAATTTTAATTTTTATACACGGTTTTTCAATTTAAATATTTTATGCTTAAACAGTTAATTGTCCCACTGCGGGGGAGATGGGCGGTTCAAAAACATGGGATGAATAAATTGAAAAATAAAACATTTTCAGCTAGACAAGCCGCAGAGCTGGTCCGCAAAACATCCCTACATCCTCTCCTGCTGGACCACTTCAGCTAACACAAGTGAGTGGTTGTGCTGCTTGAATAGCATCCTTGTGAGATGCAACTAGGCATGAGATGGAATCTGGCAAGCAGTGCTGAGCAGGTTGCTCATCCCTCCATGCAAAAAAATTACTTTTATACACCCAGAAGGCCCTCGCTAAAATGGAATGCCTCTTCTGCCTTCCCACCGATTCTTCCAAACTAATGCAAATGTAAAGGAGGGACTTTTTAAATCATTTATCGTGGACTGTACTAAAGCAAAGAAATATTGGAGTCATCATCAGATACCGGGTTCGTAGTACTATCATATGTGATGGACATGTCCAAAGGCAAAAAAATATTGGACCAAAACACACACATGATTAGAAAAAATGATAAAGCAACATATTGATTTTAAACCAGAAATATTTTTGTTGGGTATTTTACCAGAACAGTATAATAAAGGGAATACATATCTAATTTTACATGTGTTAACTGCAGCAAGAATTGTATTTGCCCAACAGTGGAAAAATGAAGAGATCCCTTCAGATGAGAGTGTGATAAAAAAAAAAAATTAGAATGCATAGAGATGGGCAGATTAACACTAAAAATAAAGAAGAAAGAAGAAACAGAATATTTTGAACATGGGACTTGTTTTACCAATGGCTAACAGAAACAGCTGTTAGAAACTAAAAAGATTAAGAGAATGATTAATTATATAATGAAAGCTTTTTAGTATGGATAAGTGATTGCTAATATTATTATGTGATTATTATCAATGAAATGTATATTATGATTACCACTATGCTTACTGACTTTTTGTTGTTCAAAATTAATTGTACTCAGATAACATGCGGCTCATATAGATTAGTGATGGCAAACCTTTTAGATACTAATTGCCCAAATTGCTCACATGCGCATGCCCAAGCTGAAAGGTGTACGTGCAAAAGCGCACACATGAACATGCGTGAACATGCACATCGCATAAACAGACATGCGCACATGCGCAGCAGAGACCAGAAGACCAGCTGGCCGGCGGGGCATCCCAACACTGGCAGCGCGGCAAGAGGTAAGATCTTTTTCTTTTGTGAGCTTCTGTTCCGTCGTTTGCAGGGAAACAGAAGCTCACGAAAGAAACGCCACGGGGATCGGACCTGGGGTGAAGATGCGCGTGCCAGCAGAGAGGGCTCTGCGTGCCATAGGTTCACCATCACAGATATAGATATTGAGTTTTTTATGTTTATTAAAGAAAAATGTCTGTCTGTCTGTCTGTCCTGTCTGTCTATCTATCTATCCATCCATCCATCCATCCATCCATTCATCCATCCATCTATCAATATTGGAGTAGGATTCATATCCTAATACAGAAGATTCCTATCTATATATCCATCCATCCATCCATCCACCCACCCACCCACCCACCCACCCATCCATCCATCCATCCATCCATCCATCCATCCATCCATCCATCCATCCACCTATCAATATTGGAGTAGGATTCATATCCTAATACAGAAGATTCCTATCTATCTATCTATCTATCTATCTATCTATCTATCTATCTATCCATCCATCCATCCATCCATCCATCCATCCATCCATCCATCCATCCATCCATCTAGCTATCTACAAATATTGGAATAGGATTCATATCCTAATACAGAAGATTCCTATCTATCTATCTATCTATCTATCTATCTATCTATCTATCTATCTATCCATCCATCCATCCATCCATCCATCCATCCATCCAGCCAGCCAGCCAGCCAGCCAGCCAGCCATCCAGCCAGCCAGCCATCCAGCCATCCATCTAGCTATCTACAAATATTGGAATAGGATTCATATCCTAATACAGAAGATTCCTATCTATCTATCTAATCTATCTATCTATCTATCTATCCATCCATCCATCCATCCATCCATCCATCCATCCATCCATCCATCAATATTGGAGTAGGATTTATGTTCTAAGACAGAAGATTCTTAAAGTGAATCTAAAGATAAAACTATCATTCATCGATAGAATACATCCCTTTCTTTCCTGACTGAAAGTGGGTTGCACTTTTACTCTTCAAGATCACTTATTCTTGTTTGGAACGCTAGCAGTAAGAGTAGCGGTGGCCTTTGAGCCATGAAGAAGGAAAACGTCTCTAGAGAAAACTTTTTTTTAGCAGAGACCTGATAGCATCCAAGGTCCCTTCCAATTGCACAATAGTTACTTTTCTCTGCATAAACGATTTGCCAATACGACGAATCAAAATAAGATTATTCGTATGCACATAAGTCATTTACACACATACCTTCCATCTGTTAATCTGTTATCCCCAATGTTATACCCTCCCTTCCCTCAAAGTGTCTGTAATCTGGGGTATAATAAGTAGACGTTACCTTTGAAACACGTGATGAAGTTCTTGACCTTGGCATCATCCAGGAAAAGCTGTGGAACGTGGTCAGGATCGGATGGGGTTGGGTAGGCACGGTGGGGGAAGGAAAACAGAAAAACTGAGTAAAATTGGACGCTCCTCTTTCTGAAAAATACAGCATAGGCGAAGAGAATGGAAAACAAGACCCACTCCCTCAGAAACAAGGAGGATACTGCTCCACCGTCTTGGAGGAGGAGAATTATCTCTAGGTTCACACAAGCCACCCTTGAGTCAGTCCGTGTGTGCCGTTTATGTAGGAGGAGAGGCTGAGCTGGAAGGTGGGGTCAAATGCGTTATCAGTTTGTAACCATTGCGTTGTCACAAAAGACTCCATGAATTCCATTGACCCTTATCTAGCGCCAATTTAACCCTGATCATTAGCTGACTAGATTCTTGTACAGGTAGTTCTCGACTTGTGACGACAACTGAGCCTGAAATTTCTGATGTTGAGAGAGTTGTTATGTGAGTTTCGCCCATTTTACGCATGCTTGCCACAGTTGTTAAGTGAATCACTACCACTGTTAAGTGAGTAACAAGTTTATTAAGCAGATTTGGCTTCTTCATTGACTCTGCTTGTCAGAAGGTCGCCAAAGGCTGCGGGACTCTGGGAGTTGAAGTCCACCCTTCTTAATGGTGCCACAGTTGACAAACACTGCCTTAGAATCAGAATAGAGCTGGAAGGGACCTTGGAGGTCTTCTAGTCCAACCCCCTGCTCAAGTAGGAGATCCTATATCATTTCAGACAAGTGACTGTCCAGTCTCTTCTTAAAAACCTCCAGTGATGGAACACCCACGATTTCAGGTGGCATGCTGTTCCATTGGTTCATTGTCCTCACAGTTAGGAAGTTTTTCCTTAATTCCAGGTTGCTTCTCTCTTTGATTCGTTTCCATCCATTATTTCTCGTCTTCTGGTGCTTTGGAGAATAATTTGACCCTCTCGTCTTTGGGGCAGCCCCTCAAATACTGGAAGATTGCTATCATGCCACCTCTAATTCTTCTTTTTTTAAACTTCCACATTGGTTGGAGTTACCAAGACAACGCACGCTTTTCTTTTAATACCGACCCCAACTCATTTCGGTTTAATTCGGTGCTAATTAGATACGCCATTAGCATAGCGGAGGCAATAACAGGAGTCAGCAGATGAGGCTAATGGATTCAGAAGAGGTCCAAGCACCCTCGAGGGCTGGAATGGAGCCGGCATCTTTTCCCGACCCCGAATCTGCCACTTGGCTGGTTCTCGTTTTACCCTGGAGGTCTCCATTAACATTTAGCTCTGAAGCTGACATTGTCAAGAGGCCTCATTACGTGATTTGAATTCCTTCCGAACTGGAGGAGAAACATATTTTGGAGGGAAACAGTCTCTGGAACTCAGAGGGCCAGGTAGTCCCTGATTTACAACAGTTCATTTAATGACCTTCAAAGTTACACTGCAAGGGCACTGAAAAATGTGACTTAGGACCGTTTTTCACACTTACGACCGTTGCAGCCTCCCCATGGTCACGTGATCAAAATTCAGGCTCTTGGCAACTGGCTCACATTTATGACAGTTGCAGCGTCCGGGGGTCACATGACAAGCACAATCAACGGGGAAGCAAAGATTCACTTAGTGTTACTAACTTAACAACTGAAGCTGTTCACTTAATAACTCTGGCAAGTAAGGTCGTAAAATGAGGCAAAACTCACTTAACAACGGTCTCACTTAGCAATGGGAATTTTGGGCTCGGTTATGCTCCTAAATTGAGGACTACCTGTATAGAAGGGCTTTGAATAAGTAGCGCCTACACAGGTCTTTCTTGCAGAGAAAACTACCAGTTGTAGTACTAGAAGCAGGATAAGAAGAGTGTCAAGGCATTTGAACTTGGGGGTGTTAGAGAAGTTTCCCGAGGGGACCATGGACAGCCAGGAAAACAAACTAATGGACCATTGAAGAAATCAATGGTCAAACCAGAGTTTTCACTCAAGTTACAAATGACTTTGTTCAAATGATCCTACTTTGGACACGTGATGTGAAGACCCAGTTCTCTGGAGAAAGCTCTCATGCTGGGAAAGGTGGAAAGAAAGAGAAGAGAGGAAGGAGGGAAGAGGGAGGAGGAAGAAGAAGAAGAAGAAGGAGAAGAGGGAGGAGGAGGAGGAGGAAGGAAGAGGAAGAGGAGAAGAGAAGCAGGAAGAGGAAGAGGAGAAGGAGGAAGAGGAGGAGAAGCAGGAGGAGAAGCAGGACGAGGAAGAGGAGAAGGAGGAAGAGGAGGAGAAGCAGGAGGAGAAGGAAGAGGGGAAGGAGAAGGAGAAGGAGGAGGAAGAGGAGGAGAAGAAGGAGGAGGAGGAGGAGGAGGAGAAGAAGAAGAAGAAGAAGAAGAAATAATCAGCATCAAGAGGGATGGACTCAGTTACAGTGGGAATGGGGCACCATTGGAAGTCTTGAATGGCCAGGTTGAGGACCAATCGTCATGGAGAAAATCTATCTATATGTTTGCTAGGAGTCAACGTTGGTTTGAAGACACAATCAATCACTCAGTCAATCATTGAATGGAAAGACCTGGCTCTTTTGAGAAGGTTCTAACGTTGGTCAAGGCATGAGGAAAAAGCAGGAGACAGCCAGCAGCAAAGAGGGTGGACTCAGTTATGGTGGCAACACCTGAAAGACCACATTAGGACTGCATTGGGGAAAATCTACCTCTGTAACTGATAATACTAACGAACGACAATCAAATCAATAACTGACCAGGTGTCAGTGCTGCCTCTGATCAATCCCTAGGAAAGAAAACCCTTGACTCCATAGATTTAGAGAAAAGGTTCTTTTACTAAGAAAGACCTGAATGCAGCAAAAGTCAGGCAAGGCATGCGAAAAGACAAATTGAAAATAGCCCCCAAGCCCACCCCATCCCCCAAATAGTCAGGCTAACATAGCCCAATCATCGGCCAGGAAGACGCTTTGAGAACATCTCTGGTCCAGGTGCTCTAGACTGCCATCGTGAATGCCATTTCCAGGACGGCTGGCCTTGAAGATGTTAAACGGCTGAAGATGGCTTGATCCCACAGTTTTGGTTAAATTTAATTGATTTTAATTGGGTTGTTTTAAATTGCGGCCAAAAATATTTAATTATTTTTAAACTGTTTTTAAATTTTGTACGTTCTGTTTTATTCTGGCTGTTCACCGCCCTGAGTCCTGCTGGAGAAGGGCGGTGTATACAAATTAAAACAAACAAATAAATAAATAAACAAACAACCCAAACTGGCCTCTCTTGAGTCCAAGCCTCCCCGTTGCTTCTCAGCAATTCCACATTCACACTACTTGCACACTTCCCCATTCCAATGTCCATTGTTCCCTCCCTCCCCGTTTCCATGGCAGCAAGATGAAGGAAAGCGAAGATAGCCAGACTGACACCCGGTTTCCATACTTGATGGACAAGTGGCTGAGGGAGGATCCACTCCTTGTCGGAGAACAATTGTCCCAGTTGGGAGGAGGGATCAGCTTGGATTCACTATGTAAACATAGGAGGCAAGGTCTGACTGCCCCATCCCACCCCATTGCCTTATCTAGTCCTTTCTAGGCCAGATTTGCCAGCTTCCTATATTATTGACAGTGAACAATAAAGAAGCAGCAGCCAAAAAAGCCAATGCAATCCTAAATTGCATTAACAGAGGGATTCAATCAAGATCACGTCAGGAACTAATACCACTCTAGACCACACCTAGAATACAGCACCCAGTTTTGCTCACACTATAAAAAAGATGTTGAGACTCTGGAAAGAGTGCAGAGAAGAGCAACAGAGATGATTAGAGGGCTGGAGGCTAAAACATATGAAGAACAGTTGCAGGAACTGGGCCTGGCTAGTCTAGTGAAGAGAAGGACCAGGGGAGACAGGATAGCATCTTCCAATATTTGAGGGGCTGCCCCAAAGAAGAGGGAGTCAAAGCTATTCTCCAAAGCACCTGAAGTCAGGAGAAGAAGCAATGGATGGAAAGTAATCAAGAAGAGAAGCAACCTAGAACTATGGTAAGGAGAATTTTCCTGACTGTGAGGAGAATCAACCAGTGGAACAGCTTGCCACCAGAAGTTGTGCGTGTTTCATCGCTGGAAGCTTTCAAAAAGATATGGGACTGCCATCTGTCAGAAATGGTCTAGGGTCTCCTGCATGGGCAGGGGGTTGGACTAAATGACCTCCAAGGCTCCTCCCAACTCTGTTATTCTGACTAGCTAATTTGAACTCTTTTTTCAATTCAATTCAGAATAGAGCCGAAAGGGACTTCAGAGATCTTCTAGCCCAATCACCTGCCCAAGCAGGAGACCCGCCTGCCCTAGACCATTTCAGACAAGTGGCTGTCCAATTTCTTCTAAAAAAAACCCTTCCACCTACAATTTCTGGTGGCAAGCTGTTCCTCTGGTCGATTCTCCTCACAGTCAGGAAAATTCTCCTTACCACAGTTCTAGTTTGCTGGTTAATTGTCCTCACTGTCAGGAAGTTTCTCCTTAATTCGAGGTTGCTTTTCTCCTTGATGAGTTTCCATCCATTGCTTCTCTGGTGCTTTGGAAAATAAATTGACCCCCTCCTCTTCTTTGGGGCAGCCCCTCAAATATTGGAATACTGTTATGTCCCCCCTCCCAAGTCCTTCTTTTCTCTAAACAAGCCATACCGAAGATGTTGCAGTATCCCGGGTCACGTCAGTGGTGGGCTGCTGCCAGTTCGGACCGGTTTGGGCAAATTGGTAGTTGTGACTTGCGGGTGGGCCTGCCGTGCCTGACCGCCCGCCTGCAACCCTGTCCTATATCACTGTTTTAGACCCCGTACGCATGTGTGAAAGGCACATGTGAGCGAATTGCCATGTGTTTTGATGGTATATGCATGTGTGGATGGTGTGTGAGCGAATTGCCGTGTTTTGTGATGCCGCACACTTGCCTGGATGGCACACGTTCACATTTTTGGTGTTGGGTGAACCGATTGTTACAGTATGTGACGTCCTCTGGGTCACATGTGTTGCAAGAAATATCCATCTGGTTCAGTTCCAAGCTGGGAGAAAGGCACTGAAAACACGGAGGCTGATTGTTTGTGTGCAAGAACATGTATTCTATTGGCTGCTGTCGGATTCCTATGGGGTCATGTAGGGGTCATAGCTGGCTCTATAGGCAAGAGGAAATGCCAATCCTAGGTGCTTGTCTGAGCTAATCTGGTCAGCCTCTGGCTTATTGTTTATCTGAGCTCCCTTGTGAAGTCTGGACTGCTCTGGGATGATGCAATAGAAGGGGCTTGTCTTCTGAAAGGGTGTTGGGCAATTCCTATTGTGGCTTAATGGCTTTTCGTCCTGTGTTGGATCTTGGGGGAGGGGCTGCTTCTAACCCTACCATTCTGCCTTTGTTCAGACTTTGCTACAGGGAATTTTAAAATATCCTGTCTTGAATGGATTTCTGCCTGCAGTATTTGCTTTGCTTATGAATAGAGCCATCTAGTTGGCTGCTTCTTTCAATAAGCTCTTTTTTTCTCCTTAAGTGCTGACATCTGCTGTGGGCTATTAAGGAAAAGTGGGGGCCGCTTTCTGCCTCTAAAAAACATGTTTCTCCATTTTTCCCTTTGGGGAAACATAATATTCTGCCTTTTTAATAGTCCTCAAAATATTTCATTCTTCCAGGGGGGAAGGTTCCGCTTCCCACATGTGATTCCCCTTTTGCAACCTCCTGAGAAGCAAAATCAATGGGGAAACCGGATTCGTTTAACAACCGCACGATTCACTTTTAACAACTGTAGTGATTCACTTAACAACCATGTCAAGAAAGGTCGTAAAACGGGGCAAACCCACTTGTGTCACCTAGGAACAGAAAGGTTGGCCTCAACGGTGGTCATAAGTCGAGGACCACTTCCAATGCAGGCTCCCCCCTCCCCCACTTGCTTGGGGTCCCTTCCCCTTTGCCCCTCCCCCCCAGCCGGAAATGCCCTTTTCAGTCGAACAACCCGGTTACAGGACGCATCCGGTTGACCTTATGACCCCACCACCGCTGTCCCCTCCCCCCTCGGAGGGTCTTCCCCACCCCTCCCCCCATACCTGTCCCTGGTGGTCGACGTAGTAGAAGTACTCGCGGGTGCGTGGCGAGGGGCTCTGGCCTTGCTGGTAGAGAGGCTGCCCGGGCCCACGACGGATCCCCGGGCGCAGCAGGAAGCCCAGCCCGCCCCGCAACAGCCGCATCCCGGCTCCGGGCCGGCGGCAGAGAGGAGAACCCGGTCGGTAGGCCGGCCCCGCTCCACCGGAAGCGCCCTATGGGGGACCTTTCCGCCGACGGACCCGCTCCCCCGGCGCGCGGAGCCGGCAGGAAGGTTCCGTCTGCAGTGCGACCCCTGCTGGCCGAGACTGGAACGTCCCTCGCTTGGGCGGCCCGAGAAGGGAGTTCCGTCTGCTTTGCTTCTACCGGCGAAGACCGCGTGAGTTGCCCCCCCACCCCACCCCGCTGCTCTTGGGCGCCCCCAGTGGACGCCTGGAGGCCTTTGCACCTCGAGGGGTCTCTGGGCTAAGAGGGAGGAAAAGGCAGAGCCTGAAGAGGGGCACCCCGAGAGCAGGGAGAGGCTGCTGGGGCTGCTGCTCTTCCTCTCCTCCTCCTCTTCCTCCTCCTCCTCCTTATCCATGCACGTTTTCCTCCTCTTCCCCTCCTCTCCTCCTCTTCTTCCTTCTCAATCTAGAGCAGTGTTTCTCAACCTTGGTAGCTTGAAGATGGGTGGACTTCGACTCCCAGAATCCCCCAGCCAGCAGTGCTGGCTGGGGGATTCTGGGAGTCGAAGTCCACCCATCTTCAAGCTACCAAGGTTGAGAAACACTGCTCTAGAGCATGCATCTTTTCTTTCTCTTCTACCGCCGCCACCTCTTCCTTCTCTTCCTTCCCCCTTTTTTCTTCTTCTTTCCTTCTCCTCCTCTGTCTTCCTCTCCTTCTCGTCCATTCTTCTTCATGAGCAAGCATGTTTTTCTTCTTCTACTGCCACCACCAATTCCTTCTCCTACCCCCTTTTCCTTCTGCATCTCTTCCTCCTCTTCTTCCCCTTCCTCTTTTTCTCCTCCTCCTCCCCTTCATTCCTCCTTCTCCTCCCTCCTTCTTCAGCTTCATCTGTTCTTCTTCTACCACCACTTAAACCACTTCCTCCTCCTTCCCCCTTTTTCTTCTGCAGCTTCTCCAATTCCTCCTCCTCTCTCTTCTCCTCCTCCTCCTCCTTAGCTTCATCTGTTCTTTTTCCACTATACCACTACTTCCTCCTCTTCCTCCTCCTTTGTTTTTCTTTCTTCCCCTCTCTGAGTCCAGAAATTTCTCTTCCTTCTTATATATCTCTGTGTAGCCCACTCCCCCAGGAATACTCTCCAGAGAGTCCCCAATTTACAACCATCTATTTAGCTATTGTTCAAGGTTACATTGGCACTAAAAAGTGACTTATGACCAGTCTTTGCATTTATAGTAGATTCCTACAGTTTGCAAGTCTTATAGTTGCCAAGGATGGGCACCTCTGATCTACACCAAGAGGTGGCAGAGAAAAAGCTCTGTGTGAAACTGTCTATGGAGATTCTGAGTCATCCTTTGTCTCAAAGGTGCTTTTTCAAAAGGCAGCTGGGTTGTTTCTTTTCCTTGAGGAAGAAGAAAAGGATATTTAATTTTAATTTAATTTAATTTAAATTTAATTTGTATACCGCCCTTCTCCCAAAAGGGACTTCTCGTCGCTTCTCGTCCAAGAAGTTTCATCAACTTCACCATGAACCAATGAAGCTCCTTGGAGGAGAAGCGAACTGTCTTCTTCCACAAAGAAAAAAACATTCCAGTTGCCTTTTGAAAAACCACTTTGGAGATACCTGTGTGAAACTCCACTTCGGTTTCCCCCTCTTCAAAATGTACTTTTCAAAAGAACTGGGCTAAAATTTGAAAATAAGTTTTGGGGCCGCATTTCTCCATCGTGAAAAGTGAGAAGAGTTCTCTCGTTTGTCTTAGGCTGAGTTCATACAGCTTACTGCTTTTTTTTCTTCTCCTGGTGCTATTATCTGTGTTTACTTCTTTTGCAAATTCTGTTGGTGTCAGCAAAAGTAGAAATTGTTTCACGCAAGACTGCCAACGTTATCATTTCTCCCTGGCTTTCTCGTTTATTTTGGCTTTGGAGGTTTAATGTAGTAAAAGGGCTCTTAAATGGCTTTACATTTTATTTCAGAGTTACACTTGAAATAGGAACCCTTGGCCTGTAGCAGAAGGGATATTGGGGTCTCGGTCCCTTTGAATTCCTTCCCAGAGTTAATTATTATCTTTTTAATTACAGTCGACAATTATCCCAATGAATGTCGCACGAGAAAGAGCAGTTTAATGGGATTTTGCTGGGCTTGTCCTTTCCATGTGTGAAGCGTGTAGTTGAAGATAGAAAGTACATAAAATTTTTAATGCCTGCTAGCAATGCCATTCTGCTAACAAAAGTCATGAAAAAAAGGGAGAGAAGTACACAGTTCGTGCTTGCAAAATTTACACATTTAACAACTTTTTAACCCAGGTCTTATATAGCAATCCACCCAAGTTGTGATAAAACTTTATTTGTTCCTTCACGGGTGGAGGAATTTGACCATTGGGGGGAAAATGGGTCTCTGGATCTTTTCTAGGAAAAACAAGATTTTTTTGGGCTGCTGCTAATGTCTGTTACAGTTTTGGCTTCTCTGCCAAAGAAACTGAGGAAAAATTAAGGTGTCGAATCCTGTCTTTGTTTGCAAGCGTGTCCGACCTTGGCAACTTTAAGTTCAGTGGACTTCAACTTCCGTAATTTCTGTTTTACTTTTTTTTTTTTTCTGTTTTACTATTATAAGCTGTTCAGAGTTAGCCCTACAGGGGGATGAGCGGCAAATAAATTTAATAAATAAATATAACAGAATAACAGAGTTGGAAGGGACCTTGGAGTTCTTCTGATCCAACCTCCTGCTCAAGTAGATACCCTACTAGACCGTTTCGGACAGATGGTTGTCCAGTGTCTTCTTAAAAACTTCAATGATGGAGCACCCACATTTTTTTTCAATTCAATTCAGAATAGGAGCCTGAGTGGCGTAGGAGGCTAATGCCTCCTAAGGCAGCATTTAACATCCAGCTGCCTGCAATTACTGCAGGTTCGAATCTCTCCAAGGCTCAAGGTTGACTCAGCCTTCCATCCTTTCTAAGGTAGGTGAAATGAGGACCCGGTTTGTGGGGGCAATAAGCTGACTTTATATAAATATACAAAAGTATGAAGGCTATTGCTTAACGCACTGTAAGCCGCCCTGAGTCTCCGGAGAAGGGTGGCATATAAATCAAATTTAATAATAATAATAATAATAATAATAATAATAATAATAATAATAATAATAATAATAGAAGGGACCTTGGAGGTCTTCTGGTCCAATCCTCTGCTCAAGTAGGAAACCCTACACCATTTCAGATACATGGTTGTCCAAAATCTTAAACACTTCTAGTGATGGAGCACTCATAACTTCTGGAGGGAAGTCGTTCCACTGGTTAACTGTTCTCACTGTCAGGAAATTTCTCCTTAATTCTAGATTGGATCACTCCTTAATTAGTTTTCATCCATTGCTGTTTCTCCTGCCTTTAGGTGCTTTGGAGAATACGCTGACCCCCTCCTCTTTGGGGCATCCCCTCAAATACTGGAAGACTGCTCTCATGTCCCCACTAGTCCTTCTTTTCTCCAAACTCCGAATTCCTGCAAACGTTCTTCATATGTTTTAGCCTCCAGTCCCCTAATCTTCTTTGCTGCTCTTCTTTATGTTTATATCTTATATCCAAATATAAATAAATATGGGTTAGCATATGAATAAGGAAGCTGGTGGCCTGCCTGTCCAATTTTGAAATTCAGTCTCTGCTTTTTTTTCTTTTTTACTGTGGCTATGTTTTTTTTTAAACAGGAGTGCCTGCTAAATCCAGAAGAGCATGGAAGAGAGTCTTCCAACTTGACCTTTTGTTCTTTGGGCAACCATGTTGAAACGAGCTCTTAAATCCGAACTGGGTCCTGGATCTGCTTCTCCTCGTGATCCCTGTCAGGGAGACCCACATCCGGATCCCGCTCTGAGTGCAGGGCAGCGGATTCTCCACGGATTCCTCCGGAGGGATGTTTTATTCAGCAGTGCTTTGTTAATCAGGCTGGGCCTGACGTTTTACGGGATCTACCAGGACAGAACAATGCTGGTGAAATACACAGACATCGATTACCAGGTTTTCACCGATGCCGCCAGATACGTCACGGAAGGAAAGTCCCCTTACCAGCGGGCCACGTACCGCTACACTCCCCTCCTGGCCTGGCTGTTAACCCCCAACATTTATGTCAGCGACTTGTTTGGCAAGATCCTTTTTGTGGCCGGGGATCTGGTGGCTGCCTTCCTGATCGACCAGATCTTGCTCCTCCGAGGGCTGGAAAGCCGGACGGCTTGTGGGTGCGCTGCCTTCTGGCTATTTAACCCGCTTCCCATGACGGTGTCCAGCCGAGGCAACGCTGAATCTCTCATTGCCAGCCTGGTCCTTGGCACCCTCTATTACCTGGCCAAGAGGCGGCTAGTGAAGGCAGCTGTGCTTTATGGTCTTGCCGTACATATGAAGATCTACCCCGTGACTTATGCGCTGCCTTTTGTTCTCTATTTGCAAAGCAACACAGGAGCGGAACTGGACAAACAGAAAAGGAAGGTAGCTTGCACTGGCCGCAGCCTCGGGCTGCTCTGGAGCTGGTTCACGCGGGACGTCCTGATTTTTGCCACCGTCTCTGGGGGCACCTTTGCCACCCTGGGCCTTGCTTTCTATGTCTACTACGGCTGGGAATTCCTGCAGCACACCTACCTCTACCATTTGCTGCGGAGAGACACTCGCCACAACTTCTCGCCCTACTTCTACCTGCTGTATTTGACAGCCGAGAGCCGCTGGAGTTTGGTGCTGGGACTGGCCGCCTTCCTGCCGCAGCTGCTGCTGCTTCTCGCCATCTCCTTCGTCTACCACCGAGACCTGGCTTTCTGCTGCTTCTTGCACACAGCAGTTTTTGTGAGCTTTAACAAAGTCTGCACCTCCCAGTATTTCTTGTGGTACTTGTCCCTTCTCCCCCTGGTCCTGCCTTTCCTGCAGATGTCCTTGGGGCGGGGGGCAGTGTTGCTATCGCTGTGGCTCCTGGGGCAGGGTCTCTGGCTGCTCCCCGCTTATTTCCTGGAGTTTCAAGGGCAGAATACATTTCTGCTCCTCTGCCTGGCAGGTTTGGGGTTCCTCTCCATCAACTGCACGATCCTCGTTCAGATGATTTCTCACTACCATCCAGAACAGGGCTCCAGAAAAATGAAGCAGCTGTAAGTCAGCTTGCTTCTTTAGGCTATGAAGTCACATGGATCTGAGCAGCATCAGGTCGAACGAATCATCATCATTTAGCTACCCCATAATCCCTTGCGGGGTAGAGTCTGGACAACTAAATGGAGCTAGAGCGTTTACTGGCCAGCTGCCGTTCCTGTCGCCAGTGCGGAGTTTTTTCCCCAGCAGATATATTCTCATTGTGCCCAGAGAGAGAGAAATATCTGCCTCTACCTAGGATTGAACTCGCAGCCTCCTGACTGTGAGGTGAGAGCTCCACCTCTAGGCCACCACACCACTCATCATGTCAAACGAATGAACACAAGAAATAAAGTTGCTATGAAAAGAGGTAAGGGACGAATAGAATTGGAGGAAGGGCAGAGATGTTATTCCACAGTGGCAAACAGATCAGTTCTCTCCAACGAACAAATTCAATTCAACATTTGATTCGTGGAATAGAAGGTTTCTAAGGTTTTGGGGTTTTATAAATACTTTTTTCACAACCTCCGTCCACTCTGAATATATAATCTGTATGGATATAAGGAAAACAGAAAGTATTATATTAACAAGGCTGTTAAGATGAGAAGGGATGTATTGAACTGAAATGGATTGCTGATATTTTATTTGGATTTGGCTGAAGCCTACGCTTGCAAATAAATGTTTTAAATATAAATTCTTGGTCTAAATTCTTTAAATATAAATGGTAATGGTCTTTTAAGATTCAGAGTTATGTTTTAAAGGTATTCGGATAGACGCACATATTTTTATGCATTGTGGGAGTGATGTCTTTGGAATTGGTGTGTGTTTGTGTGATTTTGTGTGTGGCATCATGAGTGTATGATGCAAAATTGAGTTGGCATCTCTGCATATAAATGCAGTCTTTCTCCCCTTTGGCAAGTTTAAGAGAAGTGGACTTCAACTCTCAGAATTCCCCAGCAAGCCAAGCGGTTGGTTTCGTGGTGTGGAAAGAATAACTTGGTCCTTAACACCAATAAGACCAAGGAGCTTCTATAGTGGACTACAGAAGGAATAGATCAGACATCCAGCCCTTGCTTATCAATGGAGACCGAGTGGAGCAAGTGTCCAGTTTTAAGTTTCTGGGTGTTATCCTAAAAGAGGACCTGACTTGGGGGCACTCACATTGCAGCACTGGTCAAAAGGGCCCAGCAGAGAATATGCTATCTGAGACTTCTCAGGAAACAACAACTGAATGAAAAACTGCTAGTGACCTGCTACCGCTGCACCATTGAGAGTATTTTAACTTCCTGGACCTGAGCATGGTTTGCCAATTGCATAGTGGCAGAGAGGGTCAACATCATTGGCCAGAGGATCATTGATTGCTCTCTCCCCTCCTTTTTTAAAAAATTTGATTTATATGCCGCCCTTCTCCGAAGACTCAGGGCGGCTTACAATGTGCTCACCAATAGCCTTCATCCTTTTGTATATTTATACAAAGTCAGCTTATTGCCCCCACAAACTGGGTCCTCAATTTACCTACCTTAGAAAGGATGGAAGGCTGAGTCAACCTTGAGCCTGGGGAGATACAGTAATTGCAGACAGCTGGTGTTAATCACAATGCTATTAGTCTGCTGAGCCACCAGGCAAGAGCTTTATAGCTTCCGCTGCCTTAAGAAAGTCCAAAACATTCTTAAAGATCCATCTTATCCTGGATCTCATCCTTTTTTTTTTTTGAACTATTACCATCCAGCAGACAGTACAGGACAATAAAAGCAAGGTCAAATAGCTTCTATCCCAGAGCAGTAACTATATTGAATTCTGCTGTATAGTGCCATATCACTTATATAAATTATATATCACTGATATTAATGCAATATCTGGGGGTTTCAGTTCAATTGCATAGAATGTGAAGGAGGTGTGATTTTGTTTTATTTTTTATGTATAATAGACACTGAAGATGGCATTTAATTTTGTTGTACGAGGTGCAATGACAAAGTGAACGAAAGTAAACTAAACAAGTTAGACAAGAAATAAAGGAAAAGTTTTTTAATAAAGGGTGATATGATCAAAAGCTAGAATAAATGATAGAAATGAGAAAAGGGGGAATATTAGTGTATACTTTTTACATCACAAAATGAAAGTCATAACGAGAAAATGTGGAACAATTGAATAACGATAGACTATACGTTAATATAAGTGTGCATTATTATTAGAAATATATGTGGATTGAATGTGAGGATTATGATTAACTTGATTAATTGCATTTGTATTAGAATGTATGACACTCAGGGGCCACACTCTTCATGCATTGATTTGTTATTAATACAATACAATACAATACAATAAATAAAATAATAAAATAAAATAAAATAAAATAAAATAATAAAATAAAATAAAATAAAATAAAATAAAATAAAATAAAATAAAATAAAATTCTCTTAAACTTGCCAAAGGAGAGAAACGCAGCTGTAAGGGTTCCAGTCCGACCCTTATGATGACCAGGGAGGAGGTGGTTGCATTGCATTTTATAGCCCGCCTTGCCCTCCCTGTTTCCAACACAACAGCCCTGCGAGGTAGTAACGAAGGAGGAAGAGACTTTAAAGGGCCCATTTATTAGATGATGCGAACCCGGAAGTGACGGCCGAGAGGAATCAGCGCGCCTCTATCACTTCTCTCTACGTTCCGGTGGGCGTGGCACGTCCTCGCGGCGCCTCTAGGCTCGGCGCGCGTCTCCTACGCTCGGGTGGGCGTGGCTTCGGCGGCTCCGTTGCCGGGCGACGGGGCGGAAACGCTGAGGGGGGTCACGGGGCGGGGCATCGCGGCGGCCGCTTCCGGGTCGGCTGCCCTGGAGACAGGCATGACTTCGCTGCGGGCGTTCACTTGCAACGACCTCTTCCGCTTCAACAACATGTGAGGCTCCGGGCCCAGCGCCGGGCGGGTGGTCTAGATGACCTCGGGGGGCCCTGGCTGCGGATCTGGGAGAAGGGAGGGGGCCGCGCGTGGGGAAGGGGCTCCCAAGGAAGCAAGAGTTTGAGGAGGGGGGGCGGGGGAGGGCCCAAACCGTGTCCTGAGCCCGTTGGGGGGGGGATGGACTAAATGACCTCAAGAGCCCCCCTTCCCCGCTGAGCGCTTGCTTCCCCCCCCCCAGCCCTCCCCGAGCTCATAGCAGGTCTCCTCTGGGCTTCTTCTTGGGGGGGGGGCTTTTCCCGCTTCTCAGCCCGGCTCCCCCATCCCATTCTGGCCCTGGCATCACCTGGTGGTCTCCTGTCCAGGGACATCAGATGCGATTCCCCCGCTGAGCAGGCGGCTGGTTGGGAAGGATTCAGCTGCTGATGCTAAAGCCCTGGCTGGCTGGCTGGAGGAAGGGAGGAGGGTCTGCTGGGTCTTTCTGAAGCAAGCCGTTTGGATCTCCTGGTGGTCTCCCATCCGGGTCCCAACCGAGTCCAATGTGGTTTTGCTTTTTTCAAGGCCAGATGTCAGAGGGACATCTCTGAGAATATAGATAAATATTTATAATGTATAATACAATGAAATAAGATGTAATATTGTATTATATCATATTTACCATTATGTTTATAAATTTATATTATATATAAATATTATATATCTTTCTCTTTAGCCAGGTTCTTCCTACGTAAACCAAGATTTTTATGCAGCCCTAGTTCAGTGAAATCACAATCCACTAGTTTCTCGGCTTTTTTCCAGGCAGCCAGCAAGCTCTCTGCTGCCCATTGGGAGACTTGCTGGCTGCCTGGCTGCCTGAAAAAAAGCCTAGAAACTAGTGGATTGTGATTTCACTGAACTAGGGCTGCATAAAAATCTTGGTTTACGTAGGAAGAACCTGGCTAAAGAGAAATACACATAAAGCCTACGAAAAGAAAAGAAAACAAATTATATATATATACACACACATACATATATACATACATATATATGTACGTGTGTGTGTGTGTATATATATATGGAGGGGGGAGGGAGGGGGGAGATATGTAAAAATTACAATTAAATTACAATTAAAAATAATCACAAAAAACAGACTGAAAAGGACACCTAGGTCTTTTTCTGCTATCCGTTTTTCTAGGAGAAGCCTTCTAGAATGAAAACAAGAATTCATTTTTTCCTTATTTATCGATTGAATTTATATGCCGCCCATCTCACTACTGATAAGGCTGTTGCTTGTTGCAAGGATGTGATACTCCCTCGATGGCTCACATTGTTCACTTCTTGAAGTGTAAAAATGAGAGTTTCCACTCTTATTTCGATTCACTTGTCAGATTTCCCAGAGTGGAATTTGGATATTACCGGGTCTGTCTTTTAATCTTTTAATTAGCTTTAATTTCATAGAGTCATGTCAGCCTTTGAGGAGGGTGTTGATGGATGGAAGGGAGGGAGGAGAAGGAAACCACACCTGTGGCCCTTCTGGTTTGGCTTTAACCACAAAGCCCAGCTTTTCCAAACACCCTTCCTGTAGTTGACTGCCATACAACCCTAGAATGATGGAAGCATGAGATCATCTAGTCCAACCCTCTGCGTTATGCAGAAAGACCAGTTAAACCATCCAGGGGAGATGGCCATCTGCCTTCTTCTTGAAAATCTTGAGATAATTTTAACATCCGGAAGATTTTCCTTTTTTATTCATTTATTTACAAACACACAAACACAAATATACGCACACAAAAAACAGACATAGGAGCCACACCGGAAAAAAGCAACCTATTATTTCTATTTTATTTATTTAATTTTTAATCCTGCCTTTATTATTTTGCAAGTAACTCAAGGCACCGAACTTGCCTACCAATACTCCTTTCTCACCGTTTTTCCCATAACAACAACCCTGTGAGGTGGATTGGGCTGAGAGGGAAGGATTGGACCAAGTCACCCAGCTGGCTTTCCTGCTAAGGAGGGACTAGAACTCACAGTTTTGCTAGTTTCTAGTCCAGCCACTTAACCACACTGGCTCTCTTTTTCTTAATCAATGCTCCTCCTGCTGGTTTCTTGTGCAGATAATTGAGGCCAACATTTTTGTTGCTAAGTGAAACATTTGTCAAGTGAGTTTTGCCCCATTTTACGACTTTTTGTGCCACAGTTGTTATATCGCTATAGTTGTTAAGTTAGTAGCATGGTTGTTAGCTTAATCTGACTTCCCCAAAGATTTTGCCGTGGGGATGCCGCAATGGTCGTAAGTGTGAAAAATGGCCATAAGTCCCTTTTTTCAGTGCCGTTGTAACTTTGAAAAACCACTAAATGAACTGTTGTATTTTGAGGACTTACCGTATTTTTCAGAGTATAAGACGCACCTACCTTTTTTGGTGAGGAAAAGAAGAAAAAGAAATCTCCCTCTGTCTCTGCCTCTGAGCAATTTTGCCTCCTTGCAGAAACAGCCTGCTTTACTTTCAGTTTCATTTTCAGCATAGCTTGATTAGCACAAGGGGGAAAAAATCTGCTCCAGCAATTTTCTTGCCTGCAGCAGAGCCCTGCACACAAAACAGCTGAGAGCAAATCAGTGGAGAGCTGGGAGGCTGATCCAATCAACTTGTGCTAATTAGGCTGTGCTGAAGCTGAAAGGAGCTGTTTTTCCTTGCTGTTTGCTTGCAAGGAGGTAACTGCTGGGAGGCAGAGGCCAAAGGGTGGGGGCCAGTGGGTGGGCGGGCTACATTTGGTGTATAAGACGCACCTAAATTTTCACCCCCTTTTAGGGGGGAAAAGGGTCCGTTTTATACTCCGAAAAATATGGTACCTGCATCATGTAGAGGTTGCACTATGAATTATTGCTGTGTTGCTACATACTGTAAGGAAAACATCATTTGATGCTCCTGCTTGAACGGGGTTGGACTAGAAGATCTCCAAGGTCTCTTCCAGCTCCATTCTGATTAAATCCCTTGATAGACAGGTTGAGCTAGTTGGAGATAAGTCCTGCCTTTTAAAGTTTTTCCATCAGACCCTGAAATAAGAACCACAGGTAGTTCTTGACTTAAAAACAGCTTGTTTAGTGAATGTTCGAAGTTACAGGGTCCACTGAAAAAAAGTGACTTGGAACGTTTTTCACACTTACAACCCTTGTCTCGATTTGGACGCTTGACAACTGCTTCGTATTTACGACGGTTGCCATGTTCCGGGGTCATGTGCTCCCCTTTTGCGACCTTTTGCGTTGAGCAAAGTCAACGGGGAAGCTAGACTCACTTAACAACCTTGTTAAGTAACACTGTTGCAAAAAAAGGTCATCATATGGGGCAAAGCCCTCTTAACTGTTTCGCTTAGCAATGGAAATTTTGAGCTCAATTGTGGTCGTAAGTCGAGGACTACCTGTAATTAATTAGCCTGCTACTCCAAAGCTCTTGTCTTCTCACTCGGAGTGCTGGGATTTGCTTCCCATTGCTTTGACGTTGGAGAAAATGACAGCCATGGTCTAGGAACACTTCTGTGGGTTGGAAGAAGCTGGAAAGATTATCCCCCTGGCTAAGAAATGTTCAATTTTAGTGCTGCCTTCTCCTTCTCTCAATATTTACAGTGTTTTTTTTTCTTGTTTTCCACAGCAACTTGGACCCCCTGACAGAGACTGTATCTTTTTTGAGACTTCGGGTTGAAGACGTCAGTGGTCAGAGCTGGGATAGAATTCTTTATTGGCCAAGTGTGATTGGACACACAAGGAATTTGTCTCCGGTGCATAAGCTCTCAGGGTACATACAGGCAACAAGTGATAAATCATGATCATAATCATAAAACACAATCATCATAAATCATAACATGCAACACTCAGTGATAGTCAGATTAACAGATTAACAGAGTTGGAAGGGACCTTGTAGGTCATCTAGTCCAACCCCTCGCCTAAGCAGGAGACTCTACACCATTTCTGGCAAATGGCAGTCCAAACTCTTCTTGAAAGCTTCCAGGGATGAAACTCCCACAACTTCTGAAGGCAACTTCTGTTCCATGGGTTGATGGTTCTCCCTGTCAGAAAATTCCTCCTTATTTCCAAGTTGAATCGCTCCTTGATCAGTTTCCATCCATTATTCTTTGTCCAGCCTTCTGGTGCTTTGGAGAATAGGTTGACCCCCTTCCTTCTCTCTCTGGCAGCCCCTCAAATCTTGGAAGATGCTATCCTGTCTCCCCTGGTCCTTCTCTTTATTAGTCATAGAATACTAAATAAGCAATCAACATAAATCATACTAGGATACTAAAAGAAACAGTCGGTATAAATCATAAGGTACAAACAACAAAGTTACAGTCATAAGGAGATAGGTAATAGAAAGAGAAGAATAATAGTAACACAGCCCTATTAGGTAGTTTTGACAGTGTTGTGGGAATTAGTTGTTTAGCCGAGGGATGGCATAGAGGAACAAACTGTCCTGTGTCTACTTGTTTTGTTGTGTAATACCCTGTAACATTGTTTTGAGGGTAGGAGTTGAAAGAGTTTATGTCCAGGATGTGAGGGGTCTGTAAATATTTTCACAGCCCTCTTTTTGACTCATGCAGTAGTATACAGGTCCTCCATGGAAGGCAGGTTGGTAGCCCTTGTTTTTTCTGCAGTTCTAATGATCCTCTGAAGTCTGTGTCTGTCTTGTTGGGTTGCAGCGCCAAACCAGACAGTGATGGAGGTGCACATGTGCTTGCTACTACAAGATAATCGCTAGGGAATTGCAAGCCTTTCTCTAAAATGCACACCTCTATTTTTATTGTGGGCTCTTCAGGGGAATGCAGGTAGTCTTCGGCTTACGATCACAATTGAGCCCCACATTTCTGTTGCTAAGCGAGACAGTTGCTGAGTGAATTTTGCTCCATTTTACGAACTTCCTTGCCACGGCTGTTAAGTGAATCCAAGCAGTTGTTCGGTTAGTAACACTGTTGTTAAGGGAATCTGGCTTCTCCACTGACCTCTCTCGTCAGAAGGTCGCCAAAGGGGATTATGTGATCCTGAGGCGTTGCAACCGTCATAAATATGAGTCAGTTGCTAAAGCATCTGTATTTTGATCACGTGACCCTGGGGATGTGCAACGGTCATACGCATGAAAAATAATCACGAGTCACTTTTTTCAGGGCCGTTGTAACTTCAAACGGTCACTAAATGAAGTGTTGTAAATCGAGGACTACCTGTATAACAGAAGAAACACACCTACAATGGGAACATGTAATTTCCTACCCAGAAGGGTATATATTTAACGTTCTGGAATGTGATGGCTTCTTTCATAGGTTTCATAGGCAAAACTAATGGGAGTTTTGGAGTGATTCTCGTATACGTGTTTTGTTTTGTTTTTTAATTTTATTTGATGAGGCATCGTTTGTTCATGAATGCAGACTGGCTGAGATGAATTTTCCTTAACGTAAAACCCTTCATAGTATGGAATTCCCTTCTACTTGCAGTACTTGGCTCACTGGCCAGAGTATTTTATTGTGGCGGAAGCTCCCGGAGGAGAGCTGATGGGCTACAGTAAGTACGACATCTTCCCTTTTTTTCTATCTTGGACTCTTTAAGAACTGAACCTACAAGTTCTCGACCTATGACCGTAACGGAGCCCACGATTTGGGTCGTAAGTCGTGATGGTTGGGTCGTAAGTCGTGACCGTGCCTGGTTTTATAACCTTTTTTATAACCGTTGTTAAGCAAACATGGCAATTGTGAAGTGAACACAGAGGTCATTAAGTAGAAATATTTGCCAGAAACTGGAAGTTAAGAGCCAGTTTCAGGGGAAAAAAGAAAAGATCATAAATTGTGGTCACATGACCTCCAGGGTGCTGTAAATCCAGGCTGCAGTTGCTAAACCCACAAAAAGGGAAGTGGAGATTACAATTTAAAATCCAGGTCAAAAGTCCTATTTTTGGGGGGTGCATCCTATTTTGAATGGTTGCTAAGCAACAGATTGTAAATTGGGGATTAACTGTATGGGTTTCTAAATAACTGGAGCTAGGAAGAGCCCATGGACAACATGGACTTGAAATTTTCCGCACATTTTAAAAGAATAATGTGTAGCTTGTCCTTAACTCAGGACCGCAATTGAGCTCCAAAATTTCCATGGCTAAACAAGACAATTAAGCGGATCACTGCATTTTTATTAGTAAAGAGGCCGTTAAGTGAATCCGGCTTCCCCATTGACTTTGCTTGTCAGGTTGCAAAAGGGGATCACGAGACCCTGGAACACTGCAACTGTCATAAGTACATGCCAGTTGCCGAGCCTCCGAATTTTGATCACCTGCCTCGTGGAGACTTGGAAGGTCATACGTCTGAAAAATGGCCATAAGTCATTTTTTTCAGTGCCTTTGTAACTTCAAACAGTCACTAAACGAACTGTTCTAAATCAAGGACTATCTGTATGTCTAAAAAACTACAGATGGCAAGAACGGGATGCTCCTTTCAAAATCCCGATAACTTTATAGTGATTTTTCTAACTTAACTCCGAAGCACTTTACTTGTTTCGAAAATCAAAATGTGAATGCTTCATTGCTTCATTGACATTTCTCTTCAACCTCGCAGGCTCCTTGCTGGAAATACATTGTGACGCCTCCACCTCGATTTAAATTGCCGTTATATTTTTAATAGCAGATTTAAGCAACTCCCTTTAACTGCGAATGGTGTAAGGTGGTTAGACGAGCATTTATGGCTTAGATTCCTGCATGATGTGGGCCGGTAGCCCCAGCAGTTCCAGGCATGGTGGGTAGTTATTAATGGCAAAAGGAAAGCATGAAGCTAAGCAGGCCCTAAAGAGGCATTATGAAAAAGTATATTTTTATCCTTATTCTTTAAGTGGTTCTCTTCATCCTGCTTTGGGGAGCCATAGATGAATCCTTCCATATTCTCTCTCTGATTTTAGTCCAAGACGGTCTCTTGATCAGCTGCGTAGCAAAAAGATGGAACTCAGTTCCATTATTATTATACTATGTTGACTTACTACCAGGGGTTATCTACATTGATAAACCTGTTTTAAACTGACTTAGGAAAAACTGACTTGACAAGGAACTAAAGTCTTGTTTAATACCTACAGAGCTTCTGCTAAACTTCCCATCATTCCTTCTTCCTCTTTTTTGGAAACCAGTTTTAATACCCAAAATCGGAATTATTTTGTTCCTCCAAATGCTATGCAGGTAGTCATTGACTTACGACCACAGTTGAGCCCAAAATGTATGTTGCTAAGGGAAACATTGGTGAAGTGAGTTTTGCCTCAAGCTGTAAACTTGAGATTTTTTCTCATTAGGATCATGCTTCTGTAGTGAAATCGTTTTTTTTTTCTTCTGTTGGAATAAGAAAGTGCTAAACGAATGCCCGAACTAACATTTGTGTTGGATGATCACCGCTGATTTTCCTTGCAGTCATGGGCAAAGCTGAAGGATCCGTGGCCAGGGAAGAGTGGCATGGCCACGTCACCGCACTCTCGGTGGCCCCCGAGTTTCGACGGTTGGGGCTGGCTGCTAAACTGATGGAGCTGCTGGAGGAAATCTCGGAAAGGTGAGGCTGATTTTGGAGGTTGTGAGCAGGTAGATTGGCTGCGCTCTCAGGAAGGTATTGATTAGGTAAAATATTCAGTTTAGGGAAACTGTCTGGTTTCTTAGAAATCAGACAGAGAGGTGACAAAATCTGATGTTTTGTTTTTATGCTACAGCTTGTGAGTTTTGTGGCATTCTTAAAAATAGATGATGGCAAAAGGATAGATGGATGGATGGATGATCATTTTCAATTCATTTAAAAATTACACAGTTGCAGAAAGCACATTTAAATAATACAGAAGGCCAAAGTGCTTTTCCGTGTATAAGAGCTAGTGAATCTTTACATTTATGGGTGGATTTTATAGCAATAAGATGACAATTATAAGAGCTAATTGTAATAAAATAAACATTCATGTGAAATATATATAGATTGTAATTTGAGTGCTCTTAATTTTTCCTTATATTTCATTTAGAAATTGTAATATAATTAAGCCAGAATATAAAAGAACATCAGTTAAAACATCAATTGTAGGTGGCACAGAGGTCTAGAGGTGAAGATTCTCTCCTCCCACTCGAAAGGTTGAGAGTTCAATCCTAGGCAGCGACAGATGTTTCTCTCTCTGGGTGCAAAGAGAAAATATCTGCTGCGAACTCCCCATAGGCTTCAGGAAGGGCATCCAGCCAGTAAATGCTCGGCTCCACTCCGTCACCCCGATAAAAGAAGAAAAGAAAAGAAAAAAGAGAACATTAATCCAATCATTTTCTAGTCAGGGAATCACCTAACCCTTCAATTCTTATTTGCCCATAAACAGATACAACTTGCCCTTTACTTAGCGCCATGATTTCTCGTAATAACGCCGTACAATCTTAATGTTGCTCTCGCTGTCTTCTTACCCTTCCGTTTTCTTTCTTGCTGAAGAAAGGGTGGATTTTTTGTGGATCTCTTTGTGAGAGTGTCAAATCAGGTTGCGGTGAACATGTACAAGCAACTGGGCTACAGCGTGTACAGAACAGTGTTAGAATACTACTCGGCCAGCAGCGGGGAACCCGACGAAGACGCTTACGGTAAGCGTACAGATTTTTAGTAGTAAAGGGTATTTGGGATAAACACGACATCAGGTGCAAAGAACCAGGAAGACTCACAGGGTTCAATGCACTGAAGAGTTTATTATTGATACAGTACCCAAAAATCTGGTTGACTAATGGTCAAAGCTAAATTGACACTAGATAAGGGTCAGTGGAGTTCCGTGGGGTGGGGGGAAGGGGGCTAGACGGAGGTCTTTTGTGAGAGCACAAAGATTCCAAAGTGATGACACGTTTAACCCCGCCATCCAGCTCAGCCTGTTCAACTCCTACAGATGATGACATAAATCCCCATTTTAAAAAATGTCTTCCTCTCTATTTGTTTTAAATTCTTACGTGCAAAATACAGAAACAAATTCTGCCAAACTATACACTTATTTTTTTTCAAAATTTTTAATTTACTCAAAAAAGATTAAAATGCAAAACACCAAAATATTAAAAAAAAGAAAAGAAAAAATACAACAAGAAGGACATTAACAAAAAAAATGTCTTTAAAAATCCTAACTAAAACCGACACATATACACCTAATGTTTTCCCTAGTTGAATGCTGATTAATATAACAATTTTAGTTTCCCATCCCTGGTGAAACAGGCCAAAAAAATGTCAAACTGTTAAACTACTAAATCTACTTACAATCTACTTAGCCTGTCATCTATAAATTATATTAATAACAAAATGGTTAACAGTAAAAACAATAATAATGAACTTATTATGTAAAAGTATAAGAATAAAATATAATAAACTACACATTTCTTACATTTTATATTTTGGTAAATAGCCTTACGTATATATTTGTGCACTGTATTACAATATTGTTAAATTATAAACATTTAAGTTAGCACAGGGGAAATCCGTATATACACATTTATCTGTAATCCAAATTTCCAAAAAGACCATCAAATGGCATAAGTGGGGCAGAACAGATACAGAAAAAAAAGAGAGCTTGTCAGACCATAATTGGTGGAAAATGGATAAAAATAACATGCAATATCCAATTTTGCTCCAGATGCTGAGTTTTGAGTATCACTCCTATAACTAGACTAGTGAAGAGAAGGACCAGGGGAGACATGAGAGCAGTCTTCCAATATTTGAGGGGCTGCCCCAGAGAGGAGGAAGGGGGTCAAGCTATTCTCCAAGGCATCTGAAGGCCAGACAAGGAATAATGGATGGAAACTGAACAAGGAGAGATTCAGCCTGGAAATAAGGAGAAGTTTTCTGACAGTGAGAACAATCAACCCATGGAACAGAAGTTGCCTTCGGAAGTTGTGGGAGCTTCATCACTGGAGGCTTTCAAGAAGAGACTGGACTGCCCTCAGTCAGAAATGGTGTAGGGTCTCCTGCTTGGGTGGGGGGTTGGACTAGATGACCTCCAAGGTCCCTTCCAAGTCTGTTAATCTGTTAAACTCTTCATGGAACCCACAAGTAATAAGACCTACAGATAATCCCCAATTTACAATCATTTGCTTAGTGACTGTTTGAAGTTACAACAGCATTGAAAAAAATGGCTTATGACTGTTTTTTTACATGTAACAACTATTGCAGCAGCCCGGGGTCACGTGATCAAAATGAGAAAACTTGGAAACTGGCATGTACTTATGATGGTTGCAGTGCCCTAGGGTCATGTGATCACCTTTTGCAACCTTCCGATGAGCAAAGTCAATGGGGAAACCGGTGTTGTGGCCCACCAGTGGCCTGCACGGATCATGGCTGATCCCAATGATAAGAAGGCTGGTGTGGGGTCCCGCCAGCAGCCGGCACAGGCGGCACTTGCGTCGGACAGCGAGGAGGCTGAAGAGGCTGTGGTGCCAGAGGCAGAGACTCAGCCAGGGCCTTCAGAACCTTCAAAGGCTCCTTCAAGTGGAGAGAGCCAAGTGGAGGAGCCTCTCCTCAGTGCTCGAGCACGCAGGGCTGCCAAAAGGCAGGAGTGGCTACTCAGGAGGAGGAGGTCTCCTCGAGAGTAAGGCTTGAGGATAATTGGCCACTCCCTTAGCCTATTTAAGTCACATGCGGTTAGTAAGTTTCTTGCTGGAAACAACTTGTAATTATTATCAGAGCATTTTTGGAAAAGTCTTATCGTATCTTGTTTTCTGGGCTGGTTGCCAATCTTTGCCGGACTTTGGTTTATTCTTGCTACTTAATAAATTTGATAAGGACTGTTGGTGTGTGTCTATATCCTCGGGAATCCGGAGCTGGGGCAGAACAACGGGATTCATTTAACAACCTTGTTGCTAACTTAACTGCAGTGCAGAGAAGAGCAACCAAGATCGTTAGGGGACTGGAGGCTAAAACCTATGAAGAACGGTTGCAGGAACTGGGTATGCCTAGTTTAATGAAAAGAAGGACTAGGGGAGACATGATAGCAGTGTTCCGATATCTCAGGGGCTTCCACAAAGAAGAGGGAGGCAAGCTATTCTCCAAAGCACCAGAAGGCAGGACAAGAAGCAATGGGTGGAAACTAATCAAGGAGAGAAGCAACCTGGAACTAAGGAGAAATTTCCTGACAGTGAGAACAATTAAATCAGTGGAACAACTTGCCTCCAGAAGTTGTAAATGCTCCAACACTGGAAGCTTTTAAGAAGATGTTGGATACCCATTTGTCTGAAGTGGTGTAGGCTTTCCTGCTTAAGCAGGAGGTTGGACTAGAAGACCTCCAAGGTCTATTGTCTATTTCCTTAACAACCATGGCAATAACAGTTGTAAAATGGGACAAATCCCTACCTCTTAACAAGTGTCTCCCTTAACAACAAAAATTTTGAGCTCAATGTCGTTGTAAGTCGAGGACTATCTGTAGCCATGTCCTTAATAGCTCCCTGAACATCCTCAGGATGGAAACTGGGTGGGCTTTGAATTGTAGATTGTGTTACTAACCTATATTTTGTTCCATGTCTCTTTTTTACAGACATGAGGAAAGCTCTATCAAGAGATAAAGAGAAGAAATCAATTATACCGTTACCACATCCTGTCCGGCCGGAAGATATTGAATAAGTCAATACTGTGGTTGCTGTAAAATATATCGAGAATAAAATCTGTAGATAAATGAGAACAATTAGGATATCTCTAATGCAACTGGGAGCTTTGGAAGAAAAAGGAGAAAGTATATGCAAATATCAAGAGAAATGTTTTCGCTTTTAGGCTGCGCTTCTAAATCTCTTCACGCCCCAAAAGCCCGAAACAATCTTACATCTTCCATATTTGTCATGATTCGGTTTTTAAAAATATTAATAAAATCTGAAGGCCGTGTTGCTAATAATGCAGTACTGATAACATTTTATATTTTAATTGAATTTTACATTAATAAAAATAAAAAAAGCAAATGCAAGTATAATTTTTTTGGGAAAAAATACTCCGTTTAAAATTTGAGGAATTCAAATGGTCAAAATAAAAAGGCAATATGATACAACACTGGAGCTTTTTAAGAAGAGATCGGACAGTCACTTGTCTGAAATGGCATAGGGCTTCTTGCGTGAGCAGGGGGTTGGACTAGAAGACCTCCAAGGTCCCTTGCAGCTCTTATTCTGTTACCATAGAGTAAGGGGAAAGAAGGGAGTGGAAGAAAACGCATCATGTCATAGTTTTCCCTAGGCAAACAAATCAGGCTTTGGCAACCTGACATTGTCCAAGTTTGGGGGATTATAAACCCCTATATTTCCCTCTCAGTGGTAATGCTGGCTTAGTCAACATCTACAAGACAGTAAAGGGGAATGCACCCCATTGTATCAAAGATGCTTTTTCAAGAGGCAGCTGGCTTTTATTTTTTCTTTGAAACCTTTCTTTGAAGCTTCTTCAGCTCTGACTGGATGGAGGGGAATGGAAGGATTCATATTCCTTGCAGACAGCTGGTCCTTTGCATCCTTTTTAGAGGGTCATTGAAGCACCATTCAGGTCACAGAAAAAGCTCCAGGTGGCTTCAACAACCCTCAAAAAGGATGCAAAGGACCAGCTGTCTGCAAGGAGTATAAATCCTGTGACCGTAAATAAATTTATTATTAAAATCCTTCCATTCCCCTCCATCCAGTCAGAGCTGAAGAAGCTTTTCGGATGAGAAGCAAAACATCTTCAAAGAAAAAACAAAGTCCAGTTGCCACTTGGAAAAGCACTTTTGGGACAACTGTGACCCAGAGGACTTGAGAATCCCCATAGATGCCCCGTTGTATGCTCTTGACTGTCTTAGATGGAAGTAAAATAAATAAATAAATCCAGAATGCATTTGAAGGCACCTTGAAAGCGTTGAGTAACAACCCTGGCAGAGCCCTATGAATGATAGGTAGTCCTCAATTTACATTTAGTGACCATTCAAAGTTACAAATGACACTGAAAAATGTGACTTGATGGTGTTTCCACAAATAAGCTTCTGAAGAGCTGAAGAAGCTCCTTGGAGAAAAACAAGAAAAGTCCAGTTGCCTCTTGAAAAAGCACCTTTGGGACAACCATGACCTGGATGACGGAGAATCTCCATAGACATCTATCTCATATATCCTTTATCTAACTTTATTATCTATCCCTTTATGTCCATCCTTCTATTTCTCTGTAACTATCTCTATCTCTGCATCTTTGTATCTACCCATCCATCCATTCATTTTATCTATTATCTATCTCATATATCCTTCATCTAGCTTTATTATCTATCCCCTTATATCCATCATCTATATCTCTGTAACCATCTTAGTGTCTCTCAATCTGTCTATCTGTCTATCTATCTATGTCATGCATTCACTCATTCATTCATTCTATTATCTATCTCATACATCCTTTATCTAGCTTTATCCTCTTATCCTCTTATGTCCATCATCTATATCTCTGTAACTCTTTGTATCGTTCATTCATTCTCTCTCTTTTATCTATCTTTATTATCTATCCCTTCATCCTTCTATATCTCTGTAACCATCTCTGCATCCATCCGTCTGTCTGTCTGTCTATCATCACTGTATCCGTCCATCCATCATCTCTTTCCATCCATTCATCCATCCGTCCATCCATCCATCGATCTATCTATCTATCTTTCATGCATTCACTCATTCATTCTATTATCTATCTCATATACCAAGAGCCTTGGTAATACAGTGGTCTAAAGCACCCTGTTATTAAGACCAGCTGCCTCCAATTACTGCAGGTTCGAATCTCGCCAGGCTCAAGGTTGACTCAGCCTTCCATCCTTTCTAAGGTAGGTAAATTGAGGACCCAGTTTGTGGGGGCAATAAGCTGACTTTGTATAAATATACAAAAGGATGAAGGCTATTGCTGAGCACATTGTAAGCCGCCCTGAGTCTCCAGAGAAAGGCGGCATATAAATATAAATAAAAATAATAATAAAAAAAATATATATCCTTTATCTAGATTTATTATCTATCCCTTTATGTCCATCCATTCATCTACATCTTGGTAACTATCTCTGTTTCTTTCTCTCTTGCTCTCTATCTCCATCCATCCATCCATCCGCTGTCTTTCTCTGCCTATATCAGGGGTCTCCAACCTTGGGAACTTTAAGCCTGGAGGACTACAGCTCCCAGAATTCCCCAGCCAGCTTTGCTGGCTGGGGAATTCTGGGAGCTGTAGTCCTCCAGGCTTAAAGTTCCCAAGGCTGGAGACCCTTGGTCTATATCATCCATCCTTCCATCTCTCTCTCTCCTCCCGAGCTGAGGATCACGTGCTCAGGCAAAGGGTGGCGCTGCCGCTCACGCGCGCCGGAAATCCCGCCTCCATCCGGTGGAAGCGACGCTCTGGTGGCCTCTATGGTCCGGGGGCTCCGCCTTTTCCTGTTTACTTCCTCTCTTTCTTCCGGGTTCCAGGGCGGTGGGGGGCGTAGCGGGGCCGCAGACCCGGTGGGGCCTCCGGAGGAGACGGGCTGGCGAGAGAAGGAGGCGGCGGCGGCGGAGGCGGCGGAGAGGTGAGCCTGGCGAGGGAAAGGGAGATTCACCCCACCCACAGGGTGTGGGACTACAACTCCCATCACCCTCAGCCAGGGAGGGGGCTTGGGGGAGGGTTATGTAGTCCACCCCATAGAGGCGAAGGCGGGGGTGGGGTGGGGGTGGTGCTGAGGGGCGGGGGAGCCCCCCACCTCCCCTTCCCCCCCCGCCTGATTCCCCTTGGCTGGGAGTGGGGACCACCAGGAGATCCCAGGGTGGAGCCTGGCAGGCAGGCAGGCAGAAAGAAAGAGGCGGTGGGCGCTGCAGCCTCCTTCCCTCTGCCTGCCCTCTGGCTTTATTGGCTTTCTCCGCTTCATTTATTCACCCCCCCCCCCGCCCCCAGTTACTCTGGGCAGCTCCCAAGCAGCAGAACCAGGGACAACACAGCTGTCCTTAAAAGCCACAATTAAAAATGGAATAAAACCTGCAGCCCAGTTCACATCCAGCCAGAGAATCCTTTTTAATATGCTGTTAGCTTTGCTAAACATCTGGAAGAAAAGAACCAACCACAGAGAACACCAAGGACCCCCACAATCCCCCCCCCACTCTTCCCTCCTCCCCCTCCCTCTTGCTTCCTTCGCCTCCCCCTCCTCTCTGCATACACACCCCTCCCTTCTAACACTGATGATGTTGCCTAGTTGGGTCCTGAAACATCTGGAAGAAAACCACCAACCTCAGAGAACACCAAGGAGCCCACAATCCCCCTCCACCCTCCCCCTCTTTCTTCTCCCCCTCCCCTTCCTCCCCCTCCCTCTTGCTTCCTTCTCCTCCTCCTCCCTGCACCCCCCCTTCTAAACTGATAATGTTACCTAGTTGGGTCCTGAAACGTCTGGAAGAAAACCACCAACCTCAGAAAGCACCAAGCATCTCACAGTTCTCCTCTTCCTCCTCCTCTTCTCTTCCCTCCCTCCTCTTCCTCCTCTCCGCAACCTTCTAGCACTGACAATGTTGCCTAGTTGGGTCCTGAAACATCTGGAAGAAAACCACCAACCTCAGAGCACACCAAGGACCCCACAATCTCTCTCCTCCCTCCCCCTCTTTCTAAATATAAATAAATAAATAAATAAATAATTTTATTTCTATACCGCCCTTCTCCCAAAGGACTCAGGGCGGTGTACAGCCTATTAAAAGCACAAAGACAGACATCAATTAAAAATAATTAAAATTATTAAATAATTTCGGCTCAGATTTAAAACCCCAAAAATTTAAAACACCCAATTTAAAATCATTACATTGATAGCCCAGCCTGGTGGGTTTCTTCCCTCCCTCCCTTCTTCTCACCTCCTCTCACCCTCCCTCCCCCTCCTCTCCTCCTCCCCCTCCCTCTTGCTTCCTTCTCCTCCTCCTCCCTGCACACCCCCCCTCCCTTCTAACACTGATGATGTCACCTAGTTGGGTCCTGAAACATCTGCAAGAAAACCACCAACCTCAGAAAGCACCAAGCATCTCACAGTTCTCCTCTTCCTCCTCCTCTTCTCTTCCTCCACTCCGCAATGCCCCCTCCCTTCTAGCACTGACGATGTTGCCTAGTTGGGTTTAAAGAAACCAAACAAGCTCAGAGAGTACCTAGGACAGAACACCCCCCGCCCCCCAGTTCAACCCTGAGCTACAAATAATTCTCTTCCATTGCTTCTTTTTTTTGTGGTCAAAAATGCCCATGAAAATCTGGAGAAGAGTTTGAACCCGCTCTAGCGAGCCTACCATTCAGTGGAGCTTCTAAAAGCTATTTAGAGATCTGTGAAGAGGAATAGGGAGTCCAGATCTATGGAATAATGGTCCCATTCTGCTCTCTTTTGGCCAGGTTTCACTCGGAATACCGGACTCTGCAGGGCTGAAAGCCAACAGCTAACAACCTGGAGTGAGTTCAGGGAAGGTCACCAGGAGCGCCAAAGGGCCTGGAAACAGGTCCTTTGAAGAAGAGTGAAAAGACCTGGGTATGTTATCTGCAGAAGAGAAGTTTGGGGAGAGAAATGGTGGCAGTTTTTCGGATATCCAAATGGTTGTCGAGGGGAGGAGAGAGTGGGCTAGTTCTGTGCTCCTCTGGGAGGGAAAAACCAGAAACAAGGAGCTGAAATGATGGGGCAGTAGGTAGCTAGCCGGGCTGGCTTGATCCCACTGTTTCGGTTAAATTGAATTGATTTTAATTGGGTTGTTTTAAATTATGGCCAAAAATATTTAATTATTTTTAAATATTCTGTTTTTAAATGTTCTGTTTTTATTCTGGCTGTTCACCGCCCTGAGTCCCGCTGGAGAAGGGCGGTATACAAATTAAAAATAAATAAATAAATAAATAGATGTTAGGAGGAATTTCCTGAAGGACCAGTGGAACAGCTAGCTCACAAAACTTCCCTTCGCTGGAGGACTCAGAACAGAACAACCGAATAACAGAGTTGGAAGGGGCCTTGGAGGTCTTCTAGTCCAACCCCCTGCTCAAGCAGGAGACCCTGTACCATTTCAGACAAATGGCTGTCCAGTCTCTTCTTGAAGACCTCCAGAGATGGAGCATTCACAATTTCTGGAGGCGAGCTATTTCATTGGTTAGTTGTTCTCACAGTCAAGAATGTCTGCGGAGATTCTCTGTCATCCCAAAAGGCAGCTGGAGTTTTTTTCCCTTGAAGACGTTTCACTTCTCATCCCAAAGCTTCTTCAGTTCACGAAGAAGTGAAGAAACTTCTTGGATGGGAAACAAATCTTTTTCAAGGAAAAAAACCCAAGAAAGTCCAGTTGTCTTTCGAACAGCAGCTTTGGGTCACCGTCAGGAAGTTTCTCCTTATTTCTAGGTTGCTCCCCTCCTCGATTCCATCCGTTGCTTCTTGTTCTGCCTTCAGGGGCTTTGGAGAATAGATCGAAACCCCCCATCCCACCCCCCGACTCCAACTGAAGCTATATAGCTCTCTGTCTAAACCATCCATTCAGAGCTGAAGAAGCTTCTTGGATGAGGAGCGAAATGTCTTCAAAAGAAAAAAACAAAGTCCAGTTGCCTCTTGAAAAAAGCACCTTTGGGACAACCATGACCTGGATGGCTGAGAATCTCCATAGACCCTCAGTCTAAAATGCTTTAACAGGTCCTGCTACACCAATTGGGGTTGGACTAGATGACCTCTGAGGTGCTTAGCAATTCTGCGATTCTATGATTGCGTGCCGCATTCAAATAATCTTTCGAATTGTGCCTAGGTAACCGGAGCTCTACTCCGCGCTGGGTTAAACCGCCAAAGATGTCTAAAGAGGAAGAAAAAGTTAATTTGCGTCGCCTCGAGCCAGCCATCCAGAAGTTTATTAAAGTTGCCATTCCCACAGATCTGGAGCGGTTAAGGAAACATCAGATCAATATTGAGAAGGTTAATTATTTTCTTTTTTTAAAAAAAAATATGAACCTTAAGGAGGTTAATGGCAGGAGGTGCACACTTCGGGTCCCATAAGATGGGGAATGTGGTCAGGCAGGACCTAAGAGGAACAGTCTCGTACAGGTAGTTCTCGACTTACAACCATTTGTTTAGTGACTGAAGTTACAATGGCATTGAAAAGCTGACTTACGACCGTTTTTCACATTTACGACCGTTGCAGCATCCCCATGGTCACGTGGTCAAAATTTGGACGCTTGGCAATTGTCTCGTACTTATGACGGTTGCAGTGTCCGGGGTCAAATTGACCCCCTTTTGCGACCTTCTGACCAGCACAGTTGGATTCACTTTAACGACCGCTGCAGTGATTCACTTAACCACCATGGCAAGAAAGGTCGTAAAATGGGGCAAGACTCACTTAGAATGCCTTGTTTAGGTATGGAAATTTGGGACTCTATTTTGGTCGTAAGTCGAGGACTACCTGTATTGGGGCCCTTGCTCTGTGGAACATTGCTTCTCTCGAAGTGAGGCTTTTGGGGGAGTCCTTAAATAATGACATGTCAACTAGTTTGGGGACCAGAGCGGGGCCTGTTGGCTAGTTGTATGACAGTTTAATGGAATGTCCTATGTTTATATCCCTTCCTGCCATTTTTTAAAAAATCTTTTAATTTAAATTGGTTGTTTTAACGGTTTTTATACATTCTTGGTTATTACTGTGTTGGCCATCCAGAGTGACTGAGATGGGCAGCTATACAAATGTGATTAAAGAAATAAATAAATTTACACCTGTGTTGAAAAATGTCCCTTTGCTATCTGCTTCATTGAAAAGCAAATTGGCTGAATGTAGAGTAGAGTAGAGTAGAGTAGGGTAGGAGTAGGAGTAGAAGTAGAAGTAGAAAGAAGTAGAAGTAGAAATAATAGAATGCAGAAGAATAGAAAAGAAAAGAAAATATGGAATAGGATAGAATAGGATAGGTCGGATATGGAACAGGACAGAATAGAGTAGAGTACAATTCGAAGGGACCTTGGAGGTTGTCTAGTCCAGCCCCTTGCTAGAGCAGGAAGCCATATATCATCCCAGACAAACGGTTGTCCAATCTCTTCTTAAAAACCTCCACTGTTGGAGCATTCACAACTTCTGGAGACAAGTCGTTCCACTGATTCATTGTTCTAACTGTCAGGGAATTTATTTTGATGAATTAATTTTCAGCATAAACATTCTGCCTTTATCATACTTCTAGAAACTGCTGCTTGTTCAAATTCAGAAATTCACACTCCCGCCAACGGAGAAATGTCTCGGATGTAATTTCTTGAGAGTATCCCACTTTCCCAAGAAAAGAGGCAAAAAAAAATAAATAATAATCCTTGGATGGTTTGACTCGGTGCTGATGGAGATGCCATGGTTTTTTGATGTTCTTTCCTCCCTGTTGTCTTTAGTACCAGAGGTGCAGGCTGTGGGACAAACTGCACGAAGAGCATATCAATGCCGGCCGTACTGTTCAGGTAAGGAGATGGCGGCCGTAGACGTCCGTGGGAGAAGACAGAATAGCTTTTTTTGGGAAAATGAACCCTTGGTAGATCATTTCTGGGGAAAGCACAGCTGTGGTAATGTGGCCTCATTTTATTGGTTGGGTCGATTTATTTAAAAGACATATAAACTGCCTCAGTCCCGAATAATTACTCAATCTCAGATGTTGGGCCTGGCTGGGGAATTCTTGGGAATTGAAGTCCACACTTCTTAAAAATGGCTGAGCTTGGGGAGGTGGGGGGGGAAATAGCCGAGTTTGTGATTCCTCCATCTGGGCCCAAGAGCCGTTCTTTTGGGCCCTTTTCATGTATTTTAAGATTTTCCAACTTTAGCCACTTTGAGACATATGGACTTCAACTCCCAGCATTCCCCAGCCAGCATGATAGATAGTCCTGGATTTATGATCATTTGTTTGGTGACTGTGGAGATTCTCCGTCCTCCAGGTCCTGGTTGTCCCAAAGGTGCTTTTTTCATGAGGCAACTGGACTTTCTGTTTTTTCTTGGAAGAGGTTTCGCTTCTCATCCAGGAAGCTTCTTCAGCTCTGTAAGATAATGAGAATCTCCAGAGCTGAAGAAGCTTCTTGGATGAGAAGCGAAACCTCTTCCAAGAAAAAACAGAAAGTCCATTTTTTCCCCCTTAGGAAAAGAAAGAACCTTTGTTTGGTGACTGTTTGAAATTACAATAGCACTGAACAAACTGATATATGATTGTTTTTCACACTTAACAACCTCGGTCCAGGATCCCCATGTTCACATGATCAAAATCCAGATCCTTGGCAACTAGCTCATACTTAGGACCGTTGCTGTGTCCCAGGGCCACCTGATCTCCGACCTTTGGCGAACTTCTGATCAACCAAGTCAATGGGGAATCCAGGTTCACTTAACAATCATGTTAACGGCAGTGATTCGCTTAATGACTGTGGCAAGAAAGGTTGAAAAACGGAGCAAATCCTGCTTTAACAACTCAGCAATTTTGCCTGGATGTCAGGTTTTTCCAACTTGAAGTTACTACTTTAAGATGCATAGATTTCAACTCCCAGAATATCCCAGCCAGCATTACTAAAGGGAAAGGGAAAGGTTCCCCTCGCACATAAGTGCTAGTCGTTCCTGACTCTAGGGGGTGCTGCTCATCTCCGTTTCAAAGCCAAAGAGCCAGCGCTGTCCGAAGACGTCTCCATGGTCATGTGGTTGGCATGACTCAATGCCAAAGGTGCACGGAACACTTACCTTCCCACCAAAGGTGGTCCCTATTTTTCTACTTGCATTTTTTACGTGCTTTTGAACTGCTAGGTTGTCAGAAGCTGGGTCAAATAACAGGAGCTCACCCCGATATGCGGCTTTGGACCGCTGAACTGCCGACCTTTCTATCGACAAGCTCAGCCTCTTAGTCACTGAGCCACCGCCTCCCAGTGTTACTACTATTATGTATAATAAATAAAATTCTATTTCTTTGGTGTCTACCTTGATGCCTAACCGAGGTAAAACGGATGACTTTTTTCCCAAAATATTACAGCAGCTGCGAGCAAATATCCGAGAGATGGAAAACCTTTGCGCCCGAGTCCGGAAGGAAGATATTCTGACCCTGCAGAGAATGATTGACCCCGTGAAAGAAGAGGCTTCGTTGGCCATCAAAGAATTTTTGCAGCTGCATTTGGAGTCGGCCGAAGTGCTGAAAAGGCAGTTCAGAGAGCAGGAGGCTGCTTTGACTCGGTCCACCACTGTCGGAACTGGTACCGTTTATTTAAGCATTAGATTTTTTTTATCCTGGCTTTATTATTATTTAACAACTGTCAGGAATTTTGAGCTCAATTGTGGTTGTAAGTTGTGGGTTATCTATATTTCAGGGTTTTCCAACTTCAGCTACTTTAAGGTGCACTGACTTAAACTCCCAGAATTCCCCAGCCAACATTACTGTTATTATTTATAACAAATAGAATTCATTGCGGTAGTGGGGAATATCCATAGCTTTGGTGTAGGATGAGAGTCCCAAAGATACTTTTTCCAAGAGGCAACTGGACTTTCTGGTTTTTTCTTTGAAGATCAGAATCAGAATCGAGTTGGAAGGGACCTTGGAGGTCTTCTAGTCCAGCCCCCTACTCAGGCAGGAGACCCTCAATTGTAGTCGTAGGTTGAGGGCTACCTGCATTTTTTAAAAAAATTCAATTACAGCATGCAGGTAGCAACCAGTTTATTCTTTGGTCTGAATGATCAGTTCTTTTCTCTTTCCCAATTTTGACATGCATTATGAAAAAGGCTTTTCAATATCCTCATTGTGTTTAGGTTTTTTTGTTCATCTTGCTTATTTTCTGTACAGACTCGTTTCACGTCACTGAGACCGAGTTTCGCTTCTCATCCAAGAAGCTTCTTTGGCTCTGACCGGATGGTGAGGGAATGGAAGGATGAAGGGATGAGGGTGGAGGTTCATTCTCCGAGCTTGTGGGTTGGTTTCCGAACGTTTCGTTACTTGGCCAGGTAACATCTTCAGTGGAGTTTAGGGGAGGTCAGTGGCGTTCTTCTGCTTGTAAGGACTTCAGGTGTGGGTGTGTCAAGGGAGGGCCTTGTGATGGCTCTTGTGATGAGGTTATATCAGGTGAGGGCCATTGGGAGGTGAATGTTGTGGTTTGCCAGCAGCCTGTGGAGCTGGCAGTGAAGTCAGACAGCGATGAGGCTGAGGAAGAATATGAGCCAGTCCCGGAGGCTGGGGAAGGCCCGGATGAGGGCTCTGCATCAGAGGCAGAGATGGGGCCAGGGCCATCGGGGAGCGATGCGCGGACTCCAGAGCCTCCAGAGGCTGACAGCAGAGAGGCAGAGGAACAGGAGGAGCCTGTTCCTAGTGCACGTATGAGAAGAGCTGCCAGAAGGCAGGAGCAGATAAAGCAGAGAGGACGACTCAGGAGTAAAGCCAAGAGATGATTGGCCCCTCCCATTAGGCTTAAAAGACCAGCAATGGCTCTTGGCCTGAAAACAACGTTGATAGTCTTGCTGCTTGTTTCACTGTATTCATTTCTTACCAGCGTCTTCTGCTTCTGAACTTTTGCCAAGAGAAGCCTTTGGCAGTTTGCCTAATTATCCCAAGATCAGAGATAAACTGAAGACTGGTGTTTTGAGGACTTTGCTTTCATTTCATTTGGAACATGCTGAGAACGAGTTAATTCTCAGCTGTTTTAATAAAACCTGCTTGTTTTTTGGAACTGTTTTGCATTTAATATTAACTACATGGGCCTGGGTCACAACAGTGAACTGCTGATGGGGAGGGGGGGGCTTGCCTGGGTTGGTGGAGAGTCGGTGTGTCTCTGGTTGGCTGGATGGATTCCGAGGGGTTCGTAGGCTGGTTGTAGGTTCAATGGGTCTGTTGTGGGCAATTGCTAAAGGTTGGAGGATTCTGGCTGTCATTTCCGACATCCCTTTTGTGTACTGTAGGATTCATTTTTGCGTGGTGGTTGGCTGTGTAGTATGTTGTGGTTCGGCTGCTGTGTGTCAGAATATGAAGTTTTTCTTGGATAGCCGTTATGGAGAAAGACGCCGAGCAGCCATTTCTCTTCCGCTTTTCTTAGTGTTGTGGTGCTGCAGTGTGTCCTGGCCCTTCTGTACAGGGTCCGGACACAACTATTGTGTGCGGGTGGGATGGTTGCTTGCAAAGCTGAGGATGTGGTCGGTGTGCATGGGTGTTCTGACTCAGCTCCCCAAACATGACAAACCCTCTGTAGTTGAAGCAATGATTCCTTCATTAGGAGCGCCAGCAGCCCCGGCAAAAACTTTCTCTTTCACCTCAGGCTAACAAGTCTGTCTGTCCGGGAGATGAATAGTTGTCTGCTACATCTATTCGCCTCCGCCCCCTGCGTTTTATCCCCAGAGCTAGGGTGGGGCATCGCTAGCAGTGGTGGCTCTTCCGTCCCAAGGACCGGCCCATAGATTTCCACTGCTCTCCTCTCCTCTGCCTTCTGAGCATCCATGCATCAGGCATTGGACCTAGCTGTTCCTCCTCCTCCTCATCAGCCACCTCCAGACCTTGGGACTGTTCACTCTCCATCTGACAGCTGACGGACGGCCCAGGCTACAGCTCTCTCTCTCTCTCTCTCTCTTTCTCTCTCTCTCTCTCTCTTCCTCCTCCTCCTCCTTCTCTCCTCCTCGTCCTCTGATTCGGCTGTTGGAAGGGCCGGGGTCCAACAGGCCACAACAATGGGTTTGCAGTAGACATGGGTTTCTAGTTCTCTGATACTTATATAGAATTCTATAAGTATTATAGAATAAGTATATTTCATATATATATGTATATGTAGGTCTTTGGTTATTCGGGTTTTCTCCCACGTAAAATTGGAAGTGTCTTGGCGACATTTCGACGAAGTCTCATTCGTCATCTTCAGGCTGGTGTTTTCGGCTTTGTGCTTCTAGGAGCAATGTGTGATCGCAGCTGTTTCTTCCTTTTAACTGCCAGTGGGGGTGTGAACTGATTGGGTGGCAGCTTCGCTGTGTTCTGATTGGGTGGAGGTGTGTTCTGATTGGTTGGGGGCTTGGCTGTGCTCTGATTGGATGTGGGGTTGGCTGTACTCTGATTGGCTGGGGGGTGTTCTGTTTGGGTGGGGGCTTGGTTGTGCTCGGGTTAGTCTGAGTTGCAGGGGGATTTGAGCTGGTGAGCTGCGTTGCTGTTGTTTGGCTTCACGTTCGTGGTCGTGCCACTTCTTCATGGTGGGTGTCAGTTTGCTTCATGTATGGATTGGAGGGGTTTAAAGTGGCTAATGATCCAGCTGTGGTCTGGCTTTTGGTTTGTGGTCATGCCTCATTGGTGTGGGTTTGCTTTTTGCATGGATGTGTGGTGGTGACATCCTATGTGGTTTTCGTGAGTGTGGGTCTGGTGTCATTCTTTATGTTAGGGACTCGTTTGTCAGTAAGGGCGGGTTTCCAAATGGCTGGTAGGCGGGAGGTATCTCGTTTATTCATGCTGTGTGGGCGTTTTTCTATCTTGATGGCTTCTCTGATTATTCTGTTGTTAAAGTGTTCAGTTTTGGCGATAGTTCTGGTCTTTTTAAAGTCATAAAATATGTATATGTATATATATGTAACTCAAGGCAGCCAACATACCTAATCCCCCTCCCTGCTCCTATTTTCCCCACAACAACAACCCTGTGAGGGAGAGCGACACTGCCACAGTCCCCCAGCCATTAATTTATATTTCTGAGCATCGCTTCAAGAAGCAGGCGCTTAGCATAATAATTTACCATTCAGATTTGGTTACCATTCAGATAGGCTGCATTTGAAAATGTTCATGCTGGCCCCACCCGGTGGCTTCTAGATCACCTGGGCTTTAGAGCCCAGATGTTTCTGGAGATGGCCAGATGTGGAAGGTTGATGGAAGAATTCCGTGGGCATTTGTACACTGGGGAAGGCCATAAATCCGTATACAGGCAGTCCTTGACTTATAACCTTTCATTTAGTGGCGGTTTGAAGTTACAACAGCACTGAAAAAAGGGACTTACGACTCTTTTTGACACAACTGTTGTAGCATCCCTGCGATCATGTCATCAAAATTCAGATGACTTTATGACGGTTGCAGTATCCCGGAGTCATGTGATCCCTTTTGTGACCCCCTGATGAACAAAATTCTTCAGGAATTTTGGAGGCTGAGTGGCGCAGCAGATTAATGCTACTGTTAAAGGTAATATTTAGCTTCCAGCTGCCTGCAATTACTGCGAGTTCAATTCTCACCAGGCTCAAGGTTGACTCAGCCTTCCATCCTTTCTAAGGTAGGTAAATTGAGGACCCGGTTTGTGGGGGCAATAAGATGACTTTGTATAAATATACAAAAGGATGAAGGCTATTGCTTAACGCATTGTAAGCCGCCCTGAGTCTCCGGAGAAGGGCGGCATATAAATAAATTTTAAAAAAAATTAGTGGGGAAGTCAGATTCACCTAACCGAGTGACTAACTTAACAACCGCAGTGATTCACTCAACGACCATGGCAAGAAAGGTCATTAAAACGGGGCAAAACTCACTGTACAAATAAATGTCTCACTTAACGATAGAAATTTTGGGCTCAATTGCGATCGTAAGTTTACCTGTATCCTTGTATCTGCTGTTGTAATTTTTCTTCTATTCCTCGGGGCAGGATGCTTTATAAAATCCGTTTGCCACAGCTGTCGTTGTGTAATGGTTCTGCCTGTGCATAATATTTATTTCCTGTTTTTCAGTGTTGATAAGGGCACACAGTGACTGTGCGTTGTTTTCCTTCAGAAACTTTCTCTAATGCCGAAGGTGGAGAAAATTCCCTCACCCAGATTTTTGCTCCGTTACCTGAAATCCCCCAGGATCAAAATGCTGCAGAATCCTGGGAAGTGTTAGAAGAGGTAAGTTGCAAATCCCATCATTATTTTCTGTCAGAGTGTGCACAGTGTGACTATGTGAGACAACCCAGGAGCAAATACAGCAAACAGTGGTTTGTATTTAAATAGTGGTTTATCTACAAAGAATATATACATACACGTAGTTTAGTCAGGCCTCAAACAAACAGTAATTACAGCACAGAAGCACACACGGAGAGAGAGATACGCCTCAACAGGGCCTCTTCTTATTACAGGCTCTTAAAGTGATATTAGCCCAAAAACCTTGCTGACTCATTCTCAGCATTACATCATTGTAGCAGCTGGTCAGCTCTTAAATCTTTACCCTGACATTTTCTTTTCAAACACGATGTTCCTGTTAAAATGTCTATTAGAGCAAGTAAAGTTTTGGTGGATGAAAGGTCTAAAATTTAAACTAAATTATAATACAAAAGAAAACTTTTATGAGGTGATGTACAGTTGGTATTTAACATCGGATAAGTTGTCAAGGATGCGTAAAGGTGTTTCAAGTGAATGTTGGAAATGCAAATGTAAAGATGGGACCGTTTATCATTTATGGTAGACATGGGACAAAGCAAAGAAATATTGGATTCACATTGTAATAGAGAAGATTCTTAAAGTGAATATAAAGATAAAACCAGAGAAATTTCTTTTAGGCCTAATGGACAAAGAACTTGGGGGGGAAAAATGGAACTTTGATGTTATATATGTTGACGACAGCGAGATTATTTTATGCACAAAAATGGACATTTTGATTTCCACTATGGATGAACGCCTGCAAAAATCGATGGAGTTAGCAAATATAGATAAATTGATTAAAGGGGAAAAAACCACAATTACTTTTGTTTCTATTTGGAAACCGTTTCTGGACTTTGTGCTTGAGACGGAAAAAAAAATGAAATTTTGGTTTTGCCGATGAGATAGGTTTGTTGTTATAGAAATGGCTAGTATATATTATTACGTAAAAGTAAAAAGTTGAAGTGGTATGTTACAACCTTATTCTAAAAAGAGATCTTTCTCCCCTTTTTTCTCATTTTTTAATCTTTTGTCTTTATATTATATTTTGATAAACTAGTAACAATTTTAAACAAAAAAAAATATGAATAAACTAAGTAACGTTTGGACTTTTTCTTTAGGATCTGATTGAACTCAGCACTCTGGTGACCGAGTTTTCCCTGCTTGTTAATGTAAGTAGAGCAAAGTTTTTTTTCTCTTTTTTCCTCCCCCTCTGGATTCTAACAAAAGAGAACCAGAATCTTACTGGTTTTCTACCCCAAAAACTTTGGAATTCTCTGCCAGAGAATTCAGGGGAAAAAAGCTTTGAAATTCTCTGCCATGATAATTCAGGGGAAAAAATATAGACCTATTTGCAGTTCACAAACAATCATCCAGGAGGAATTTTGCTAGCTGGGGTCTATTTTAACGCTTCCATTTCTGACTGCAACTGATTCTGAATTGAAAAAAGTGGGGGGGGGGAACCATAACTTGGATAGAGTAAGCACCTATTTGCAAATTGGTCGGCTCTTAAAATTAGCGGGGCCTCTTTCTCCGCAGCACAGAATGAATGTACAGCTGTGAGAAGGAAGCTTGGAAGTAACTTTTGAAGATACAATGCAGGCCCAAAGTACAGCTGGTTCTCAACTTTGCAAGCATTCATTTAGTGATCGAAGTTATTGCAAAAAGGCATTTGGGAGCATTTTTCACATTTACGACAGTTGCAGCATCCCTGGGATCATGTGATCAAAATTAAGATGCTTGGCAACTGACTCCTTCATCTATATATATCTATATCATATCTATAGCTAATTTGTATATCTAATCTATCTATCTATCTATCTATCTATCTATCTATCTATCTATCTATCTATTATCTATTTAATTTGATTTATATGCCGCCCTTCTCCGGAGACTCAGGGCGGCTTACAATGCGTTAAGCAATAGCCTTCATACTTTTGTATATTTAAACAAAGTCAGCTTATTGCCCCCACAAACTGGGTCCTCATTTCACCTACCTTAGAAAGGATGGAAGGCTGAGTCAACCTTGAGGCTGGTGAGATTCGAACTTACAGTAATTGCAGACAGCTGGAGTTAAATTACAATGCTTTAGTCTGCTGAGCTATCCAGGCTCCTGAATATATATATATCAATATATCATATCTATATCTATATATCCATATATATCTATATAATTATATATAATCTATGTATTTATATATATCTACCGGTATATATCTATATCTATATAATATCTATATAATCTAATCTATATCTCTTATCTATCTACCTACGTACCTACCATCTCTATGATATATTTATATCTATCTCTAAAGAAAGAAGCAGAAATCCTGCGAGCTCCGGAACTTAAAATTTTAAAATAATTAAAATTTTATTTTACTAAGCTTTCGTCAGCCATCTGCTAACATCATCAGAGTATTAAACTACCATTATATGCCATTAATCAATTTGGCCATTGCACGTGTAATAGACCCTTCCAGCCGTCTCCCACTTGTAATTAGCTGTGTTGTTTTTGCTGTCGTCATGCTGGATGATGGAGGCTTAATTCCTACTGTTCCAGTGGCCAAGTTGATTAATGGCATATAAAGGCAGAGATCTCTGTAATGGTAGTTTAATACTCTGACGATGTCAGCAGATGGCTGACGAAAGCTTAGTAAAATAAAATTTTAATTATTTTAAAATTTTAAGTTCCGGAGCTCGCAGGATGTCTGCTTCTTTCTTTACTAATATACCTGGAACTCGTATTTTTAGAATAGTTTGTAATATCTGTCTCTATATATCATATCAATATCTAATCTATATTATATCTATCTAATCTATCTATCTATCATGGTCATGTGTTCCCCTTTTGCGATCTTTTGACAAGCAAAGTCAATGGGGATGCCAGATTCACTTAACAACCGGGTTACTAACTTACGCACTGCAGTGATTCATTTAACAACGGTGGCAAGAAAAGTTGGAAAATGGGTCAAAACTCACTTCACAACTGTGACGAATTGCTGGCTTGCTGCTCGGAGCCATCTAGCCCTGCCAGCTTTACTAGTGAGAGACTCACTACAAGTGACTCACATTTATGACTGTTGCTGTTTCCCGGGGTCAGGTGGTCCCCTTTTTTGATCTTTTGACATGCAAAATCAATGGGGATGCCAGATTCACTTAACAACCGGGTTACTAACTTACGCACTGCAGTGATTCATTTAACAACGGTGGCAAGGAAGGACGTAAAATGGGGCAAAGCTCACTTAAAAAATGACTCACTTACCCACAGAAATGTTGGGCTCAATTGTCGCAAGTTGAGGACTACCTGATCAAGGAGAGATTCAACCTAGAAATAAGAGATTTTATGACAGTGAGAAAAATCAACCAATGGAACAGAAATTGCCTTCAGAAGTATAGGGTCTCCTGGTTGAGCAGAGGGTTGGACTAGAAGACCTCCAAGGTCCCTTCCAACTCTGTTATTCTGTTCTATTCTGTTCTATTCTGTTCTGTTCTATTCTGTTCTATTCTATTCTATTCTATTCTATTCTATTCTATTCTATTCTATTCTATTCTATTCTATTCTATTCTATTCTATTCTATTCTATTCTATTCTATTCTATTCTATTCCATTCCATTCCATTCCATTCCATTCCATCCCATCCCATCCCATCCCATTTTTTATTAGTCTATTCTATTCTTCTCTGTTCTGCTCTCCACCCTCCACCTCACCCCATTCGCATGATATGTAAATTAAAAAAACGAATCTGTGCTTTTCTCGTAGGCTCAGCAGGAGAAGGTCGACCGGATCGAAGAGCACGTCTGCACTGCGGTTGCGAACGTGGAAGAAGGGACCCGAAATTTATCCAAGGTGGGTCTGAACCAGCTGCTCTCGGCTCGCAAGCCGGGAGGACTCCATTACCCATGCTCCCCAGTCAGCTTTTCCTGCTTACAGAGAGAGTGGGGTTATCTGATGATGCCAAGGAGACCCCCCCTGCCCTTCCAATGAGTCCCCCCCCAATCTCCCTTTGTCCCTCTTTTTTTTTCCAGGCTGCAACCTACAAGCTGGCTGCCCTTCCAGTGGCTGGCGCCCTCCTGGGGGGAATCGTGGGGGGGCCAATCGGGCTCCTGGCTGGCTTTAAGGTGGCCGGACTGGCGGCAGCGTTGGGCGGCGGCGTACTGGGCTTCACAGGTGGGAAACTCATTCAGAGGAAGAAGCAGAAGATGATCAAGGAACTGTCCTCTTCCAGCTGCCCAGATCTGCCCAAGCAGAGCGACCAAGGGGGCAGCTGAGGGCGGGACCCTCAAGCCGTCCCGGTTGGCATCATGGCTGCCCACCTGGACCAGGTGTCTTCTTCTCCTGCTGGAAATGTCTCCTGTTGAGAATGTGAAAAAGGGACAAAAGTCACCCAGGAAAACTTTCTGACTCGCACCGGGGGGGGAAGGCAAGCCTGGGACGCTTTGGCACACCTCACCTGCAAGCAAGGAAAGGTGCGCACCGAAGGAATGTCTCCACCTGTTCTCCTTCCTCCTTCAGGGACTGTTACAGTCTTCACCAAATGCCTTTTTCCCAGGTTAAAAACGGAAAGGAAGCCCAGGTACCCTTTTTTAGTCTCTGGGTGCTTCTGTTCTTCTCCAGCGCACAAATTCTGTTTTTTTTTTTACACCTGTCAGTTTTAAATGCTTCTGGCTTCGCGGTGGCTGAATCGGTTTGCGGTGGCAGATTTGGGCTCCTGGTGGAAAGAGACTCGCTGAGATCAGGTGAAGAGGTGCGGAGAGATCTCGCCTCGGTGGGTGGGGGTTTGGTTTGCAAATTTTAATTTTTCCAGACTGGAAAAAGTTGGCTTCTACCTCTCGTTTTTTTTTTAAAGTGCCACAGTCAGGAAAAGTCAGAAGAGGCTGTTTTGGGGGGAATTCTCTTGCTTGTTGCTTATCAGGTGTCTGGAATGGTGTTTCTCAACCGTGGTAACTTTCCAACGAGTGGACTTCGACTCCCAGAATTCCCGAGCCAGTAAGGAATTCTGGGAGTTGAAGTCCACTCATCTGAAAGTTGTCCAGTTGATTGGAGAACGCTGGGAGTTGAAGTCCACATGTCTTGAAAAGGGAGAAATATTGCTCTGGAACAAAGGTGGGGAACGATGGGCCCTTTATGGCATGTGGACTTCGACTCCCAGAATTCCCGAGCCAGTGAGGAATTCTGGGAGTTGAAGTCCGCTCATCTGAAAGTTGTCCAGTTGATTGGAGAACGCTGGGAGTTGAAGTCCACATGTCTTGAAAAGGGAGAAATATTGCTCTGGAACAAAGGTGGGGAACGATGGGCCCTTTATGGCATGTGGACTTCGACTCCCAGAATTCCCGAGCCAGTAAGGAATTCTGGGAGTTGAAGTCCGCTCATCTGAAAGTTGTCCAGTTGATTGGAGAACGCTGGGAGTTGAAGTCCACATGTCTTGAAAAGGGAGAAATATTGCTCTGGAACAGAGGTGGGGAACGATGGGCCCTTTATGGCATGTGGACTTCGACTCCCAGAATTCCCGAGCCAGTAAGGAATTCTGGGAGTTGAAGTCCGCTCATCTGAAAGTTGTCCAGTTGATTGGAGAACGCTGGGAGTTGAAGTCCACATGTCTTGAAAAGGGAGAAATATTGCTCTGGAACAGAGGTGGGGAACGATGGGCCCTTTGTGGCGTGTGGACTTCGACTCCCAAAATTCCTGAGTCAGCAGGTCATAAAGGGCCCATCATTCCCCACCCTTCCTTACTGGCTCAGGAATTCTGGGAGTCGAAGTCCACTCATTGGACAGCCACTTGTCTGAATTGGTCTAGAGCAGTGTTTCTCAACCTTGGAAGCTTGAAGATGGGTGGACTTCAACTCCCAGAATTCCTTACTGGCTCAGGAATTCTGGGAGTCGAAGTCCACTCATTGGACAGCCACTTGTCTGAATTGGTCTAGAGCAGTGTTTCTCAACCTTGGAAGCTTGAAGATGGGTGGACTTCAACTCCCAGAATCCCCCAGCCAGCAACGCTGGCTGGGGGATTCTGGGAGTTGAAGTCCACCCATCTTCAAGCTTCCAAGGTTGAGAAACACTGCTCTAGAATATCAAGACGAGTTACTCAGTCAAAAATTATTTGATTTTGGTTATTAATTATTAGTTCCATGCCAACTGATATCTAAAGGTGGAAACGATCGGTGTGTGTACGCACAAATTAAACAACTGGGGATGTGTGTGTTGATCGGTTCAAAAGAGCAACATTGCTACGACAATTATTTTTTCCTCTTTGCACAAAAATACGACAGCATCTCCTCAGCATTCCGAGTAGCCCCCGGAGTCAATGCGGATCTCTTTAAAAAAAAATAATCATAACGATAATAATAATAACGCATTGGAAGTATTTCAAAACGTCTCCGGGACATGGTTGCGTGTTGCGTGTTGGGTGCCATCTTTTTAAGTGGGTCAAAACACTTTTATTGCATCGTTTGTACAAACGCCGGGTGTCTACGCATCATCCGATGATAAATAAAAGCCGTTTTTAAAAAGTTTAAAAAGAAACAGGTTTTATTAAGGGTTTTTTTTTTTGTGTGTGGGTTTTTTTTTTTTTGCTGATGTCGCAGTTAGGCGATACGAGGCAGTTTGTTTTCTTGGTAAGATTTGCTGACTGCTGACCCATATTGCGGGCGCCCCGGGAGAAGAAGGCAGAAAGAGGTCCACTGATTTGGGGAAAATGAGAAATTTTTTTTTGTCCCCTGTGGGGTGATTCTAGAGAATACAATATTTTATTATTTATTATTATTAATTTTATTTCTATACCGCCCTTCTCCCGAAGGACTCAGGGCGGTGTACAGCCTAATTAAAAACACAAAGACAGACAAAATTAAAAAAAATAAAATAAAATTATTAAAGGATAGGCCCAATTTATAAAACCCCAAATTTAAAATCCCATTTAAAACCAATTAAAATCTTTACGTTGATAGCCCAGCCTGGCGGAACAACAAGGTTTTGAGGGCACAGCGAAATACACGGAGATCAGAGATTTTACGAATTTCTGGGGGCAGCTCATTCCAAAGGGCAGGGGCCTCAGGAGACCTCCCTCTGGGTTAGCCTTACAGCTTGGTCTCCCATCCAAATATCACCCAAGCCCAACCCAGCTTAGCTTTTGGAGGTCATTCGCTCTCTGAATTCACACAATGGCCGGAAAAAAAAAAAAAACTGTCCTGGCACGATGCCCTGCAGCGGGCAGCCGCCTCTGCTGGAGCCCTGGACCCATGCTGCTGCCTGCTGAGTCCAGCCAGATGGGCCATGACCTCCTTTGGGATGGGAGATGCTCTGTGCCAGGGTCAGGGTAGGCTGGCGAGTTTCACAAAGGGCCACAAGGGGGCAGCAGGACACCAAAGAGAGGGACCCCCAGGTCAGCTTAAAGGCTTAACAGGCAGATGAGAACAGGGGTTCCTGCATTTTGGGGGTGTCCTCACTGTCAGGAAATTCCTCTTTAATTCCAGGTTGCTTCTTTCCTTGATGAGTTTCCATCCGTTGCTTCTTGTCCTGCCTTCGGGTGCTTTGGAGAATAGCTTGACCCCCTCTTCTTTGGGGCAGCCCCTCAAATACTGGAAGACTGTTAATGTGTCTCTCCTATACCTGAGCTGTCCAACCTTATGGACTTCAACTCCCAGAATTCCTGGTGGTTGGCTGGGGAATTCTGGGAGTTGAAGTCCACAAATCTTAAAATTCTCACGGTTGGACACCTCTGCCCTGTACCATTCAGGACAAATGACTGTCCAGTCTTTTCCTGAAAACCTCCAGTGATGGAGCACCCACAACTTCTGGTGGCAAGCTGTTCCACTGGTTTATTGTCCTCATTGTCAGGAAAGTTCTCCTTAGTTCTAGGTTTCTTCTCTCCTTGGTTAGTTTCCATCCATTGCTTCTTGTCCTGCCTTCTGGTGCTTTGGAGAATAGCTTGACCCCCTCTTCTTTGTGGCAGCCCCTCAAATTATTATTATTATTATTGGTTAATCTTTAGTGAGATTCACAGCCTTTGAGGCTGGTTAATAGCTCAGCAGCTCGAGTCCTAACCAAGGACCTAGGAACTGTTAAGGTATCGTCGGAGGATGTAAGCTGTTCCGAGTAAGGTGGTTTTTTGTAGAGTCAAAATGTTCAAGTCCGGCAAATTTAGAATTTCTAAATAGCGGGGTAGCCCTTTGGGTATTGCTCCAAGGGCTCCAATTACAATCGGGACAACACACGATTTCTTTTTCCACAGTCGCTCAACTTCAATTTGCAAGTCCCGGTACTTTGTGATTTTTTCTTGCTGCTTATCTTCAATCCGTGCATCACCAGGTATTGCAATGTCAATGAACCATCCTTTTTTCTTTTCAACTATTGTTATGTCAGGTGTGTTGTGGACCAAGTGCCTGTCAGTCTGAATCCTAAAGTTATTATTATTATTATTATTATTTAATTAATTTTTATACCGCCCTTCTCCCGAAGGACTCAGGGCGGTGAACAGTCAGAATAACATACATATAATGTGAAATAAGAACAATTCAAAATAATTAAACCAATTTGGCTCATCAGTTAAGATCCTCAGCCTAGAATTTAGACAATTTGAAAATTTATTTGGCTAACACCAGTGATGGGATTCAAATAATTTAACAACCGATTCTCTGCCCTAATGACCAGCGGGGTAGGCATGGCTTGGTGGTCATGTGACTGGGTGGGCATGGCCAACTCAGTGTCACTCATGTCATGTCAGCTTCCCCTTAGCCATTACAATGTAACAAGGGTTAACCAGAGAGGCAGTTTCTGTAAGGAGGGCAATAAAGATTAGGCTAGAAACACCACCAGAATGTTTCCTGCCTGCCTGCCTTACAGGATTAGCCCTGTAAAGTGGAAAAAAAACAAAATAAGATTTCTTCCAACAACCGGTTCTCTGAACTGCTTAGAAAGTTAACAACCGGTTCTCCCGAATAGTGCAAACTGGCTGAATCCCATCACTGGCTAACACTCAACTTTCTGTGTCACATAAAAGAAACTTGCCTGTTATGAGATGTTTTTTCGACATTCTGACCTAGCCTCTCTCCACCCGGGATTCCCTGGTGGTCTCCCCTCCCAGGGAGGGACCCAGGGCAGGCCCCCCCTCCCCTCCCCGCCCCGCTTTGCTGTTTCAACCAAGGCTGGTTGGCCATCAAGCCACAAAGCCAGCAGGGGCCTCTAGAGGGCAGCAGAGCCCTGCTTTGGGAGCATCCCTTCCTGCAGGGAGGAAAGTCTCAGCCAGGCTGAGTCCGCCAACATCTGCTTCTTCATCAGTTTCTGGGCTTCTCCCGGGGAAGGAACCACTGGCTCCTCTCGGCTGGCAGCTGCAAAAAACGGCATGCAAGCAACGGAACATGCTGCAGTTGCTGGATGAGAGACCCGGCTGAGCTCTGGGGCCTTTTTTTTTTTTAGTTCTGGCTGGAGGTGGCCTCAAAGGAAGGGTCTCCCCTCCTCCTGCACAGTGGGCCTGGGGAGCTCTGTGCTGCCCATAAGCTGGCCATCCTGGAGGAAGTTTGGAGATGGCCTGCAGGCTCTGGATTGAGCTGCGTGAGCTTCAGAAGTTTGACTCAAGGGATTGGAGCTCGTTGGCCGGAGGCTCTCCTGGTTTGGGAGGTGGGTCTGAGTTGGAATAAAAGGTTGGTCATCAGCCTAGTCAAGGAACTATCAAGAATACTCCCACGCACACACACGGACAGGGCAAGCCACTTGGAGAGAAACAGGAAGCAAATGGCACTCCCTTCTATCACTGATGATGTTACCTAGTTGGGTCATGAAACGTCTCAAGAAAATAGTCAAGCTCAGAGGTCACCAAGGACCCCACAGTCGTCCTCTCCACAAACCCCATTCTCTTCTAGCACTGATGATGTTACTTAGTTGGGTAATGTTTGCAAGAGAACAAGCAAGCTCAGAGATCACCAAGGACCCAACAGTCCTCCTCTTCCTCCTCCTCCTCCTCCCACCTTTCTCTTCTATTCTGCAAACCCCACTCCCTCCTAGTACTGATGTTGTTACCTAGTTGGGTCATGAAACATCTGCAAGAAAACCACCAAGCTCAGAGAGCACCAAGGATTCCACAGTCATTGTCGTCCTCCCTCCCTCCTTCTCTATTCTGCAAACCCCACTCTCTTCTAGCACTGATGTTATTACCTACTTCGGTTATGAAACGTCTGCAACAAAACCACCAGGCTCAGAGAGCATCAAGGATCCCACGGTTCAACCCTGAGCTTTTCCATCCGTAAAAGGTGGTTGAGCTTGCAGATCTTCAGAGGCCCCGGGAGCTTTTAACCATCTGGAAGCCTGCTTAAGGCTCCGAGCGAGGGTGTTCCTTGAGTTAACCACGATCTGAACTAACCAAGTTTAGCTTTCTTAGATAAACGCAGGCTTTTGTAACCCTTGTAAGCCCATCCATCCCTTTTCTAGGAGGTTGTCTGGGTCTCAACCACCATAGCTGGCTCATAACAATTCCGCGAAGGCATTCGGAGGCAAAGATGAGTTCTTCTAAATGACAGTGGGGAGGGGGCGATCCATCTCTCTCCCCCCCCCAAGCATGAATCGAGCGATCCGGCCTCCCAGGGCGCCTCACCCGGGCAGACAAAATAACATTGGAGACTCTTAGTGTCCACCTGGCCCAGAAGTGGACAAATATTTCAAGCCCCAGAAGCCAGAATCAAATTTTGAGGCAGTTGGGAATTTCTTTTATCTCCTGTTTCAGCTCTAAGCGGTATTGATTTGTGTTTGATTTCCCTGGAAATAACATGCAAAGCGCCCTTCCCATCCGAGCGAGCCGAGAAAAAAAAACCCTCCGTGCAACGTTAAAGCTGCAAATTCATTTCTTTGGCTCGACGTCCAGTTTTGCCCACCCGAATCTATGGTTTCCTTCTTGACGAGCGGACCCATTTTTGGGGGGAAGTTAATAAAATGGGACTGAGTATTCTGTAGGATGGGCAGCCTTCGCTTGGATGTCATGAAGTAACGGAAGTTCGGTTAAAAACTTTGGGCTGCCGGAAACTAAGCAAGTCATCAATAAAGGAGAATCTTTGTAGCTCAGGGTTGAACTGTGGGGTCCTTGGGGCTCTCTGAGATTGGTGGCTTTCTTGCAGACGTTTCATGACCCAACTAGGTAGCATCATCAGTGCTAGAAGGGGGTGGGGATTGCAGAGAGGAGGAGGGGAGGACTGTGGGCTCCTTGGTACTCTCTGAGCTTGGCAGTTTTCTTACAGACGTTTCATGACCCAACTAGGGAACATTATCAGTGTTAGTAAGGAGTGGGGTGTAACTCCACAAGAGAGAGGGAGGGAGGGAGGAGGAAGAGGAAAGGAAAGGAAAGGAAGGGAAGGGAAAGGAAGGAAGAAAGGAAGGAAAGAAGGAAGAAAGGAAGGAAGGAAGAGGGAGGAGGGCTGTGGGTTCCTTTGTGTTATCTGAGCTTGGTGGTTTCCTTACAGACGTTTCATGACCCAAATAGATAACATTATCACTGCTAGTAAGGAGTGGGTTGTGCTGACTGCACGAGAGAGGAAGGGAGGGAAGGAGGGAGGGAGGAGGGCTGTGGGGTCCTCGGTGCTCTCAGCTTGGTGGTTTCCTTACAGACGTTTCATGACCCAACTAGGGAGCATCATCAGGGCTAGTAAGGAGTGGGATGTGACCCCAGAAGGGAGAGGAAGGAAAGAAGGGAGGGAGGGAGGAGGAAGAGAAGGAAAGGAAAGGAAAGGAAAGAAGGAAGGAAGGAAGGAAGGAAGGAAGGAAGGAAAGAAGGAAGAAAGGAAGGAAGGAAGGAAGAGGGAGGAGGGCTGTGGGTTCCTTTGTGTTATCTGAGCTTGGTGGTTTCCTTACAGACGTTTCATGACCCAAATAGATAACATTATCACTGCTAGTAAGGAGTGGGTTGTGCTGACTGCACGAGAGAGGAAGGGAGGGAAGGAGGGAGGGAGGAGGGCTGTGGGGTCCTTGGTACTCTCTGAGCTTGGCAGTTTTCTTACAGATGTTTCATGACCCAACTAGGGAGCATCATCAGTGCTAGTAAGGAGTGGGATGTGACCCCACAAGAGAGAGGAAGGAAAGAAGGGAGGGAGGGAGGAGGAAGAGAAGGAAAGGAAAGGAAAGGAAAGGAAAGGAAAGGAAAGGAAAGGAAAGGAAGGAAGGAAGGAAGGAAGGAAGGAAGGAAGGAAGGAAGGAAGGAAGGAAGGAAGGAAGGAAGGAAGGAAGGAAGGGGGAGGAGGGCTGTGGGGTCCTTTGTGTTATCTGAGCTTGGTGGTTTCCTTACAGACGTTTCATGACCCAACTAGGGAACATTATCAGTGCTAGTAAGGAGTGGGATGTGACCCCAGAAGAGAGAGGAAGGAAATAATGGAGGGAGGGAGGAGAAAGGAAAGGAAAGGAAAGGAAAGGAAAGGAAAGGAAAGGAGGGAGGGAGGAGGGCTGTGGGGTCCTTGATGCTCTCAGCTCGGTGCTTTTCTTGCAGGCGTTTCATGACCCAGCTAGAGAGCATCATCAGTGCTGGTAAAGGGTGGGGTTTGCTCTCGGTTTATATCCTAGTGACTTGCCCTGGGGATGGTCTTAGAGATTCTTTGGTTGGGCTGTTTTCTCTTCTTTGGCAGTTGCTGGATTGGGGTTTACTATTTACTTCTTGATTGTGAGTCTGAGGTTAATCCTGGAGTTGATCTGTGGCTCATCCGGGTGCTAATTGCTGATGGGGAGGTTAGTCTGGGGTCTTTTTTATTCCCTTTTTGGCTTGTCGATTGTCTCTTTCGCGTAGTATAACGTAGACATTATATGTAGTTTGTACATTATATGTAACGTAGTTTGTCAAGGGTGCCATTCTTCTAGAAATGCCCTGGCGTTTTTGGACTTGGCCTGGTCAAGGATGGTCACAGTTTCCCCACTGAAACTGTGGCTAAGACTGGCCATAAGACTTCTGTCTGCTAGTTGGGGTTCACAGATGCTTTCTGCCAGTCCAAGGAAGTCATGCCAGGGAAGACCTACCGAAAACTGGATCTGGTGATCCTCTGGATTTCTGCAGCCTAGAGGCGGTGGCCACCATGCAGCTACCTTCAGGGAAGGCAGAAGATCCTCCAAAGAGTTCGCTGGTGTCCCTCGATTGAAATATTTCCAGCACCCAAAACCTCATCCACTACAATTCTCATCTTCAACCTCTACAATTTTTGTAGAGGTCATTCAGTTCAACATTTCAGGCTCATAGTTATGACGGTCGCAGCGTCCCCACATCCCGTGATCCCCTTCTGCAACCTTCCAACGATCCAAGTCAACGGAGAAACCAGTTTCACTTAACAACCGTGTTTTTAACTGGAAAAAAACAACAACCCAGCAGCGTTTCACTTAACAAACTGTGGCCAGAAAAGTGGTAAAATGGGGCGAAACTGTCTCGTTTAGCAACGGGAGTTTAGGACTCGGTTGCTGTCGTAAGTCGAGGACTCCCTGTATTCATATTCAGCAAAATGAGAGTGAGAACAATTAACCCATGGAACTACTTGCCTCCAGAAGTTGTGAATGCTCCAACACTGGAAGTTTTTAAAGAAGAGATTGGATAACTTTGTCTGAAATGAGTATAGAAGACCTCCAAGGTCCCTTCCAACTCTGTTATTCTATTTCTATTTCTAAAATCTCCACGAGGTCCCCTTTTCCTCCCTTGCTTGCTGGACTTCAGAGGGTTTAACCATTCTTTGCACCCCTTTCCTGGCCACAGGCTGTGGGTGCTGCCAGGCTGCCCCCTGGCAAAGCAAGGCAGTAACTGGCCAGCCCCCCCCTCCCCAGCTTCTCTCCCCTCCCCCTTTTCACCGATGCCCGGTCTCTAATGGACAGCTCTGAGCCGTCCGGCCGGTCGGAAATGGCTCGTGAATCTTTAATCGAGACAACATTGGCGGGGCCATAAACACGAGCTGACAACTGCAAGACCGTCTCTCCATCTCTCGCCCCCCCCGCCCCCCCCCAAAGCATGTTCTTTACTTAACTCTGCCATAATGGGTTTAATAGCCCGAGAGGGAGCTGAGGTGAAAGTCGTATTAAAAAATGTATTTCCGAATTTAATTGAGGCGCATCTGCGGGGAGAGATGGAGGAGCAGAGAGGTCAGGCCCCAGGAGGGACATGAAGGGCCAAGCTGCCTTTCGCCTCCCTTCCTGCCTCTCCCTGGGAAAAGGGGGAAGGGGCCGCGCAACGGGTGCGGGGCTCTGGGGAAGGGGAAGGACGGACGGACGGACCCACCCACCCACAATTGTCTTTGCACCGGGAGTCTCCCTGTGAGGCCAAATCTCACCCACCAGACTATGTGGGAGAACTTTTCCCTTCTCTTCCCTTCTCCTTTCCTTTCCTTTCCTTTCCTTTCCTTTCCTTTCCTTTCCCTTCCCTTCCCCCTTTCTTTTCTTTTCTTTTCTTTTCTTTCCTTTCCTTTCCTTTCCTTCATCCATTCACTTCCTTTCCTTTCCTTTCCTTCTCTTTCCTTCCCTTCTCTTCCCTTCCCTTTCCTTTCCTTTCCCTCTTTCTCTTTTCCTTTCTCTCTCTTTTTCTCTTTTCCTTTCTCTCTTTTTCTTCCTTTCCTTTCCTTTCCTTCCCTTTCCTTCCCTTCTCTTCCCCCTTTCTTTTCTTTTCTTTCCTTTCCTTTCCTTTCCTTCATCCATTCACTTCCTTTCCTTTCCTTTCCTTCTCTTCTCTTCCCCCCTTCTTTCCTTTCCTTTCCTTTCCTTTCCCTTCCCTTCCCTTCCCTCCCCTCTCCTTTCCTTTCCTTTCCTTTCCTTTCCTCTCCTCCCGTCCCCTCCTCTCCTTCATCCATTCACTTCCTTTCCTTTCCTTTCCTTCTCTTTCCTTCCCTTCTCTTCCCCCCTTCTTTCCTTTCCTTTCCTTCTTTCCTTTCCTTTCCTTTCCTTTCCTTTCCTCTCCTCCCGTCCCCTCCTCTCCTTCATCCATTCACTTCCTTTCCTTTCCTTTCCTTCTCTTTCCTTCCCTTCTCTTCCCCCCTTCTTTCCTTTCCTTTCCTTTCCTTTCCTTTCCTTTCCTTTCCTTTCCTTTCCTTTCCTTTCCTTTCCTTTCCTTTCTTTTCCTTTCCTTTCCTTTCCTCTCCTCCCGTCCCCTCTTCTCCTTCATCCATTCACTTCCTTTCCTTTCATGCCGTGTTGCTCAGGCCAGCCTTGGGGGACCCCTGTGTCCACTTGGGGTTCACTTTTGCGCACTCAGGCCTGGCACCAGGGGAGTGGCATGCCCTGACCCTGCCGGCATTTCCAGCAGTGGGTCAGAACAGAGCAATTCCAGGGGGATTTTGAAACAAATTAATTAACGCAGTACCACTCGATATGCAAAAGCTTCTTTGAATATTGTTTTAATTTGAAATTAATGCTTGTGTTTTTTCTCACTTTCTGCTGCATCCGTTCTATTGCTCTACGGAGACCGTTCTATTTCCGTCAGCCTCTGAGAGGCCATCCGATTGTGGCCATCGAAAAATCCAATAAACAGACAAACAGACGAATAAAGGCATTGTTCGTGACCTATTTTCCTGGGTCCTTTTTACAACACTTTTCCCAGGTTGCAATTCCCAAAATGATGGCTGGGAGTTGTAGGATAGAGAATAACAGAGAGGACCTCGGAGATCTTCTAGTCCTACCCCCTGCTCAAGTGGGAGACCCTACACCAGCGCTGTCCAACCTTGGGAACTTTAAGACTTGTGGACTTCAATTCCCAGAATTCCTGGTGGTTGGCTGGGTCAACCTTGAGCCTGGTGAGAATTGAACTTGCAGTAATTGCAGGCAGCTGGTGTTACTTAACAGTGCTTTAGTCTGCTGCACCACCAAGGCTCCTTATCAGCTGGCTGGCACACACATGTGCACTGGAGCCGAACTAGGGCAATGCTCGCGTGCCCACAGATATGGCTAGGTGGCATGCATGCCATAGGTTCGCCATCGCACGGCCCTGTACTATTTCAGTACTTCAATCAATCGGAATTGGAAGGGAGCTTGGAGGTCATCTAGTCCAGCCCCCTGCGCAAGCAGGAGACCCTATACCATTTCAGACAAATGGCTGTCCAGTCTCTTCTTAAAAGCCTCCCGTGACGGAGCATCCACAATGTCTGGTGGCAAGTTGTTCCATCCCTCTGTTTCTATCCCTCTCTTCTGTGGTCCTGCATCAGATGGGAAATTATCTTTTCTAGTCTGCTTGTACAGGATAATGTGGATGCCATTCTTCAAAGGCTTACCCCACTGAAATTCCATAGGGACATAGCAGATGCAAAGCTGCTCACAATTTTAGTTAAATCCGCTGTTTGCCGTTTGAAACACACGGGTTGTCTTCGCCTCCCATCGAACAAACTGGATAAAGATTTAACCTCTGTGGTTTGCCAAAGATGCTAAACTTGGTTAGCTTCAAATTTACCTAATCTCTTTCAGTATGGCAGTTTTGTGCCAACCTGGCCTGTTGGGTTCGTATAAATATCAATCTGTTGCAACAAACTCAGACAATGGTTTGGTTAAGTATGTGGTGTGAATGCAGTTGGGGCCAAGCATGTTGTGTTTTCCTCTCAAACAGAAAGACGGATGGGAATTTTCCCTCGGTGAACATGAAGTGGGCGGAAAGAAATTAGAAGGACAAAATAGAGGAAGATCATAAACATGTTTGATCATAACGGAGCTAATAAACAAGTTTTAAAACATAATCTATTAAGATACACTGGAAAGACCCACATTGAGATATGTATGATGATTTAACCCCATTCATTCTCTCCTCTCCTCTCCTCTCCTCTCCTCTCCTCTCCTCTCCTCTCCTCTCCTCTCCTCTTCTCTTCTCTTCTCTTCTCTTCTCTTCTCCTCTCCTCTCCTCTCCTCTCCTCTCCTCTCCTCACTTCTTCCTTTCCTTTCCTTTCCTTTCCTTTCTCTCTTTCTCTTTTCCTTTCTCTCTCTTTTTCTCTTTTCCTTTCTCTCTCTTTTCCTTTCCTTTCCTTTCCTTTCCTTTCCTTCCCTTCCCTTTCCTTCCTCCTTTCCTTTCCTTTCCTTTCCTTTCCTTTCCTTTCCTTTTCCTTTCTCTCTCTTTTTCTCTTTTCCTTTCCTTTCCTTTCCTTTTCCTTTCTCTCTCTTTTTCTCTTTTCTTTTCCTTTCCTTTCCTTCTCTTTTCCTTCTCTTTTCCTTTCTCTCTCTTTTTCTCCTTTCCTTTCCTTTCCTTTCCTTTCCTTTCCTTTCCTTTCCTTTCCTTTCCTTTCCTTTCCTTTCTTCATTGCTCCCCTCCCCTTCTCTCCTTCCATGGATCCCAGACCAAGAGATGCCTAAGAGAGCCTCTCCTGTCAATGAAATATTATTAGCCTTAAGATGCAGTAAGACATATTTTAATGGGCTGAATTATTGATCGATTGGACTGCAATCCAGCCTTTTCCTGAAGCCTTGAAGGGTTCGCCTGCCAATGTTTGTCTGGCCCAGAGAAGCCCCCACCAGCCCCTCTTCTCGGGGGGGGGGAGGAAGCCCCCCTGCCCCTGCTGTGATTCAGATGCATCAAAGACGGGGGCACGGAGGCCCACGGGAACCCCCTCACCGGTCTCCCTCGGACCCCCGTCCTCCTCCCTTCCTCCCATCCAGGCTTCCCATCGTCTCATCTACATGTTCTCCTGCAACAATACATGAAGTCCTCGACTTACAACAGTTCGTTCAGTGACCGTTCAAATTTACAAGGGCACTGAAAAAAGTGACTTGGGATCATTTTTCATGCTTATGACTGCTGCAACGTTCTCACAATCACGTGATCAGAATTCAAATGCTTGGCCACTGATTCGTATATTCATGATGGTCGCAGCGTCCTGGGGTCACGTGATCCCCTTTTACGACCTTCTGACCGGCCAAGTTCATGAGGAAGCCAGGTTCACTTAAGAACCCTGTTCCTAACTTAACAACAGCAGTGATTCATTAAACAACTGTGGCCAAGAAAGGTCGTACAATGGGTCAAAACTCGCTTAACAACGGTCTCTCTTAGCAATGGAAATTTCAGGCTCAATTGCGGCCGTAAGCCGAGGCCTACCTGTATTTGTTTTTGTTTTATTTTCAATGTGCTGATTATTCTTACATTTTAGAATAGAATAGAATAGAGCAGAACAAGGAATGGAATGGAATGGAATGGAATGGAATGGAATAGAATAGAATAGAATAGAATAGAATAGAATAGAATAGAATAGAATAGAACAGAATAAGGAATGGAGTGGAGTGGAGTGGAATGGAATAAGAATAGAATAGAATAGAATAGAATAGAATAGAATAGAATAGAATAGAATAGAATAGAATAGAACAGAATAAGGAATGGAGTGGAGTGGAGTGGAATGGAATAAGAATAGAATAGAATAGAATAGAATAGAACAGAATAAGGAATGGAGTGGAGTGGAGTGGAATGGAATAAGAATAGAATAGAATAGAATAGAATAGAATAGAATAGAATAGAATAGAATAGAATAGAATAGAATAGTGTTCTGGATGAAGAATGGAGGTGAGGCCAGAGTGATTTCTAACAGTTCTTTATTCAATGCTGCCTGTGAGGCAACTGTTGCTCCCTGGCTGACACAGCTCCTTTTATAGGGAAGCTGATCAGCCCACAACCAATCAGGAGACAGTATTTTCCCGCTCCAACAGAGGACCAGACTGAGAACTTCAACTGACAACTATATACAATACATAACGAATAGAATAGAATAGAATAAGGATTAGAATAAAGAATAGAATGGAATAAGGAATAGAATAGAATAAGGAATAGAATAGAATAAGGATTAGAATAAAGGTTGGAATAAGGATTAGAATAAAGATTAGAATAAAGATTAAAATAGAATAGAATAAGGATTAGAATAAAGAATAGAATGGAATAAGGAATAGAATAGAATAAGGAATAGAATAGAATAAAGATTAGAATAGAATAAAGATTAGAATAGAATAAGGATTAGATTAGATTAGAATAGAATAGAATAAGGATTAGAATAAGGATTAGAATAGAATAGAATAGAAGCTGGAAGGGACCTCGGAGGTCTTCTAGTCCAGCCCCCTGCTCAGGCAGGAGAACCTATACGGTTTCAGATAAGTGGCTGTCTACTTAAAAACAATTGTAAAATTTTATTTTTTAATTTATTTTTAATTTTAATTTGGGGTTGGGGCAATGAACCAGTGTTTCTCCCAGACCTGTTTAAACTCCTTCCTGCTCGGGTCTTCCACAATGCAAGCCCAACAGTTTAATTCCGGCCCCCCCTCCTGAAAATTCCCAATGCTTCCCCCCCCCGCCTCCCTCCCACCCCCATTCAGAAATGTGTAGTTGTGTTTCTGTGCAGCTGTTTGTAAACATGTGTTTTAATTAGCAACCCCCCAAGCAGGGGAGGGGTGAGGAATGCCCCCCCCAGCTCTCCCTAGGGACCCCCCTTTGACGCTGAGTCAGCCCATCGGCTGGGATCCGAGCGGCAGCTTTTATTAATTTGATTAATAACAACGTATGTCAGCGAGGTCATTACCTGCTAATCGGCGATGACAAGGTTGTCAGAGTGTGTCCCTCAGAGGGGCAATTTCCCCCGGACCCCCCCTCCCACGCCGGGTCTCCATTGCATTAATTAAAAATCAGGGGAAGAAATTGGGGTCTCCCGAGGCCTTTGCAAGAACACGGCTCTGCCAGGGAGGAAAGTTGGCTCCCCTCTCCAGACACACAGCCACACAACACACTTTGCCACATCTGGTGCCTCCAAGCCCTCTGACTTTGCCTTTTGTACATGCTCAGAGAGCCCTTGAGCACAAAGTTCCTCCAGGTGCAGCAGGGGGAACAAAGGCGGGAGTGTTTTGCCAGCCGAGGACCCCGACTTCCTTCCCTCGGGACCCTGGCCCAGCGCTTACAACAGGAGACTGCGGAAGAAGTTGTGTCGCTGGGTGTGACCCACAACGATTGTTTGCTTGTAGGGGAGGCTGCTATTTATTTTTATTTTTCTGTGCTGAAAATAGTGGGGAAGTTAATGCTTTTCTTCCCTTTCTTTTTTCTCTTATCCCACCCTTCCCTTTCCCTTCATTTATTTATACACACAGTGCTCAAAACAATAAAGGGAACAAAAGCAGAAGACATCCGAGATCTGAATGAATGAAATAGCCTTATTAAATACTTTATTTGTTACATACAGTAGCTTTGTGTTCCCTTTAGTTGTTTGAGCAGTGTATAAACTACTGCATGTAAAGAACAAAGTATTTAATAAGGCTATTTCATTCATTCAGATCTCGGATGTCTTCTGCTTGTGTTCCCTTTATTTTTTTGAGCAATATAGATAGATAGATAGATAGATAGATAGATAGATAGATAGATAGATAGAGATATAGATATATAGATATATAGATATATAGATATATAGATATATAGATATATATTTGCTCCTGGAAGCACGAAGCCGAGAACACCAGCCTGAAGATGACGAATGAGACTTCGTCGAAACGTCGCCAAGACACTTCCAATTTTACGTGGGAGAAGACCTGAATACCCAAAGACCTACATACAAACACCCGCGAAAACCTGAGAAAATAGATATATAGATATATAGATATAGATATAGATAAACACACACACACATATGGGTAGTCTTTGACGTACGACCTCAATTGAACCCAAATGTTATGTTGCTCAGCTCATTTGTTAAGTGAGTTTTGCCCCCTTTTACGACCTTTCTTGCCATAGTTGTTAAGTGAATCACTTCAGTTGTTAAGTTAGTAACTTGGTTGTTAAGTGAACCTGGCTTTCTCATTGACTTTGCTTATCGGAAGGACGCAAAGGGGGATCATGTGACCCCGGGACATTGCAACTGTCATAAGTCCATGCCAGTTGCCAAAGAACTGAATTTTGATCATGTGACCACGGGGATGCCACAATGGTCATAATGTGTGAAAAACGGTCATAGGTCCCTTTTGCAGTGATGTTGTAACATTGAATGATCACTAAATGAACTGTTGTAAGTCGAGGACTAGCTGTCCATGAGTGTATGCCAGTGTCTGTCGAGCTTGGCAACTGGAAGGTATGTGGACCAAAGACTTTCTTGATTTGAAAACATTTCGCTTTTCATCCAAGAAGCTTCTTCCGTTCTAACCTGAAGGAGGAGCTTGGATGAGAAGTGAAATGTTTTCAATGGAAAAAACAAGAAAGTCCAGTTGTCTTTTGGAAAAACCCCTTTGGGACAATCATGATCTTTCTTTCTTTCTTTCTTTCTTTCTTTCTTTCTTTCTTTCTTTCTTTCTTTCTTTTTTCTTTCTTTCTTTCTTTCTTTCTTTCTCTCTTTCTCTCTCTCTCTCCTTCCTTCCTTCCTTTCCCTCCATCCCTCCCTCATTTTTTTCTTCCTTCCTTCCTTTCTTTCTTCCTTTTTTCTTTCTCTCTCTCTCTTTCCTTCCTTCCTTCCTTTCTTTCTTTCTCTTTCTTTCTCTCTCTCTCTTTCCTTCCTTCCTCTCTTTCCTTCCTTTCTTCCTTTCCCTCTATCCCTCCCTCCCTCCTTTCTTCCTTTCTTTCCCTCCCTCCCTCCCTCCCTCCCTCATTTATTTATTTATTTATTTATTCCTTCCTTCCTTCCTTCCTTCCTTCCTTCCTTCCTTCCTTCCTTCCTTTCTCTCTCTCTCTCTCTCTCCTTCCTCCTTCCTCCTTCCTTTCCCTCCCTCCCTTCCTCTCTCTTTCTTTCTTTCTTTCTCTCTCTCTCTCCCTCCCTCTCTCTCTCTCTCTCTTTCTCTCTCTCTCTCTCTCTCTCCCCCCCCTTTTTGGAAAAAGCACCTTTGGGACAATCATGACCTGGAGATTGAGGCTCTCCAGAGACGATGTTGAGAAACATCGGTGCAAGTTGTTCCTACTTAATCACAATTTACCCAATGCTTGCTTAATTACATTACAATATGGTTTACACAACACATTTAATTGGTCCCAGCTGATGTACTCTTATCCATGCTAAGTTTGAGGCCTCTTAGTTTGGGTTAAGAATTTTGGACACTTAGCAAGCTGTGAGAACCAGTTCCTTTTGGTTAAGATGTTTCCTTGGTGCATTGTGGGAACCGTAAAAAAAAAAAGAAAGTTAATTCAATAACCAGGTTCTGCATTATTAACCAGCAGCAGATGTTGTTGTTTGAGCCAAATTCATCTGGTTGAGTTCAGTAAAAGTTCCCCAAGAGAAGCGACTTCTTCATGTTCTCGGAGCTAAGGCCGATGAGGTTTCAGAGGTGGGGACCAAAATCTTGAGTTGTTCCTGGAAATAAAAATCAGAACCCAGCAAAACTATGGCATCTTCCTGCTGAAATTGATTTCAGAAGGAACATTCTAGGCAGCTGGCAATCCAAGGGAATTGTTACCCCAAAACATCTCAAAGTTTCCAGGTTGAGGACAGGTTGAGGATTGTCTTGGACAATCCAATGGTCAATTGGTTCTCCTGGGAGAGGATGGCCTCTGTTTACTTTCGATGGAGCAGGTTAGAGTTTTGGTTCATTTTACCAGGGTGTAATTAGGACTGTAATTGGGATGCGGTGGCTCAGTGGCTAAGATGCTGAGCTTGTCGATCAGAAAGGTCGGCAGTTCAGCGGTTCGAATCCCTAGTGCCACATAATGGGGTGAGCTCCCGTGACTTGTCCCAGCTTCTGCCAACCTAGCAGTTCGAAGGCAGGTAAAAACTGCAAGTAGAAAAATAGGGACCACCTTTGGTGGGAAGGGAACAGCGTTCCGTGCGCCTTTGGCATTGAGCCATGCTGGCCACATGACCACGGAGACGTCTTCGGACAGCGCTGGCTCTTCGGCTTTGAAACGGAGATGAGCACCGCCCCCTAGAGTCGGGAACGACTAGCACGTATGTGCGAGGGGAACCTTTTACCTTAATTAGGACTTGTGACTTTGACTTGTGGACTTCAACTCCCAGAATTCCCCAGCTGGAATTCTGGGAGTTGAAGTTCACAAATCTTAAAGAGGCCGAAGCTTGGACATCCCTGGTATAATGAATCAAACCTGCCCCATCCTTTCTTTTTCTTCCTTTCCAACTCGCTGATATTTTCCTCCTGGGTCCCCACCCTCGTTTCAAATCTCCCAACCAATCCTGTTGACATCAAGCTTCCTGATCTCTTCCAACCTCCTTCGTCCTTCACCTTTCTTTTCCAATCCTTAACTAATTAAATTTGTGTGCTGTTTCTGGGATTTGTATGTCTTTGGAGATCTCCCTTGGGGAAAAAAAAATACTGGTTTGGAGAAAAAAAAAATCCTCCTGTTTTTGTTTTTACACCCTGTCTCTGTATTGCCCTGACCTGCAGAGGAATTGAAGTTCTTTGAACTCAAGGAATTGCAAGCAAACTCATGGGGTTCTGGGTTGAACTGCCTGCTCTGCTTACCTTCTGCTGGTGCCACACTCTGTAGCACCAACATCAAGACTCTGAACAGCAAGTTTTGGAAAAAGTGCAGAGAAGAGCCACTAGGACCGTGATGGCGAACCTATGGCACCCGTGCCACAGGTGGCACATGGAGCCATATCTGTGGGCACGCGAGCGTTGCCCTAGCTCAGCTTCAGTGCATATTCACATGCAGGCCAGCTGATTTTTGGGTCTTCCGGGCCCACCGGAAGTCGGGAAATGGGCCATTTCCGGCCTCCAGAGGGCCTCTGGGGGGGTTGGGGAAGGCTGTTTTTGCCCTCCCCAGACTCCTAGAAAGGCTCTCCCTGGCTCCTAGAAAGGCTCTGGAGCCTGGGGAGGGCGAAAAACGGGCCTTCCGGTCCCACTGTGCCATCGCGTGCCAATAGCAGGGAGACCGCGGGGGGTCACACGCACATGCACGGTGGGGCAGGGTGCACTGAATTATGGGTGTGGGCATATGCACGCGCGGCACCCCTGCGCTCCCCCCGCTTTTGGCACGCGATGGCAAAAAGGTTAGCCATCACTGCACTAGGATGATCAAAGGCCTGGAGACTAAAACATAGGAAGAACAGCTGCAGGAACTGAGCACAGCTAGTCTAGAGAAAAGAAGAATTAGGGGTGGCATGATAGCAGTACTCCAGTATTTGAGGGGCCAACTTATTCTCCAAAGCACCTGAGGGCAGTTTTTAAGAAGAGATTGGACAACCATTTGATTGGGATAGTCTCCTGCTCGAGCGGGAGGTTGGATTAGATCATTAGAAGACCTCCAAGGTCCCTACCAGCTCTGTTCTGATTGAAATGGTATAGAAGATAGAAGATAGAAGATAGAAGAGATGTAATTATAAAGCAAAAAAGAATTTGAAATGAAGATGTATGTAAAGAGAAAATCGGGGCTGCTCGAATACCGTCTTAGATTGAATTGAAAATGGAAACAAGGGAGTGGAAAAGGAGAGAGGAATAGAGAGAGGGAAGGAGGGGAGTAGGGAGGTAAGGAGAGAGAAGGAAAGAAGAGAGGGAAAAGGAGAGGAAGGGGAAAGAAGAGTAGGAGAGAGGGTTAGAAAGGGAGGACGGGGAGAGGAGTGGGGAAAGAGGAGAGGAAGTAGAAAAGGGAAGGAGAGGAGGAATGAGGAAAGTAGAAAGAGATAGAAGAAGGAAGAGAAGGGAAGAGGAAGAGGAAAAGTTGTGATAAAATAAAGGAGAGGAAATGGTAAAAGAGCAGTCCCAAACAATTAACAAATGTTAAGTAAAAAGATAAGATGAATGAATAATGATTAATGATGGATAAGAGACTGTACATTTAAATATGTTGATGAAAAATAAAAATAAAAAACTTTATATATATATATATATATAAAAAGAAGTTATGTGTGCTCCATCACTGGAGGTTTTCAAGAAGAGATTTGTCTGAAATGTTATCGGCTTTCCTGTTGGAGCAGGGGGTTGGACTAGATGACCTTCAAGGTCCCTTCCAACTCCATTATTCTGCTCATAGCTCTGGCTGAGAGATGCAAGAGGGCCCTAGTCTCCTTAGAAATCCTTCCTTCCCAAGGTCTGCAGAGAGGTTGCACAGGTGTCCATCCAGATATAGTGCCGGCCACTGATTTTTTAAAGTTAGGGAGTGAATTCTGCTTTGAAGTTCAGCCAATATTTTGTGCCATAAACTAAAGCCTCACCAAAACCGTCTAAGTTAAGACAAAACAAGTATCGTATGCTGTGCAGATGTGGCCCCTCTCTCTCACGGCTGAGCCCGTGAAGCGAACCCAGTCCGTACATTTGGATGACATGCTTAACTTGGTTACTCAGTGATCCGGCTTATTGCCTAGTACATTAAACCGACTCAGTGGGCCATGAAGGAATCTGCTGCTGGGGTCCTTCCTCTGACTCAGTTCAGGGTCTCCTTTCCCAACACTGGAAATTCAGCCGAGAGATTTAGCACTTTCCTCTATAAAACCCAAAGTCAAAATTACATGCTTTTTCCACCTCGAGCACCAAAATTCAGAAGCGGTTTCCACGTGGAAACAAAAGGACTTGTGTTCTTTTCTTTCGTCAGAGTAGAACATGCATAAGTACTTTTGTATTTCCACATGGGAACCGCTTCTGAATTTATATAGATTAGATTGCTTAGAGTTTTATAGAAATGACCTGTTCATATTACTATAGAAAAACAAAAAACTGTGATTTGATGCCAGTGCCTTATTTGTACTGCAACAGAAAGCGAGTTGGAAGTCAATGCTTTTCTTTTCTTTTCTTTTCTTTTCTTTTCTTTTCTTTTCTTTTCTTTTCTTTTCTTTTCTTTTCTTTCCTATCCTTTCCTTTTCTTTCACTCTCTTTTTCCTTTCCTTTCCTTTCACTCCCTTTTTCCTTTCACTCCCTTTTTCCTTTCCTTTCCTTTCTTTCCTTTTCTTTCCTTTCACTCCCTTTTTCCTTTCCTTTCCTTTCCTTTTCTTTCCTTTCCTTTCCTTTCCTTTCCTTTCCTTTCCTTTCCTTTCCTTTCCTTTCCTTGCCTTTCCTTTCCTTTCCCTCCCTTTTTCCTTTCCTTTCCTTTCCTTTCCTTTCCTTTCCTTTCCTTTCCCTTCCCTCCCCTCCCTTCCCTTCCCTTCCCTTCCCTTCCCTTCCCTTCCCTTCCCTTCCCTTCCCTTCCCTTCTCTTCTCTTCTCTTCCCTTCCCTTCCCTTCCCTTCCCTTCTCTTCTCTTCTCTTTTGCCTACCTTTCCTCACTTCTCTTCCCCCTTTCCCTCTTCTCCTCATTGTTCTTTTACTTACTTTTGTATTTTATAATACTTAATAACCTAATAAAAATGTTTTGGAAAAAAAAAAGCGAGATTTAGCACTTTAGAGTGGAAACCGACCAGAGGGGATCTCCCACAGTTGGATGGATGGAGCAGGGGGCCCCCCATAACCACCTGTGTTCCCCGGACTCTGTGCTCTTGCGGTCCCTGCTCTGCTGCCCCCTCCCCAATGCCCCGACCCATTTAATTGCTTAAACAGTAATTAAGAATGCAAGAGGCAGCTAAGGGGCCTGGGGTTAATGTCACCACAGGGACTGTAAGTTATTAATTTCCTTATTCTTGGGTGTGAGTGTGAGAAAGAGACTCACAAAAACCAGCCAAAGGGCTGAACCTAAAAATGGTCCAAGAATAACAGAATGGCAGAATTGGAAGGGACCTTGGAGGTCTTCTAGTCCAACCGCCTGCTCAAGGCAGGAGACCCTGGTCAAATGGCCATCCAGGCTATTTTTGAAAAGCTCCAGTGATGGAGCCCCCTTAACTCTGGTGTGTCTTTTCACCACTTTGGGCCTTATCTTCTAATATAATCAATCTTATTAAGTGAGGTCGGATAGACCTAATTGATGTATTAAGGTATATAAGCTGTTCTGTCTTCTCCGGAATATAATATAGAGTTATAATACCGAATATTTGTTTATTAAGGTACTATATGGAAGTATGTTTGTTTATTGTTGTATTGTTCTTTGTGTGTCATTTTGTGTTGTCTTTTCTTTTTAACCGAAATGTAAATAAAGATTATTTTTTAAATAATATAATCAATCTTATAATCATTCAGTTATAATCGATCCATCTTCGTTTTTATGATCTTTGTATTTACAAGCAATATTTATCAATAAGTAAATCTTTATATATATATTTATGATAAATACACATCTTTATTTATTACATTTATTAACGATCATCAATCCATCAATATTGTACTCAATCCATCAGAATGTGTGTGGGTGGGTGTATCACAGCAGGGCCTGTATCGAGTGGAGGCCATTTGCTCTGTTTGGGGACTGAAATTGCGACCGCAATTATCACACGGCAAACCGTCATAAATCTGAGTCGGTGGCGAGGCATCTGAACTTCAATCACGTCACCCTGAGGACGCTGCAACGGTCGTAAGTATGAGAAATGGTCACAAGTCACTTTTTCAGTATCGTCGTAACTTTGAATGGCCACTAAATGAACTGTTGCAAGTCGAGGAGCACCTGCCCAGGGTCTCCTGATTAGCAGCCGACAACTCACAATGTTTGTAGACACCTGCAAGGCATCTGAATGCAACCTCATTTAGGTTGTGTGATTGTGTTCCACCTGGCAAGCCTCTGGGGTTTGCACTTTTAGTTGGAGTGTGTGTTTGTGTGTTGTTTGTGTGCTGAGGTACAATGGGGGGGCATGTTTCTTTTCTGGAACCCCCACCCTCCATTGCCACCAAACAAGGGTGAAATGCTCCCGGTTCGGACCGGATCACCCAATCCGGTAGCGATGACGGTGGGTGCTTCAGAGAACCAGTAGCAAAAATCCCTGTGCCCCCCCCTTCCACCATGCCCAGCTGAGCAGCACGATCATCAGAGGCTTTTTTAAAAAAAACTTTTAAAAGCATTTTTTCTACAACTTCTTCCGCTGAAAAAATGCTTTTAAAAATAAAAAAACCACCTCTGATTATCGCGCAGCTCAGCTGGGATCGTCAGAGGCTTTTCAAAGCATTTTTTTCTGCAACCTCTTCTGCCGAAGAGGTGGTTAAAAAAATGCTTTGAAAAGCCTCTCTGCCGATCAGGCAACACAGCTGGGATCGTCAGAGCCTTTTCAAACCATTTTTTAAACCACCTCTTCCGCTGGAGAGGTTGCAGAAAAAAAATGCTTTAAAAGTCTCTCTGACGATCCCAGCTGAGTTGCCTGATCGTCAGATAGGCTTTTAAAAAAATATCTGATGATCAGATAACTAAGCTGGGATCGTCAGAGAGACTTTTAAAGCATTTTTTTCTGCAACCTCTTCAGAGGAAGAGGTGGTTTAAAAAATGCTTTGAAAAGGCTCTGACGATCCCAGCTGTGTTGCCCGATCGTCAGAGGCTTTTCAAAGCATTTTTTTGCATTTGCAGAAAAAAATGCTTTGAAAAGTTAAAAAAAAAAAAAAGTTGGCCACGCCCACCCAGTCACATTACACACGCCCCCACCAAGCCACTCCCACAGAACCGGTAGTAACAAATTTTACATTTCACCCCTGCTCCAGACCCCCCCAAAAGCCCCCCATTCTTCTACCTCTCCTCAGAAAGAACATGCCTGAATTTTTCATTAAAATTACAAACATTAACAATACAAATTCCAAAAGAAGAAAAAATAATACAAAACCAAAACAAAACTAGACAAGAATACACAAAAAGGATGCATAAAAAGAAGAAAAAATTGAAACAAACAAATCATAATTTGTCCCTCTTAGTTAAATAATGACAAATATATCTCAAAGATAATAATTGGTGCACCGGGTTTTTTTCCCCTTTCAGGAAAGGCATTTACAGTACAGGTAATCCTCAATTTATGACCACAACTGAGCCCAAAATTTCTGTTGTTAAGTGAGGAGACCCAGAAAAAATTACTCCCTTCCTAAATCCTTACTATTGGTGGTAAACAGGATTTCCAAACAGACAGCGTGGACAATACAAATAGTCCTCGACTTATGACCAAAATTGAGCCCAAGATGTTCTGTTGTTAAGTGAGACATTTGTTAAGTGAATTTTACCCCATTTTATGACCTTTCTTGCCACTATTATTAAGCGATTTACTGCACTTGTTAAGTTATAACATGGTTGTTAAGCGAATCTGGTTTCCCCGTTGACTTTGCTTGTCAGGAGGTCGCAGAAGCGGATCGCGTAACCCCGGGATCGTCATACATATGAATCTGCCAAGCATCTGAATTTTGATCGTGGGACCGTGGAAATGATGCAACGGTCGTAAGTGTGAAGAACGGTTGTATGTCACTTTTTTCAATGTCATCGTAACTTTGAATGGTCACTAAATGAACTGTTGTAAGTCGAGGACTACGGCCTCTTGCGATTCAGCACTGAATAAATAAATGGACCTTGAAAAAATAAATGGAGGGTTGATAGGAAGAGAGGAAGCGTGGCTAAGCTTCTTTGGAGAGCCCCCCACCCTTCAAGCTCCTTTGGTTGAATTCCTTCAGATGGGACCTCTTACATTGGAAGGAAGAACCTTGGACTTCTTGGAGACTTTTAAGGTGGATGAAGGTCCCTGGAGATTCTCCGTCATCCAGGTCATGGTTGTCCCAATGATGCTTTTCGAAAAGGCAACTGGACTTTCTTGGAGGATTTTTTTCTCTTCGCTTCTCATCCACTTCAGAACTGAAGAACCTTCTTAAACAGAGTTGGAAGGGACCTTGGAGGTCTTCTAGTCCAGCCCCTTGCTCGAGCCGGACAACCTAGGATGTTTCACAAAAAGTTCTTGAATACTCCCAGTGATGGAACAGCCACAACTTCTAGTGGCAAGCTGTTCCACTGATTAATTGTTCTCACTGTCAATAAATTTCTCCTTAGTTCTAAGTTGCTTCTCTCCTTGATTAGTTTCAGGGGTGAAATCCAGAGGTTCTAACAGGTTCTGGAGAACCGGTAGCGGAAATTTTGAGCAGTTCGGAGAACCTGCCAATACCACCTCTGGTTGGCCCCAGGAGGGGAGGGAAATGGAGATTTTGCAGTATCCTTCCCCCAGAAATGGGGTGGGAGTGGAGATTTTGCAATATCCTTCCCCTGCCACGCCCACCAAACCATGCCCACAGAACTGGTAGGGAGAAATTTTGGATTTCACCCCTGATTAGTTTCCATTCGTTGCTTCTTCTCCTGCCTTCTGGGGCTTTGGAGAATAGCTTGACTGCTTCTTCTTGTGGCAACTCCTGAGATATCGGAAGACTTGCTATCCTGTCTCCCCTGGTCCTTCTTTTCACTAAACTAGACCTACCCAATTCCTGCAACCGTTCATCGTATGTTTCAGCCTCCAGTCCCCTAATCATCCTGGTTGCTCTTCTCTGCACTCTTTCTAGAGTCTCAACATCTTTGTTATATCATGGTGACCAAAACTGGGTGCACTATTCCAAGTGTGGCCTTACCAAAGTGTTATAAAGTGGCACTAACACTTGGATGAAAAGCAAAATGTTTTGGATGAGAAGCAAGATGTTTGCAAAGAAAAATAAAACCCAAGGAAGTCCAGTTGCCTATTGGAAAAGCACCTTTGGGTTGAAGAGGGATGGATCACTGAGCCGTGGCCGAGCAGTGGTTAGAGTGCAGTATTGCAGGCTAATTCTGCCGACTGCCAGGAGTTCGATCCTGACCAGCTCAAGATTGACTCAGCCTTCCATCCTTCTGAGGTTGGTAAAATGAGGACTCAGATTGTTGGGGAAAAGAGGCTGACTCTGTAAACCTCTTAGAGAGTGTGTAAAGCACTGTGGATATACGTCTACGGGCTATTGCTAAGTGGGAGGGAAGGAAGGAAGGGAGGGAGGGAGGGAAGAAGGAAGGAAGGAAGGAAGGAAAGAAGGAAGGAAGGAAGGAAGGAAGGAAGGAAGGAAGGAAAGGAGGGAGTTAGGAAGGAAGAAGGAGGAAGGAGGAAGGGTCATGGTGGCATAGTGGTTAGAATGCAGTATTGCAGGCTGACTCTGCCCACTGCCAGCAGTTCAATCCTGACAGGCTCAAGGTTGACTCAGCCTTCTGAACTTCCAAGGTCGGTAAAATGAGGACCCAAATTGTTGGGGGCAAAACCGCTTAGAGAGGGCTGTGAAGCGGTGTGTAAGTCTAAGTATCATTAATATAATTGTTATTACAACTTTTTGGGATACAAAAAGGGCAGCTGTAGCTCTGCAGACCCACACCCTCCAACCCGCCCGAAAATGCCATTCTCATCAAAACGGGGTTCCCCAGAAGGTTGTCTCCAGCCTGATGTTGTCGGAGGGCATTTTACCGGAACAGGCTGGAGAGAGCTGGGCCTCATCTCCCCGTCCATCCCTGTCCGCCACGAACTGCTGCTTAGGAAGTCAGATAAGGACTCTTGGTGCAAGAGCCTATCAATCACAGACACCTGTCAATAAATCCCTGACACAATCAATGGCTGGGGCCCTGGTAATTACATTTTCGAGATCAAATGCATATATAAATGTTTCATTTGGGCAAATGTTCTTTTTGGAGTATGGGGTGTCTAAGAGGGTCCCATTGATCGGGTAAATGGCCCTAGATATGAAGGACTTTGGCCTAAGGAACCGTAGGGAGCCTGAGCTGATGGATAGGTGGATTCCAGACCTGCTCTCTAATAGCCCTCCTTGCTGTCTTAAGAACCAGGAGTAGCTTAAGGCATCGTTTCTTTCGATTTCCTGCCTGGAAATGTCCCCAAATTCAGCTGAATCGAACGGTGGGTGAAGGTGTTTGACCAAGACAAGGGAGAAGAAGGTACTGAGGTCTTCAGAGCTGCTAAAGACCTCTTCCTGGGTCTTGCATCCAAGGCCCATTTGTCTGTTCAGGAAACATGGTTGGTTGGTTGGTTGGTTGAATGGACAGTCGTAGAGATGGAGGGACGGAGGGATACAGGGACAGATGAATGGACGGATGGACGGGTGAATGGGTGGGTGGACAGACGGAAGGATGGAGGGACAGAGGGACACATGGATGGATGGAGGGAGGGAGGGAAGGACAGAAGGATAGTTGGATGGATGGATGTTTGGTTGGTTGGATGGTAGGATGGTTGGTTGGATGGACGGACAGTCGGAGAGATGGAGGGACGGAGGGATACAGGGACAGATGAATGGATGGATGGATGGGTGAATGGGTGGGTGGACAGACGGAAGGATGGAGGGACAGAGGGATACATGGATGGAGGGAGGGAGGGAAGGACAGAAGGATAGTTGGATGGATGGATGGACAGTCGGAGAGATGGAGGGATGGAGGGACAGATAAATGGATGGATGGATGGGTGAATGGGTGGGTGGACAGACGGAAGGATAGAGGGACAGAGGGACACATGGATGGATGGAGGGAGGGAGGGAAGGACAGAAGGATAGTTGGATGGATGGATGGTTGGTTGGATGGATGGACAGTCGGAGAGATGGAGGGATGGAGGGACAGATAAATGGATGGATGGATGGGTGAATGGGTGGGTGGACAGACGGAGGGATGGAGGGACAGAGGGACAATGGATGGATGGATGGATGGAAGGAGGGAGGGACAGAGGGATGGTTGGATGGATGGATGTTTGGTTGGTTGGATGGTAGGATTGTTGGATGGACGGACAGTCGGAGAGATGGAGGGATGGAGGGACAGAGGGACAGATGAATGGATGGATGGAGGGGTGAATGTGTGGGTGAACAGACAGAGGGACAGAGGGATGGTTGAATGGATGGTTGAATGGTTGGTTGGATGGATGGACGGATAGATGGACGTAGGTACAGATGGAGGAATGGATGTTTGGCTGATTGGATAGTTGGTCTGTTGGATGGATGTTGGATGGGAGGATGGTTGGATGATTGGACGGTTGAGTGGTTGGTTATCATCTTTCTCAATACCTTGAACCAGGAGATGCTGACCTTCTTCTGATCCAAGCCTTGAGGTTCACAGCACACTGGACTTAAGCAAAGACCCTCGTCCTGAGTGGTCACAAGGAAAGCTGAATGGGGGGTCCTTGCTCCTCTTTGAACTTGATTGTTTTCTTGCAGACGTTTCATTAACCGAACTAGGTAACATCATCCGTGCACTCAGTGTGTGTGACTAACTTAATAACTGAACAACTGCAGTAATTCACTTAACAACGGTGCCAAAGAAGGTCGTAAAATGGGACAAAATATACTTATTGACAGTCTCGCTTAGCAACAGAAATTTGGGGTTCAGTTGTGGTCAGGCCAGGTCCAGAATAGCCACCCAGTCCTTCCAGTACAGGTAGTCCTCGACGTACGACCACAATTGACCCCAAAATTTATGTTGCTCAGTGAAACATTTGTTAAGTGAGTATTGCCCCATTTTACAACCTTTCTTGACACCGTCGTTAAGTGAATCACTGCAGTTGTTAAGTTAGTTACACGGTTGTTAAGTGAAACTGGCTTTCCCATCGACTTTGCTTGTCAGAAGGTCGCAAGAGGTGGCCACGGGACCCTGGGACACTGCAGCCGTCGTAAATATGAGTCAGTTGCCAAATGTCTGAATTTTGATCACGTGACCCTGGGAATGCTGCAACGGTCGTAAGTGTGAAAAAAGGTCCTAAGTTACTTTTTTCGGTGCCGTTGTAAACGAACAGTCGTAAGTCAAATCACAATCATACATTTCTACTTTCTCTTTCCTCCAGGAAAGATTTGAGGGGGTCTCTTCCCCCAGACACGCCTCTGTCCCCCAATTCTTTTGGCTGATCATCACAAGGGAGTTCATGTCCTAATTTATTTTCTCCCCCTCCCACCTTTTTTTTTTTTAAATTAGATTTATATGCCGCCCTTCTCCGGAGACTCAGGGTGGCTTACAATGCGTTAAGCAATAGCCTTCATCCTTTTGTATATTTATACAAAGTCAGCTTATTGCCCCCACAATCTGGGTCCTCAATTTGCCTATCTTAGAAAGGATGGAAGGCTGAGTCAACCTTGAGCCTGGCGAGATTTGAACTCGCACTAATTGCAGGCAGCTGATGTTAATAACAGTGCTTTAGTCTGCTGAGCCACCAGAGCTCCTCTGGTGACTCACACTTTGTCATGTATGTGTGTGTGTGTATCTTCCTGCTATAAAGTTTACAAGCCATTTTTTTGGCCTGCCCAAAATTAACTAGGTTAAAGCATTGGGGGACACTGCAATGGTCACTAAGGTTGAAAAACAGTGCTAAGTCTTTTTTTTCGTTATGACTTTGAATGGTCCCTAAATGAATGTTCAGTGGAGGACTAGCTGTTCCCAAGGTTGGAGACCGGGGGTGAAATCCAGCAGAATCTGACAGGTTCTGCAGAACCCGTAGCGGAAATTTTGAGTAGTTCAGAGAACCGGCAAATACCATCTCTGGCTGGCTCCAGAGTGGGGAGGGAATGGAGATTTTGCAATATCCTTCTCCCAGGAGTGGGGAGGGAATGGAGATTTTGCAGTATCCTTCCCCTGCCACGCCCACCAAGCCACGTCCACCAAGCCACACCCACAGAACCGGTAGTAAAAAAAAAAAGGATTTCACCACTGTTGGAGGCCCCTGTCCTACACCGCTCCAATCCCAGTGGGGGGACAGTTTGGACTAGATGACCTTCAAGGCCCCTTCCAACTCTGTTAATCTATTAATCTCCCCAGCGAGCTATTCCCACACCATCCCACGACCCAAGCTATCCACCCAGCAAGCAAACCGTTGCAAACCGGTACAAGCCATCACCGTTTAATCGAGAAAGTCTTCGCGGGCACGAAGCATAACGTGTGAATGTCTGTGAGGGGCCTGCCTGGAGATGTCTTAATAAGAGACAAGGATCCAAGGAAGGAGATGCAGCAAATGATATCCCCGCGTCTTTTGGCCTGTGTCGATAACGTTTTTTGCTTTCCGCCCCTTGGCGCATGAAGCAAAGCCAGCTCTTCGCTTCCGTTCTTCTGGCTCCGCTCCCGGCAGACTTGGCCGGGCTCTTCGGCCAGACTGTCTCTGCCATGGGCCTTCTCCTCCTCCTCCTCCTCCTCCAGCGTCATTGAGCTCCCCTTGTAACCTGCTGACCGGCTGTTTTCGGGGCTCGCCTGCTGACTCTGCGCTTCCCTCGAGGAAGAAGAGGAGGAGGGGTGCTGACTGGCCCACCTGGTGGAAACCTGAAACTCCGCTGACCCCTAACCGATGGATTTTTTTTGGACTCCTTTCCCAAAGAGACCCAGAGGAAGGAATCGGTCCAACTCAGATGCCCTGCAGAGATGTTGAATTTTTTTTTCTCAATTATGTTCCTACACGGTGATAGTATCTACTGATTTGCAAGGGTTTTGTTTCCTGGGTGGATACGATCACTTGGATCCTGGAGTGGTGTGGGAACAGGCACGCCTGGGAGATGGAGTGGTGTAGGACAAGGGTCTCCAACTGTGGGAACTTGAAGGCTGCCAGTGTTAACAAGGAGTTAAAAAGATGTTGAGACTCTAGAAAGAGTGCAGAGAAGAGCAACCAAGATGATTAGGGGCCTGGACTGGTGAAGAACGGTTGCAGGAATTGGGTATGTCTAGTTTAGTGAAAAGGAGGACTAAGGGGTGACATGATAGCAGTCTTCCAAGATTTGAGGGGCTGATATAAAGAAGAGGGGATCAACCTGTTCTCCAAACCACCAGAAGACAGGACAAGAAGCAATGGATGGACACTAACCAAGGAAAGAAGTAACCTAGAACTAAGGAGAAATTTCCTGGCAGTGAGGACAATTAATCAGTGGAACAACTTGTCTCCAGAGGTTATGGGTGCTCCATCACCCATAAGAGGCCATCGCAGCCAAAAACAGAGCTTGGGAGCCCGTTTTCTCTGGCAGAGCACCCCACAGGCGCCCCCAACATGAGTGACATTGAGCTGGCCACGCCCCCTGGCCATGCCCACCCACCCCCCTGAGGTCAAACAACCCTGTGTTTGACCTCAGCAAAGCTGGCTGAGGAATTCTGTGAGTTGAAGTCCACAAGTCTTAAGGTTGCCAAGGTTGGAGACCCCTTCTTTAGAAGACTCAACGCAAGAGCTAGTTCTCCAAAGAAGAGATGGTTTTCCTGGGAAGCCATTGAGATGATGGACCTCAGGTGGAAAAGTAGCAGGAGGCATAAGAAGGAGACCAAGAGGGGGGACTCCCTAAGTCTATTTGGAAGTGGATGGGATCTGTAGTCCCTTGGAATCTTTGTCTAGGAAGAAGCATGGTGCCCTACCATCAGTGTTGATGTCCCACTTTGATTCTTCCGGCTAGTGAGACTTGGGGAGTTGTATAGGTGTGTTTGTGTGAAGGAAGTTTTAGGCTCAGGAAGTGATCAATACAGAGTGTTAAGCGGCATTTCTTCCTATGAATCCTGCTGAGTCTTGGAATAAATGAAATCCAGAAGGACCTCTTGAGGTCTTCTAATGATCCTCTTGATGGCCTTCCGTAGTCAGTTATCTTCTGGCATTCCTGCCTCCCTCCCCAGAGATGTGATTTTCCTCCAGAATTGCTGGCTGCAATTAAACTAAAAGCTTCATCCAGATGATCAGGCTGTCGTGAAGTTCTTGGGCAGGTCCAGTCCAGAAGGATTCGTGTTAGTTGATCCGTTAGGGAAAAAAATATATAGAGAGAGTTTCATATCCTGCCCTTAAAAGAAAACACATATATTATTTACTTCTTCCCTTCATATCTCATTTTTTCTTTAAGCAAGAGCGATGAGGTGGTATAGTAAAAAAAAAGAAGTCAAGATGGCAACCATAGAATAGAATAGAATTTTTTTATTGGCCAAGTGTGATTGGACACACAAGGAATTTGTCTTTGGTGCCTATGCTCTTAGTGTACATAAAAGAAAAGATACGTTCGTCAAGAATCATAAGGTACAACACTTAATGATAGTCATAGGGTACAAATAAGCAATCAGGAAACAATATCTATCTATCTGTCTGTCTGTCTGTCTGTCTCTCTCTCTCTCTCTCTCTCTCTCTCTCTCTCTCTCTCTCTCTCTCTCTCTCTCTCTAGAATAGGAATAGGAATAGGAATAGGATTCCTATAGAATAGAATAGAATAGAATAGAATAGAATAGAATAGAATAGAATAGAATAGAATAGAATAGAATAGAATAGAATTCTTTATTGGCCAAGTGTGATTGGACACAAGGAATTTGTCTCTGGTGCATAAGCTCTTAGTGTACATAAAAGAAAAGATACGTTCATCAAGAATCATAAGGTACTTAATAATAGTCATAGGGTACAAATAAGCAATCAGGAAACAATATCTATCTATCTATCTAGATTAGGAATAGGAATAGGAATAGGAATAGGAATAGGAATAGGAATAGGAATAGGAATAGGAATAGAATAGAATAGAATTTTTTATTGGCCAAGTGTGATTGGACACACAAGGAATTTGTCTCTGGTGCATATGCTCTCAGTGTACGTAAAAGAAAAGAAACGTTCATCAAGAATCATAAGGTACTTAATGATAGTCATAGGTTACAAATAAGCAATCAGGAAACCATATCAATATAAATCTTAAGAATACAAGCAACAAAATTACAGTCATACAGTCATAAGTGGAAGGAGATGGGTGATGGGAACGATGAGAAGATTAATAGTACTGCAGACTTAGTAAATAGTTTGACAGTGTTGAGGGAGTTATTTGTTCAGCAGAGTGATGGCGTTCGGGAAAAAACTGTCCTTGTGTCTAGTTGTTCTGGTGTGCAGTACTCTATAGCCTCGTTTTGAAGGTAGGAGTTGAAACAGTTGATGTCCAGGATGCGAGGGATCTGGAGATATTTTCACAGCCCTCTTTTTGACTCGTGCAGTATACAGTATCCTCAATAGAAGGCAGGTTGGTAGCCATTGTGTTTTTCTGCAGTTCTAATTATCCTCTGAAGTCTCTGTCCGTCTTGTTGGGTTGCAGAGCCAAACCAGACAGTTTGATCCTGGTGGGATCAAAGCTTTCTCCTGTTCTTCATAAAAAGCAGAACCCAGAGTTATGACTACACTATCATGGCTGCCATCTTGTCTGTTTTGCCCTTCCCAGGGCATATTTCTGCCTTGGAGAGTGGAGGGCAGTAGGGTCAAATGGTAGCTCTACCATACTCTTGTGAAGCAGGTTGCATCGTGAATATCAACAAAAAGAATATTTGTAGCTCGGGGTTGAACTGTGGGGTCCTGGGTGCTCTCTGAGCTTGGTGGTTCTCTTGCAGACGTTTCGTGACCCAACTAGGGAACATCATCAGCGCTAGAAGGGAGGTGGGGTTAGGAATGGAAGTGGTGGTGGTAGTGGAGGGGGAGGAGGAGGAAGAGGAGGAGGACTGGATGTCCTGGGTGCTCTCTGAGCTTGGTGGTTTTCTTGCAGATGTTTCATGACCCAAAGTAGGTAACCTCATCAGTGCTGAGACGTAAAGCTCACCCAGCGAGATTTGTGGTCAAAGGAGAATTTGAATCTGGGGCTTCCAGCATGACATCCAACACCTCAATCCCAATCATGCTGACTTTTGTAGGCAGCAATCACCCAACGGAGTTCCCCTCTGAAACAGCCAAGGAAGTCATAGAGCTGTTCCACCTATAAGAGCAGAGATCTTACTCCAGAGATCTTGGATCTCACAATGCGCCCATAGATGCAAGAGTCCTTTTCCAGAAGGCAACTGGATTTTCTCATTTTTTTCCCTTGAAAACATTTCACTTCTCCTCCAAGAAGCTTCTTCAGTTCTTCAGAATATACAACTACATTACTTCAGAACTGAAGAAGCTTCTTGGAGGAGAAGCAAAACGTCTTCAAGAAAAAAAACCCAAGAAATTCCCAGATGCCTTTTAGAAAAAGCACCTTTGGGACAAACATGACCTGGATGACGGACATTCTCCGTAGAAGGCACCCTGCTCACAGAGGTAGTCCTCGATGTACGACCACAACGGAGCCCCAAATTTCCATGGCTCAGCAAGACAGCTGTTAAAGTGAGCTTTGTCTCATTTTATGACCTTTCCTGCCGCCATCGTTAAGCGAATCGACACCGTTGTTAAGTTAGTAACATTGTTGTTAAATGAATCTGGCTCCCCCCTTGACTTTGCTTGTCAGAGGGTCACAAAAAGGGGATCAGGTGACCCCGGGACGCTGTAGCCATCATAAATATGAATCAGTTGCCAAGCTTCTGAATTTTGACCCCGTGTCCATGAAGATGCTGTAACGGTCGTAAGTGTGAAAATGGTCACTGTTTTTGGTGTCTTCAAACAGTCACTAAATGAACTTTGTTGTAAATTGAGGTTTTTGTCACCTTCAAGTTGAGATGGGTTCCTGTTGGGCCAGCCTGAGCCGCGGCCCCCGAAGCCCCCTGCCTCAAAGGCCATCTGTGGCCTCCAAAACTTCAACCAGTCAGTACAGGCAGTCCTCAACTTACAACAGTTCATTTAGTGACGAAGTTACCATGCCACTGAAAAAAGTGACTTATGACCATTTTTTCACACTCACGACCGTTGCAGCAACTCCGTGGCCAGGTAATCAAAATTCGGACAAAATTGCCAACTGTCTCAGGTTTATGACGGTTGCAAACTCCTGGGGGGTCATGTGATCCGACGAGCAAAGCCAATGGGGAAGCCAGATTCACTTAACAACCGTGTGTCTCACTTAACAACTGCAGTGATTCACTTAACAACGGTGGCAAGAAAGGCCGTACAATGGGGCAAAACTCACTTTAACAGCAGAAATGTTGGGCTCGATGATGGTCGTAAGTCGAGGACTCCTATATAATGTAAGAGCAAATGAAGGATTGCCCTTCCTGTTTGTGAGTAACTCCGGCGCTCCTTCCATTTATCGGAGCCCATCATCCCTCCCTCCCCCCTCCCACCACTTAAATGGTCGGAGTGCAAAATGCAAGGACCTCGGGGGAGTCTTCCAGAAGCATCTCCTCCCTTCCATTACGTCAGGCTCTTGTCTGCAATCTCCTGGACATGTAATTATGAGAGCCTCAATTACAGGTCTCCCTGCAGTCAAGTCCCAGCAGGGCCTGAGGGTTAGAGAGGGAGGGAGGGAGGGGTGTGTGTTGTGTGTGTGGGAGGGGTGGCGGGGAAGAACTTCCTGGTGGTGGATCCTCACAACAGTTTGAGGTTGGGCAGCTCCTCCAACCGATTAACAGATTAACAGAGTTGGAAGGGACCTTGTAGGTCATCTAGTCCAACCCCCTGCCCAAGCACGAGACTGTACACCATTTCTGACAGAGGGCAGTCCAGTCTCTTCTGGAAAGCCTCCAGAGATGAAGCTCCCACAACTTCTGAAGGCAACTTCTCTTCCATGGATTGATTGTTCTCACTGTTAGGAAAGTTATCCTTACTTCAAGGTTGAATCTCTCCTTGTTCCATTTCCATCCATTATTCCTTGTCTGGCCTTCAGGTGCTTTGGAGAATAGCTTGACCCCCTTCCTCCTCTCTGGGGCAGCCCCTCAAATATTGGAAGACTTGCTATCATGTCTCCCCTGGTCCTTCTCTTCACTAGACTAGCCCTGCCCAGTTCCTGCAACCGTTCATCATATGTTTTAGTCTTCAGTCTCCTAATCATCTTGATTGCTCTTCCCCTCTTCTCTCTGTGGCAGCCCCTCAAATATTGGAAGATGCTACCTACCTTCACTAGACTAGCCATGCCCAGTTCCTGTAACCATTAATCCAACCAACCTTCTTCAACTCTATGGTCACATTGCCACAGGTGGATCTGGGTGGCCATGAAGTAGCTTTAGCCTATTCCTCTAGTCCAGGGGTGTCCAACCTTGACTAAGACTTCCAGAATTCCTCAGGTTAAGACACCCAACAAGGACTAGAACGTAAAACATAGACTCATAAGGTTGGAAGGGACATTGGAGGTCTTCTTGTGCAACCCTCTGCTCAAGCAGGAGATGTTACACCATTATGGACAAGTCTTTGTGCAATCTCTTCTTAAAAACCTCCAGTGATGGAGCACCCATAACCTTTGCAGGCAAGTTGTTCCACTGATTAATTGTCCTCACTGCCAGGAAATTTCTCCTTAATTTTAAAGTTGCTTCTTTCCTTGGTTAGTGTCCATCCATTGCTTCTTGTCCTGTCTTCTGGTGGTTTGGAGAACAGGTTGATCCCCTCTTCTTTATATCAGCCCCTCAAATATTGGAAGACTGCTATCCTGTCACCTCTTAGTCCTTCTTTTCACTAAACTAGACATACCCAATTCCTGCAATCGTTCTTCATCAGTCCAGGCCCCTAATCATCTTGGTTGCTCTTCTCTGCACTCTTTCTAGAGTCTTTCTTGTTAACAGATTAACGGAGTTGGAAGGGACCTTGTAGGTCATCTAGTCCAACCCTCCACCCAAGCAGACCCTACACCATTTCTGACAAGATGGCAGTCCAGTTTCTTCTTAAAAACCTCCAGTGTTGAAGCTCCCACAACTTCTGAAGGCAACTTCTGTTCCATGGGTTGATCGTTCTTCCTGTCAGAAAGTTTCTCCTTATTTCCAGGTTGAATCTCTCCTTGATCAGTTTCCATCCATTGTTCCTTGTCTGGCCTTCAGGTGCTTTGGAAAATAGCTTGACCCCCTTCCTCCTCTCTGGGGCAGCCCCTCAAATATTGGAAGATGCTATCATGTCTCCCCTGGTCCTTCTCTTCACTAGGCTAGCCGTGCTCAGTTCCTGCAACCGTTCATCGTAGGTTTTAGCCTCCAGTCCCCTCATCATCCTGGTTGCTCTTCTCTGCACTCTTTCTAGAGTCTCAACATCTATTTTTATAATATGGTGAGCAAACCTGGATGCAGGATTCCAAGTGTGGCCTTACCAAGGCATTATAAAGCAGTATCAACACTTCACATGATCTTGATTCTATCCTTCTGTTGACACAGCCCAGGATTGTATCTCTTTCTCCTTCTAACTTCTGAAAAGTTCTTATGGATAGCTAAAAAGACAATCTCATTCTTCTGAAGAACCTCCTGAGGAAGATTTCTTGATCTCCTTCTTTGTCCACCACTCTCTTATTTGGCCTTTTGACGTGGTCTTGGAGGGTTCACCTCACCGTTAGTGTGGCACCCCTTCCAATAGGAACATGCTGCTCAACATATCTATGGAGATTCTCGGTCATCCAGGTCATGGTTGTCCCAAAGGTGCTTTTTTCAAGAGGCAACTGGACTTTCTGGTTTTTCTTTGAAGACGTTTTGCTTCTCACCCAAGAAGCTTCTTCAGTTCTGCTGCTCAACATCTTCTCTACTTTTCTTTTTCAGACCATTAGTAAATCCTGTCGTCGTTTTATGAGCCCTGTGACCTCTTATTTGCAATTGTCTTCTCCAGTTTAGTTTTTTCCTTCCTTCTAATCCCAAGAACACATCCCCAAATTGTTCCTTGGAATGAGACCTCTTTGAATTGGCCACCAGAAAATGAAAATTTGAGAAGAAGGCTATTCAGATTCGTGGCAAGGTATCTCAGCTTCTCCGTTTTTCTTCTTTCTCTGGTTGCATTAAAAGAAAAGTTGAAATTTAGACAGGCAGAGAGCTCGCCAAGGCTAAGAGAAATCCCCTTAAGAACCATGATTTTATAGAATGATAATATAAAAACAATAGAGAGCATTTTAAGGAATAAAAATAGGTCATTTTGTAAACAACTGAAGACTGTATTTACATGTACCGCAAGAGACACGATTCCTCCAAGAAATCCCTTTTAATGTCAGTCCATGTTTTTATCCGTTTTAAAGTCTTCAGTACTTGAAGGAAAGCACAGCTTTGGCTCAAGAGCCTGGAAAATTGATCCCCTTAACAGGAAAAGATTTTGTATTTATTATTCTATTCCATTCCATTCTATTCCATTCCATTCTATTTTTTATTTTATTTTATTTTATTTTATTTTATTTTATTTTATTTTATTTTATTTTATTTTATTTTATTTTATTTTATTTTATTTTATTTTATTTTATTTTATTTTATTTTATTTTATTTTATTTTATTTTATTTTATTATTTTAGAGAGAGAGAGAGGGACTGGCCCTAAAGTCACCCAGTTGACTTTCATGGATACAGGAGGTCTACGAACTCACCATCTCCTGGTGATTGGCCCAAAGTCACCCTGTCAGATTTTTTGCCTAAGGCAGAACTAGAACTCACTGTCTCCTGATGACTGATCCAAAATCACCCAGCTGACTTTCATGGCTACAGAAGGACTAGAACTCACCACCTCCTGATGATTGGCCCAAAGTCACCAAGTCAAATTTCTTGCCTAAGGCAGAACTAGAACTCACTGTTTCCTGGTGGTTAGCCCAAAGTCATCCAGCAGGCTATTATGTCTAAAGTGGGATTAGAACTCACCATCTCCAAAAATTGGCCCAAAGTCACCCAGCTGATTTTCATGCCTAATGTGGTACTAGAACTCACCGTCTCCTGGTGATTAGCCCAAGGTCACCCAGCTGGTTTTCATGGCTGAGATCGGCCCAGAAGTCATAGTCTTTTGCTTTCCAGATTGTTGCCTCATCCACGAGACCACCCTGTCTCTCAATGTGTGATTGTGCCAAGTTTGTATACCTCCACTGAGCTTTGGGGGTAAGAGCACTTGCACCCCGGTTCACTTCGTCTTTGCTTGCAGCTGGAAAGGAGGCCTCCTCGACATCATCTTCCAGATGCTCCCACCTCCAGCAGACAGAGCATCCTTTGATGGGTCACATTTCTAGTTACTAAACATTTTTCATTTGCAAAGGGGGAAAAAAAGCTAGCTTCCCCCCCCAAGACCTTCAAAGGTTAAAGTTTAGTCCTGGGGAGGCAGAATATATTTTCTTCTTTTTTTTTGAAAGCAGTTTTATTTCAGAGGCCTCTTTTCACAGGAGTGGGGGTGGGGGGAAAAAGGAGAAACGGATTTCAGCTTGGGTCAGCGGTCTCTGCTCGAGGAAACCCTTTGGAGCAACGGAGATTAATTTAGCCGGAGGAAGAAGGCAAAGCAAGCTAGAAAGGAGCGCAGGAGGAGGGCAGAGGGGGGTCCTTTTCATAACATCCCAGGGAGGCCCAGAGAAATTAATCACGGGGGCACACGTGCAAAAGTGCCAAGTCAGGTGCCAACGAGAAGCCAGAGCTGGTAGGACTCCCAGCTCAGAGAAAAATTGGATTGGATTGCCCTTCGTCATTTCTCAGGTTTATTGAGTTTCTGTCACCTGAACGTGGCTTAACAGAGAATCCTGCGACAGGGGGAAGGGCTCTTAGAGGTCATCTAGTCCAAATCCAAGCTCAGTGCAGAACAAGAAGCAACGAATGGAAACTACAGTAGCGGCCAAAATGGTGGAAACCTTTTGGGAAAAGTGTATTTTCTAAAACTAGCTAATAACACCACTTTTTTTTTTTTGAGTAGTACCATAAAATTATATATCAATGGAAAGAGAATTTAATCAAGAATGTAATGCAATAACTTCTATGAATTATTTGCTATTAGAATAGCAGTTATGAAGAAGAAAAGTGGAACGAGATATACAAAAATTATCACCATAGAAAAAACGAGATATACAAAAATGATCCCCATGTCAGTTAATCCTTCGTTGGGTAACCTTTAGCATGAATTACGGCCTTACAATGTCTTCCCATGGAGTGAACCAAGTCTTTGAGTTCTGCAGCTGTTATCATGGGAAACCAAGATTGAATGATGGCTTCTATGAACTGGGTTTTATTGCTGGGTCACTTCTGACTAACCAGTTTCTTTAGTCGGCTCCCTAGATTTTCAGTTGGGTTAAGAAGGTCTGGGCTATTCCCAGGCCATTCCAGCAGTGGAATTTTGAAACTCCCCCCCCCAAAAAAGTGGTGTTATTAGCCATCAAACCTCAAAAATACACTTTTCCCAAAAGGTTTCCACAATTTTGGCCGCTTCTGTAATCAAGGAGAGAAATTTCTTGACAGTGAGAACAATTAATCAGTGGAACGACTTGCCTCCAGAAGTTGTGGCTGCTCCATTACTGGTAGTTTTCAAGAAGAGACTGGAAGCCACTTGTCTGAAATCCTTAGTAAAGCCACACCTGGAATACTGCATCCAGTTTTGGTCCCCACATTACCAAAAAGATGTTGAGAAAAAGTGCAGAGAAGAGCAACTAAGCTGTTTAAAGGCCTGGAAACAAAAACACATGAAGAACGGTTGCAGGAAATGGGTTTGACTAGTCTAGAGAAAACAAGGACTAGGAGTGATATGATAGCAGTCTTCCAATATTTGAGGGGCTGCCCCAAAGAAGAGGGAGTCAAGCTATTCACCAAAGCACCGGAAGGCAGGACAAGAAGCAATAGATGGAAACTAATCAAGGAGAGAAGCAATCTGGAATTAAGGAGAAACTTCCTAACAGTGAGGACAATTCACCAGTGGAACAGCTTGCCACCAGAAGTTGTGAATGCTCCATCACTGGAGGTCTTTAAGAAGAGACTAGACAACCATTTATAAGGTCTCCTGTCTGATCAGAGGGTTGGACTAGAAGACCTCCAAGGTCCCTTCCAATTATTTTGCTATTCTGTTAAAGATTTCAGCTATTAACAGGGCTTTCTCCCCCTCTCTCTCCCCATGCTGCCTTAAACACTTTTATTGGAGGGGAACTTATTAACTGCTCCATCGATTGCAAACCGTAACGTAGAAATTACTTCGGAGGCTATGGGGACCGGGGACTGGCTGTGCAATGGCCCACCAAGTCTCAGCGGCTAAATTCAAGAACTTGTAGCCCTCAGCAATCTTTCTCAAGCTGCTGCTCCAAAGATGCTGGACTCTCATTTTCATCCTCTCCAGCCAAGACCCTGAAGAAGTGCTCCATTAAAGAGGGTTACCCAGGCTTATGCGTAGGGCAGTATGTGCCCCAGAAGAGGTGATCTCTAGAATGCATAGAAATCCAGAAATGCAATCCCTTTCAAAGGCAGTCACACTTTTAATACATCTCATTAAAGCAACCGTGTCTTTTTTCCGCCCCAGCTTCACCGGGAAGCTTGACAAAAGAGGCAGCTGCTTTAAAGAGAGGCTGTGTAAAAGCATTCACACTTTTAAAACATCTCATTAAAGCAACTGTGTCTTTTTTCCACCCCAGCTTCACCAGGAAGCTTGACAAAAGAGGCAGCTGCTTTAAAGAGAGGCTGTGTAAAAGCAGTGACACTTTTAATACATCTCATTAAAGCAACTGTGTCTTTTTTCCACCCCAGCTTCACCGGGAAGCTTGACAAAAGAGGCAGCTGCTTTAAAGAGAGGCTGTGTAAAAGCAGTGACACTTTTAATACATCTCATTAAAGCAACTGTGTCTTTTTTCCACCCCAGCTTCACCGGGAAGCTTGACAAAAGAGGCAGCTGCTTTAAAGAGAGGCTGTGTAAAAGCATTCACATTTTAAAAACATCTCATTAAAGCAACTGTGTCTTTTTTCCACCCCAGCTTCACCCGGAAGCTTGACCAAAGAGGCAGTTGCTTTAAAGAGATGCTGTGTAAAAGCAGTCACACTTTTAATACATCTAATTAAAGCAACTGTGTCTTTTTTCCACCCCAGCTTCATCGGGAAGCTTGACAAAAGAGGCAGCTGCTTTAAAGAGAGGCTGTGTAAAAGCATTCACACTTTTAAAACATCTAATTAAAACAACCGTGTTTTTCCCCCACCCTCCAGTTTCCCAGGGAAGCTTGACCAAAGATGTGGCTGCTTTAATGAGACGTTGTGTTCTCACATACCGTTTTTGAATCCTTTTTGAAGCACAAACAGCATGTCTCATTCGACAAATGTCGTTCTCATCGCTGTGGATATCCTTGCCAAGGAAATAACACCTCAGGTCCATCATGAGAGTGAGGAAGGAAGGATGGCTTTTATTCCAACCAGATTGGCCGGCTGTGAATTTGATATTAAAGTAGAAGTCCCTTTGAGTTCCCCTGAACTCAGTTTTACTAGAAAAAGAAGACCGCCAAGGTGAATAGACTCAGTTACAGCAACAATGGAGGCACCATTGGAAGATCTGAAGAACCAAGTTGGGGACAGATGAATGAATAGAATAGAATAGAGCTGGAAGGGACCTTGGAGGTCTTCTAGTCCAACCCCCTGCTCAAGCAGGAGAACCTATATACTATTTCAGATAAGTGGCTGTCTAGTTTGTAAGACGGATTCACTTAACAACCCGGTTACTAACTTAAAACTGTAGTGATTCACTCAACAACTGAGGCAAGAAAGGTTATAAAATGGAGTGAAATTCACTTAACAAATGTCTCACTTAACAACAGAAATTTGGGGCTTCAATTGTGATTGTAAGTCAAGCACTTCCTGTGTTTATTCCTCACATGGAAATTCTGTCAGAAAAAGATGAGCTAAAGGCACAGAGATTTCTTCTCTTGGTTCCGGAATCTAATTCTTAAAAGAATTGTTTCAGTTTAATTTTTTTCAATTCTTAAAGAAAATGAACATTCATTAAAAGTTAAAATGGGGTGTGGGGGAGAAATCTCCTTTCCGTTTGGCAAGCAATGATTTAACTTCTGCAAAGACCTTTCTTAAATAATGACTTACTAAATGTATATGCCACCCATTAAAGTCAATGCTGCAAAATTAGAATTACTTTTTTTTTTCCTAAAAAGGCCAAAAGATTGTATGACGACTGCCTACGTAACAGAAGGATTTAAGCTTATGGTGTCACTTTTCAGATATGTACTCTTTCTTTTCAACTTTAATGGTTTATCATCCCTCCCTTAACAAAACTCTGTCTTTTCCCCTTATTATTCAGTTTGATAGGATCACAGCAAATTTAAACAGATATTTTCATTTGTTTATTTGATGATTGTAACAGTTCAAACGGTCACTAAGCGAACGGTCGTACGTTGAGGACTACCTGTAATTCATAAAAAACATTCACCTCTGATGGATATAAACTGTGTGCTGTAGTGGCACCTTGCAATACGGGTACTCCTCGGCTTACAACGGCACTGAAAAAAATGACCGATGACTGTTTTTCACACTTATGACCATCCTCGTGGCCACGTCATCAAAATTCAGACCCTTGTCAACTGATTCATATTCATGACGGTCGCCGTGTCCTGGGGTCACGTGATCCCCTTTTTCTGACAAGCCAAGTCAATAGGGGAGCCAGATTCACTTAGCGTCCGTGGGACTAATTTCACAACTGCAGTGATTCACTGAATGACGGTGTCAAGAAAGGTCGTAAAATGGGTCAAAAGTCACCTAACAAACGTCTCATTTAACAACAGAAATGTTGAGCTCCGTTGTGGCCATACGTCAAGAACTCTCTGTATTGCCTCTCTGTTTGCTAATCCTGTTCATCACCTGTAGTAGAGATTCAGGAAGGGAGTAGTAAGGTTTTTTTCGGGGTCTCCTCAGCCTTTAAATCAAGTCATGATTGGGAGGCTGGCAACCGAATCCCTTCCAAATGGAAACTGACAATATTATTTACAATTTTAAACGGAGAAGGTGCCGCTTCCTCTGGGGGGGTTCAGCTCACCCAGAGTTACTGTAGCGTTTGAAATGGTTGGTTGAATAAATTCATTTGGCCATATATCAAACCGTTTATTAGGTTGGTTCCTACGGCCAGGAAAAATCCTTTTTCTCCAACTAGAGGTTCTGAGTTACATCGTAAAGGAATCAGAATAGAGCTGGAAGGGACCTTGGAGGTCTTCTAGTCCAGCCCCCTGCTTAGGCAGGAAACCCTATACCAGGAGTCTCCAACCTTGGCAACTTTATGACTTGTGGACTTCAACTCCCAGAATTCCTCAGCCAGCGAGGAATTCTGGGAGTTGAAGTCCACAAGTCATAAAGTTGCCAAGGTTGGAGACCCCTGCCCTATATAATTTCAGACAAGCAATTGCCCAATCTCTTCTTTAAAACTTCCAGTGTTACAGCACCCACAACTTCTGGTGGCGAGTTAATTGTTAATTGGTTAATTGTTAATTAATTAACTGGTTAATTGTTCTCACTGTCAGGAAATTTCTCCATATTTCCCGAGTTGCTTCTCTCCTTGAGTAGAATAGAATAGAATAGAATTTTTTTATTGGCCAAGTGTGATTGGACATACAAGGAATTTGTCTTCGGTGCATAAGCTCTCAGTGTACATAAAATAAAAGATACGTTCATCAAGAATCATAAAGTACAACACTTAATGAGAGTCATAGGGAACAAATAAGCAATCAGGAAACCATATCTATCTATCTGTCTGTCTGTCTGTCTATCTATATATATCTCTCTCTATCTCTTCTATGTATCTATCTATCTCTGTCTATCTCTATTATCTATCTATCTATCTATCTATCTATCTATCTATCTATCTATCTAGAATAGAATAGAATAGAATAGAATAGAATAGAATAGAATAGAATTTTTATTGGCCAAGTGTGATTGGACACACTAGGAATTTGTCTTTGGTGCCTACGCTCTCAGTGTACATAAAAGAAAAGATACGTTCGTCAAGAATCATAAGGTACAACACTTACTGATAGCCACAGGGAACAAGTAAGCAATCAGGAAACAAAATAAAATAAGTTTCAATCCGTTGCTTGTTGTCCTGCCTTCTGGTGCTTTGGAGAATAGCTTGACTCCCCCTCTTCTTTGGGGCAGCCCCTCAAATATTGGAAGATGTTATCATGTCACCCCTAGTCCTTCTTTTCTCTAGACTAGCCATGCCCAGTCCCCACAATTGTTCTTCATCTGTTTTATCCTTTGGTTCCTTAATCATCTTCGTTGTGAAGAAGCTTCTTGGATGAGAAGCGAAGTGTTTTGAAAAAAAAAACAGTCTAATTGCCATTTGGAAAAAGCATCTTTGGGTCGCATAAAGCCTTAGTAAGGCCACACCTAGAGTACTGCATCTGGTTTCCATCCAGCATCTGGCAACTGGAGGTCTTCAAGGAAAGATTGGACAACTGTTTTCTGGGACAGTATGAGGACTTCTGCCTTCAGCAGGGAGTTAGAATAGAATAACAGAGTTGGAAGGGATCTTGGAGGTCTTCTAGTCCAACCCCCTGCTTAGATAGGAAACCTTATACCATTTCAGACAAACAATTGTCCAATCTCTTCTTAAAAACTTCCAGAATTGGAGCATCCACAACTTCTGGAGACAAGTTGTTCCATTGATTCATTGTTCTCGCTGTCAGGAAATTTCTCCTTAGTTCTAGGTTGCTTCTCTCCTTTGTTACTTTTCATCCATTGCTTCTTGTTCTACCCTCAGGTGCTTTGGAGAATAGCTTGACTCCCTCTTCTTTGGGGCAGCCCCTGAGATATTGGAACACTGCTATCATGTCTCCCCTAGTCCTTCTTTTCACTAGATTAGACCTACCCAATTCCTGCAATTCCTTATATGTTTTAACATAGTTGGACTAGAAGACCTCCAGCCCTAGGATTCTAAGAAATATAGGACGGAGGAGAAGGTTGACCTATCCCTTTCCAAAATAAATACGACCATCATCTTCCTCCCTGACCAGCAGCAAGCGCCGAATGAGTTATAGATCAGCTGCCCCACCGCATAAGGAATATTTAACAGGCCCGATTGGATTCTGCATTTTATCTCTATCTGTAACCAGTGCATTATGACCATTAATGGATTTTTGAGGCCAGATTGATTTTTCATTAATTTGGTAAAAATCTTTTCCCTCTCCTATATAATTCTGCCTTAAAACGCTCCTTCTGACAGCTCGATAAGTCACCGGCCTCCTAATGCAAGTCTGCCCCGTAAATCTTAAGACGGGGCACCGGGGTGGGGCGGGACAAGCTGGGGGCAGAGAGGGAGGGTGCTGGGCAGCTGTTGGGTTGGGATGGTGGGTGGGTGGGGGGCGGGGGGGAAAGAAACCTCTCTGGGATGCAGGGGGCCTGCCTGCCTGCCAGTCTGTGTTCCTCATCCATCATATTTGAAAAGCCTCCTTTGAATTATTAACTGGAGAAGTTAAGGAGAAGAATTGGCAGGTTGGCAGGCTGAGCTGCCACCCAGACAGAGGGAGGAGGTTTGCAAGCTCCCAGGGTTATTTTGGGGGGATGGTGGTGAGGAAATTCTTCATGGCCCCAAGCAAAGGGGTTGGCTTGAGATCTGGCAGAATGACAGAGTTGGAAGGGACCTTGGAGGTCATCTAGTCCAAACTCTCCGCCCAAGTAGGAGACCCTACACCATTTCTGACAGATGGTAGTCCAGTCTCTTCTTCAAAGCTTCCAGGGATGAAGCTCCCACAACTTCTCTCTCTCCCGCTCTCCCCCCCTCTCTCACACACATCTATCATCTATCTATCTATCTATCTATCTATCTATCTATCTATCTATCTATCTATCTCTATCTATCTCTATCTATCCATCCACCCACCCATCCATCATCTATCTATCTATCTATCTATCTATCTATCTATCTATCTATCTATCTATCTATCTATCTATCTCTATCTATCCATCCACCCACCCATCATCTATCTATCTATCTATCTATCTATCTATCTATCTATCTATCTATCTATCTATCCATCCATCCACCCACCCACCCACCCACCCACCCACCCACCCACCCACCCATCCATCCATCCATCTATCTATCTATCTATCTATCTATCTATCTATCTATCTATCTCTATCTATCTCTATCTATCCATCCACCCACCCATCATCTATCTATCTATCTATCTATCTATCTATCTATCTATCTATCTATCTATCTATCCATCCATCCACCCACCCACCCACCCACCCATCCATCCATCCATCCATCCATCCATCCATCCATCTATCTATCTATCTATCTATCTATCTATCTATCTATCTATCTATCTCTGTCTATCTATCTCCTTATCCCTATCCTATAGATCATCCATCCATCTATCTATCTATCTATCTATCTATCTATCTATCTATCTATCTATCTATCTATCTCTATCTATCTATCTATCTATCTATCTATCTATCTATCTATCTATCTATCTATCTATCTGATTAACACAGTTGGAAGGGACCTTATAGGTCATCTAGTCCAACCCCCCACCCAGGCAGGATACCGGGAAACTCAAGGACCAGCTGGCCGGTGTACATACGTGTGCTGGCCACCTGGTCTTCGGGTTTTGAGGGCTCCGGCATGCGTAAAGATCAGCTGGCCAGCGCGCATGCGTGCACTAGAAACCAAGAGAGCTGGCGACAGTGTGTGTGCCCACAGAGAGGGGTCTGCGTGCCATCTCTGCCACACATGCCATAGGTTCACCATCACAGCCCTACACCATTTCTGACAGGTGGCAGTCCAGTCTCTTCTTGAAAGCTTCCAGTGATGAAGCTCCCACAACTTCCAAAGGCAACTTCTGTTCCATGGGTTGATGGTTCTCCCTGTCAGAAAATTCCTCCTTATTTCCAGGTTGAATCTCTCCTCGGTCAGTTTCCATCCATTATTCCTTGTCTGGCCTTCAGGGGCTTTGGAAGTTTGGAGAATAGCTTGACCCCCTTCCTCCTCTCTGGGGCAGCCCCTCAAATATTGGAAGACTTGCTATCCTGTCTCCCCTGGTCCTTCTCTTCACTAGACTAGCCATGCCCAGTTCCTGCAACCGGAATGGAGAAATGGAAGTCCAGAGCAATGGAATGGAAATGGAAGGAGAAATGGAAGTCCAGGGCACTCTGCACGTGACCCAGAGACTCCTCACTTGCACGATCGCCTGCCCACAGTGGCCCTCACACACACCCCAATCTTAAACGTGGCCTTTGGTTACTGGTAGGGGTGGACTTGATTTCTATAAACTCAACCAACAGCTGGAGAAAGCCATCTTCAAAGAATTGCTGATATTTTTCTTTTCTTTTGGAAGGAATGTTTCTTGCATGCTCACACCTGCACTTTTGCACACAGAGGTGTGATTGCTGATGAGTGGGCAGCACAGGTCCCAATCCTCCCCCTCCCCCTCTGCAAATGGCCTGCTGAAATAATTTTAATCAATAAAAAAAAATAAGTCGAATAAGTAAAAATGAAAAAAAAAATCAAACAAATAAAAGGCAGGCCCCCTTTTCCTACTCTGTCAAAACGGAGCCTCTTCAAATCGCTGCTCTTAACTAAGCTCTTTTTTTTTAATGCCTCTTTAACAAGCCTGCAATCTCAGCTTGATTAGCCACCAATTTGCTTATTAAAACCATATTTAATGAGGGTTAACAAGTAAATAATCGATACACGCTCTGGTCACCAAGGAACGGCGGAACGGAAGCCTCAATAAACCCGTTAATAATCAACTTCTTCGCTAAAAAGACAATCTCGGCTCTTAATAGCCGGGTGCCGCAATTTAGAATTAATGTGATCCAATTGAATCTGGAATAAGTGCCAACCGATTAGCAGAATCACTTGTTGGGACAAGCAGGAACGGGAGATGTTAGAAAGAAAGTTTCTTTTTTAGCTCAAGTTTTTCTCGCCATGAACAGGTATACATCTGAAGCAGACTCTGCATTTATCTGTGTGTATTTATTTATTCTGTTATATTATGTTTATATTATGTTTATGTTATATTATGTTTATTGGAGAGGGTGACCCTTTGAGAGCCATATGCAATGAAATTTCACTTTAATGTATGCTGATTAGTGTACATTCACTAGCCATAGCCCTTAGATTTATATACCACTTTACAGTGCTTTACAGCCCTCTCTAAGCGGTTTACAGAGTCAGCATATTGCCTCCCTCTGTTGAGGGTGTTAGGGATATTCTTGGCTCATAACCGATGTTGTGGGTTATTGAGCAGAGTGCCCTTTGAGTAAACGCATGAAAAGCAACTGGGAGTGGTTGTGAATAATCACAGTCAATATACAAACACACTGAGTTGTTGTAGTCTTTTACTTTTAGAAAAAGTAAAAGCAAAGTCCAAAAACAATCCAAGTCATACACAGATAAGACAAGAGTTAAAAGATCAATCCAGGGATATTTCAAGTACAAAGTCTTCTTACCAGTTGTAGTCATTCAAAATAAAAGTTCTTCTTGAGTTTCAAAACAAGTTCAATATCAAAACATTCAATAAATAGTAGAAAGCAACATGTAGCTATGATCAAACAGTGATCATGCAGAGAGATCAGGTAGAGAGTTACAAGCAAATAAGCAGGTCAAATGGTGTAGTATCCACACAAGCCATGATCCTGACTTCCCTTAAGTATATTGGCTACAGAGCTTAGCCAATCAGGATACAGGATGATGCAATACAGTCTTAAAGCAATATAATACCTTTCTGACTGCAGACATATATTGTTGGTTTATATATTGCTTAACCAATTAGTTAGACAAATAACCATTTCCTAACAGAGGGAGGTCTGTTCAGTTTGGACACAGATGGCCTCTTTAACCCCACTTTCAAACCAGGGTTCCTCTCTGTCCAAAATGTGGATTTGCTGTCTTTAAAAGAGTGGCCTGTGTCTTTTAAATGCAGATGGACTGCTGATCTTGTCCGGATGGACAAAAATGCAAAAGATATAAATCCTTCCATTCCCCACTCTCCGGTCAGAGCTGAAGAAGCTTCTTGGGTAAGAAGCGAAATGTCTTCAAAGAAAAACCAGAAAGTCCAGTTGCCATCCTGAAAAAGCACCTTTGGGACAATCATGGCCTGAATGACGGAGAATCTCTACAGACTTTTAGCCAGTGGTGAAATCCAATTTTTTTTACTACCAGTTCTGTGGGCGTGGCTTGGTGGGCGTGGTTTGGCTTGGTAGGCGTGGCAGGGGAAGGATACTACAAAATCCCCATTCCCTCCCCACTCCTGGGGGAAGGATACTGCAAAATC